>NC_092386.1:25356258-25665681 GCF_030028105.1 Mobula birostris
TGTTTCTTCTTACTTAAACACTAAGAGGTTTAATTTGGATATGAGACTGTTCAATGATGATCATTCCAGATGGTTTTAAGCTTATCAATGTGGTGAGAGTCTTGTAAAGCTCAGAGACTGTAAGACCATCACTCCAGAGATAGTTAATTTGAAAATAGAGATGGAAAACTAGAAAAATGATGAACCAAATATAATTAACTCAAACGTCCCTCATCACTAAAGCTGCTGCTTACAGTAAAGCAAAGCTGACACTCAGTGACAGAGGTGTGTATCTAATCCATTTGGCGTTCGATGTTCCAATGACATGAGTATACTGCATAATTTATCTTCTCGCCAGAATGAATGCTTTTAACTTTGTAAATTACCTTGCAACATGAGCTCAGGCTGTTGCTTAAGTAACAGAAATGCTGCCAATCTGCCTGTTTATTTTACCTGGTTTTCCGGGTGTTCTGCATTTTTAAAGGTAGTTACTGTTGCACCTGACATTTGTGTCACTCATTCGGTGTAGATACTAATCTTTATCTTACAGGTCTTGCTTTAGCATTAAATCCATTAAGATGAAAATTGCTTGTTAACAGTTCCTGCACCATTTTGCAGTGAAGAATGTTGAGCTCCTAGCTGGTGGCTCATCTCCAGGAGTCTAAAGTCTACTTTTAAATGTGGCTGTATGGAATAAAGGATTGGATGCCCCTCTTTGGTGTGATAGAGGTACGTGGCTTCAGTCTCAATGTGAGCTGACTTTGGGCCACTTTACACCCACAAGTAATACTCTGCAAATTTCCATTCAATTGCTTTTTCATTCCAATGCTTTGTAGCTGTGCAACAATCTCAGTCTTCTCACTGGATCCCTGAGATCATGGAAGGTCAACATTCTGTTCTCTGGTGATGTCAGGTAGGGTGTCCGAAGAGCTTCTGGAAGTTGCAAAAATGTCAGGCAAAACAGCCTAGCAATGAAGATATTGCTGCAAATAACAAATTGATTGGAACATCACTTCCAGCAACGATGCTGGTAAAACCTACCATGAAAATTAGAAGGCATTATAAGTCTTAAGTACCTTGAAGCAATAGTCAATACCTATTTCCTCCAGCCAGTGACAAAAACTAATGAATATTTGGGAAACAGCAGTGAAGGGAAAGTGATATCCCTGAAGTTGTAGTGATGTCCACTATGCTTTGTGTTGTGAGGCAAACTTTTTTTCTTTTTAAATCTTTTTATTAATTTTCCAAAGTTATAAACAAAAATAACAATGTTAATACAGAGATTGGAATAATCTTATTATTAATAAGCATATACAGAAAAGATTTCAGATAACACAGGTATAATAGAATTCCAAACTCATGATGTAATTAATCATAGAGAAAAAAGAAATAAAAAGAAAAAAATACAAAGAAAAACCCCAAAAAGAAATTTAAAAAAGAACTAAATACTGACCCTCCAAAAAAAGCAAATGGAACAAAACAAGGCGAGACCATTATCTTAGATCAAACACATTCAATAATGTCAACTCCGCTCCTCTATTCATATATTTTAAGTTAATAAAATGGATTTGGAAAGGTCAAATTACATCATATGAAAATGTTGAATAAGTGAGGCAAACTTAAAGTACTTGAAGCGTACAAATTTAAGAGACTGATGTGTGTCTCGTATGATGAGCAAATTATTTGAGAAATTGAAGGGTTCAGTTAATGGAGCTGTGTGACAATCTTGAAGGTCATACACCTTTGCCAAAGATAAAGTAGAGGGCATCTCAGAAGAGTAAAGGAAAGGAGGTGGATGCAAATGGAGTTGGGAAGCTAACATAAAGGACCAGCTGGGACTCAAATAAAAAGTTAGTCAACCATAGACTGGAGTGAGGAAAGGTTGCTTTAGTGATAGTTGTCCAACAGTTGCAGTGTCTTCTGGACAAACCTCACAATGATCTTCCTGCTTCCGTGATTACACACATAGTAAAGGATACAATTATTTTAATGCAGTTATCCTTCACAGCCTGATTAGCTCAGTTAAAAATCAGCTTATAAGAACAAAACTGGTTAAAACAATAAAGAAATCCTTGTAATTTTATGACATCTTTCATGATGATCGGACAGTCTTTAAAAATGTTTGCATGAGATAGTCTTCCACTGCTGTAAATTGACCACCTCGAGGTACTGTGTCATTTTCTGTATGAATGGATTTACAGTGACTCTCATTCACAACAAACCACTGAAGCATTAAAAACAGCAATTCCTTCCTGTCTTCCAGGTATTTTATCCTAATGCTTTTTAAAAATAATGTATAAATTTGGGGCAAAATTTGATAGTTCTCTGTCATTATTTCTGATGGAGATGAAAGTGCATCTCCTAGCTTTGTATAGACTCGCTCTTTCCGAGACAAACAAACAAACAAACACACACACACACACACACACACACACACACACACCCTTCTCTCATCATGCAAAATTCCAGCGGCAAACCCATGCTTGTTCCTGACATTCAGATCTCACACCTGCCCACCTACCTGACCCCGAGGTTCAGCCCGCTCAGGTGGGCCAAGTTCCTGCCCTGGCCTTGAGCCGCACATAGGGTCCGCATTTCCAGCCCTAGGTTTAGTTTCACATCTGGTGTGAATTCCTGACCCCTGCCTCAGGCTGACCATCCGAGTCATAATCCCAAATCTGAGGTTCTTGCTCCACACCTGGAAGAGTATTGTGCCTTCCAGGTCTGGGAAGTATCTGAAGTGCTGTAAACATGAACACTTCCAAGAAAGGTTCCTGTGTGGTAACAACACCGGTCACTCCCTCCAACTGCAACAGGAAGAGTCATCACCAGGATCTTTCTCCACTCCAGAGGTTGACGGGCTGCTCCAGAATAACAGTGATCACAGTGTGGATTCTACAGGCACAGTGGAAGTTATCTGCACCACTGCTGGATCAGGGTAGAGAATATTTGTTCTTGTATTTTCCTTGTAGTTTAACTTTCTGATGTTTGCTTATATTTTTATATAATCACCTATATACCATGGATTCCAGTTAACTGGGGCCCAGTTAAGTGGCCAAAATCACTGATTTTTGAACACAAACACGTTGCAACTGACACTGTTCGCCTTAAGTACAGTGCAGTGTCTAACTGCCACAGAAGTACATGTGACAGGCGCTAGTTTAGCAGCATAGTGTCCCAACTAAACTACGGGAAACTTGGCTGTTTCTTTAAGAGTTGTTCCAAATATGCTGCTGCCCCATTTAACCAATGGTCCAATTAACCAGAATCCATTGTATATGCAGTTGTTCAGAGAATTTTCCAGCAATTACCATACAGTTGCTTCAGTGTTATTGAGAAGCTTCTTAGTTTTCTGCAGCTATTTTATAGATTAATTGCTATCATTAGAATTTTGTTATCTTTAGTTTGGGTATGAATTGAGCACAAATGATTTTACCTTTGTTTTTTCTTTGTTCTCTCAGCCCTTTCTTCGTTCATTCTATGTTCTTGTACCCTGTAAGTCCAATACAGTCAAAAGGCAATCGTGGAGCATGCTTGCGGCTTTGAATCAGAGGAGGTAGCAGGATGGGACAGCTCAGCTTGTTGAGATTAGGTATGGGGACAGCATCTTCTCTGGCTTTGGACTTAGTAATAACTTCAAGAAGGGGGCAAGGAAGCAAAAAGGAAATTATAGACCTGTTAGCTTGACATCGGTGGTTGGGAAGTTGTTGGAGTCGATTGTCAAGGATGAGGTTACAGAGTACCTGGAGGCATATGACAAGATAGGCAGAACTCAGCATGGATTCCTTAGAGGAAAATCCTGCCTGACAAACCTATTACAATTTTTTGAGGAAATTACAAATAGGCTAGACAAGGGAGATGCAGTGGATGTTGTATATTTGGATTTTCAGAAGGCCTTTGACAAGGTGCCACACATGAGGCTGCTTAACAAGACAAGAGCCCATGGAATTACAGGAAAGTTACATACGTGGATAGAGCGTTGGCTGATTGGCAAGAAACAGAGAGTGGGAATAAAGGGATCCTATTCTGGTTGGCTGCTGATTACCAGTGATGTTCCACAGGGGTCCGTGTAATGGCCGCTTATTTTTACGTTGTACATCAACGATTTGGATTATGGAATAGATGGCTTTGTGGCTAAGTTTGCTGATGATACGAAGATAGGTGGAGGGGCCGGTAGTGCTGAGGAAACAGAGAATCTGCAGAGAGATTTGGATAGATTGGAAGAATGGGCAGAGAAGTGGCAAATGAAGTACAATGTTGGAAAGTGTATGGTTATGCACTTTGACAGAAATAGTAAACGGGCAGACTATTATTTAAATGGGGAAAGAATTCAAAGTTCGGAGATGCAACGGGACTTGGGAGTCCTCGTACAGGATACCCTTAAGGTTAATCTCCAGGTTGAGTCAGTGGTGAAGAAGGCGAATGCAATGTTGGCATTCATTTCTAGAGGAATAGAGTATAGGAGCAGGGATGTGATGTTGAGGCTCTATAAGGTGCTGGGGAGACCTCACTAGGAGTACTGTGGGCAGATTTGGTCTCCTTATTTAAGAAAGGACGTGCTGACGTTGGAGAGGGTACAGAGAAGATTCACTAGAATGATTCTGGGAATGAGAGGGTTAAACATATGAGGAATGTTTGTCCGCTCTTGGACTGTATTCCTTGGAGTTTAGAAGAATGAGGAGAGACCTCATAGAAACATTTCGAATGTTGAAAGGCGTGGACAGAGTGGATGTGGCAAAGTTGTTTCCCATGATGGAGGAGTCTAATACAAGAGGGCATGACTTAAGGATTGAAGGGCACCCATTCAGAACAGAAATGCGAAGAAATTTTTTTAGTCAGAGGGTGGTGAATCTATGGAATTTGTTGCCATGGGCGGCATTGGAGGTCAAGTCATTGGGTGTATTTAAGGCAGAGATTGATAGGTATCTGAGTAGCCGAGGCATCAAGGGTTATGGTGAGAAGGCGGGGGAGTGGGACTAAATGGGAGAATGGATCAGCTTATGATAAAATGGCGGAGCAGACTTGATGGGCCGAATAGCCGACTTCTGCTCCTTTGTCTTATGGTCTAATAATGGCACCAGCTCCTCTCTGGGAACAGTGATTGAGAGGTGACTTTGCATGCCAGCTGCTGCTATCTCTGGTCATCCTGCAAGGCAGAGGACAATGATGTAAGGGTCAAGCCATGTGCTTTACTGGTTAATTGGAATGATTGGCATGTGAGATTTGCAGCAGAGTCAGCTTCTTGAGAGAGCCCTGATACACACAAGTATTAGGTAGAGGTGCTTATAGAAAGTGATGGTTGGTGACCGCCACTTGAATAGACTCTTGACTGTTGAAGAGTTGCAGGGTTTTGCTGCAGAAACAGGGAAGGAATGACAAAATACTTACATATCATCAGAACTTCTGCCTCGTCCGTTATCCTGGTTGCAGAGGGTCATTGGGTTGGAAGATGCTGTTGAAGAAACTTTGAATAGTCGCTGCAGTGTACTTGCTGAACTGTTGGAGTTGAAAGCAAAGTCTTCCCCCGTTTCCTAAGGTGCCGATTCCTGATTTGTGTTTTACAAGCGGTCAGAAGCCTTTGTTGAAAGGAGGCAAGCCATTTCTGCAGAGTACCTAGTTTGTGACCTGCTCTTTTTAATGCTCTCATTAAACTTTAGGTCAATAATGACTTTTAAAGGTCTAGAAGCAGTGTCTAACAGAACTTAGATTTTTTTTCCATGTTACATACATTAACTAAAAAATTGATACCCAATTGCATGATCCGTATGGTAATGATAATGAATTAGACAACACCTCTGCTGTCATATAAATGTGTCAGTGTATTCTATCACTCTGCCAACAACTTTCTCAGTGAAAATCAGACTCTTTGCTTCATGTAAAGCTCTGAGGAATTAATTCATTTGCATTACATGTTGATGCAGGACTTCGATGAGAACTAGAGCCAGTAATTGCTGCAATCTGCTGTAACTTCTCCATTAATCCCCTACCACTCTTGCCTGTAGGTCAGTCATCGCATCCCACGTGTGGCCGAAACAGATTGTGTGCAGTTGCTAGAGATGAAAGTTCCAAGAGTGACTGAGTGCTGAGGCTTTACAGGTTCTTGATGTAGTGGAAAATGAGCTTGGTTGAGTTACCATGGAACATTCCATTCCTTTGGACTGTCCTGTGCCACCTGTCACTCATAGAAGGATATCTTGTTCATGTAGTCAATCAAATTAGTCATGATGTGCCTGTGGGGAAAGGAGATAGTGGTTCCTATCAATCGTTCTCTAAGCACTCTGTAAAAATTACTTTGCAAAATACCTCATCAAGTGAGCACTGCAGCTTGCTTGATTGGGGTAAGAGGGAACTTCCCTGAGTGGGAGGCGGGTGGAATAAGTCAGTGTTAATTAACAGAAATGGGTTCCACTTGGGAAGAAACTCATTTCCAATTTGTTCGTTTTCCAGTTCTCTCCATATTTCTTATTCTCTGCTAATGAAATATGAATCCCATACCATATAGTACATGCTTCTGTACTTGAATGCCTCTCGTGTATGCTCCAAAAATTCTTGGAAACTAAATGTATTTCTATTATAATTGCCCCCTTTTTTTCTAGCAGGATACACATTTCCTGGGCTTTTTGGGCTTTTGTTTTATACCTCATAATTGCCCCACACATTTTCTGACTATGAGCTAATATCTACCAGTAAGAAGCCAAAAGCTAGGAATCAGTTTTGAAGACCAATTCATGTTTCAATTATTCATTTAGACCAACCAATATATGCACATCCACACATTCATTTACACTACTTTACGCACTATACCTAACATTTATTACACAAAATGTAATGTGCATTTTGTTTTTCTTTCAATCAATCCATTGGTCCCTCTCTCACTAATTCTGCTGCTACTTGTAGGCACTGCCGTGTACCGCCAAATGGTGTGAATGAGGCTGGGCGTTGCAAGTGGAGAGTGTAGGCAAAGTGCAGGCAACTTTATGTTTGGTCACTTACCTGCTGGAAGCTTCAGTCTTGTGACTGGGAGGAAGTCCTGTAGGAACCTATCACTGATGCCTAAGAAACAGTGCCAAGGATGTGGTAGAGTTGACACAGCAGATGGCAAATCCAAAGGATTTGTGCATCAAGGACTAGTTCCTACACCTGGCAGGTTGGGGAAACAAAGAAACAACTGTGTTTCTTCACCATATTTCATCAGAGTTCTGAACAGTCCATAAACTTTACTTTGCTATTCCTCTATTGCACTATTTATTTATTTCATTTCTTACTTATAACTTATATTAATTTCTTATGTTTTGCTCTTTACTTCTGCCACAAAACAACAAATTTCATGACATATGTCAGTAATAATAAAACCTGATTCTGATGTAGCCACACATTTCTGACTGAAAACAACCTTCAAGATCTGTTTATCAATAAGTTATCAAAAAGGTTTGCATTTCTAGATTTACCACAAGCATCTTAAAACATTTCATCCTGATTGTACACTGTCATTTTGGTTCTTGTAGTTTATGTTCTAACAATAATTCAATTTAATCAACAGCTACACGTAGTGTAGGATTATAGCAGTATGAAGTCACTCTTGTGGAATTGTTATTATGCATTTTGAGGATGGAGCAAATACACTCCCATGTGTAAAAATAATTATTTTGCCACTAAATTTCTTATGTTTTGATCATTTATAAATGCATTGGCTGATAATGAATTGTGCTTGAGCTTTTCATAGTCATTATTTAGGAATGCACCTTAATGTTTAATTGGCTGAACGTTGGGAAGCCTTTGTGATTACACTTTGGTGACCTATAGAACTATTGATGCTGTTTGACATTTTAAAGGTCATCCCTCCTTTAAATCTTTCTTCAAATGGATACACGCTCAATTTTATCAGTTGTTTAATATTCAGAAACATTAAACTCCAGGAATCAATACTGTGAACCTCCTTTGAACTCAAGGTGTGTTAAAATTCTCATTGAAGCAGAGTGGATCATGTAGGACATAATATTGTGGTCTGAAAAATAAGATTTAGAGGGCTAAAGTTGCATATTGCAGTTTGCAATCAAATTCTATCATTGTTGGTAATAATGCTTGATTTGTGTTGTTTGTAACGTTCTCATAGTCAGCTGTAATCAGCTTTGTGTATGAATGTTGACCTGTTTTTCTGCACTATGAAACCAAGACTGAAGCCAGCTCAAAGCTAGATGTTGGTCTAGTGAAGGGGTTCCCAACCTGGGGTTTACCGACCTCTTGGCTATTGGTAGGGGTCAATGGCATAAAAAAGGTAGGGAACCCTGGTCTAGTGATTGCTACTGAAAACTTCCATCAGGATGTGCAGTAAAGACAAGGTTAAGATTAATAGTGATAATCCCTGCAGATCATTTGGTACTTAGCGCAGGAAATGGAATGCCTGCTTTTCAGGTGTCGCCTGTTATTTCTAAGTTCTAAAATGGTGAATTTAAACATCACTGGGGTGACTTTGGGTAATGATTTGTGAGGGCAGTGAAAGTCTGCCAGAAATTTAAAGCATAAAACCATAAGATATAGGAACAGAATTAGGCCATTCAATCATGGCTGATTTATTATCCCTCTCAACCCCTTATTCCTCCCTTCTCTCTATAATCTTTGACTCCCTTACTAATCAAGAACACCTCAACCTCTGCTTTAAATAAAACCTCTGCTTTTAAGTATCCAACGACTTCACCTCCACAGCCATCTGTGGCAATGAATTCCACAGATTCACCATCTGGCTAAAGAAATTCCTCCTCATCTCTGTTCTCAAATTAGTATTCTTGTATTCTGAGGCTCGGCCCTTTGGTCCAAGACTCCCCTACTATTGGAAACATCCTTTCCACATTCACTCTATCTAGGCCTTTCAATATCCGATAGGTTTCAATAAAATCTTTTCATTCTTCTAAACACCAGTGAGCACAGGCCCAGGGCCACAAACACTCCTCATATGTTAACCAAATCATTCCTGGGATCATTCTTTCGAACCTCCTCTTGGCCCTCTCCAATTCCAGCACATCCTTCCTTAGATAAGGGGCGTAGAACTGTTCACACACTCCAAGTGCCTTCTGACCTATTGTTCATAAAGCTTCAGGTTCACATCCGGGCTTTTATATTCTAGGTGTCTTGAAATGAGTGTTAACATTGCAGTTAGCTTCCTTGCAACCAGCTCAACCTGCAAGTTATTCCTCAGAATGCTTCAGGTCATGGAATGATGACATTCAGTCTTTGTCATTGCTTGGCATTATGGCTACTATTGTACACCTCTCACTGAACAAAATTCTGCAGCTTGGAAAATTTCTTCCCCTCATTCTAACTAGTACTATCGACAGGGATCACAACTACCTGCAGGTTAGTTGCTGGCATATTTCTTCTGGGTGTTGATGTAACTTTCTATTATTTTGATGACAGGAAGTGGTGTGGAAATTTTGGCTTTTTCAAAGCTTTGTAGTCACTGTTTTATTTACAGGCATTCCCTGTGTGATGTGATCACACTCGCATCTCTAATTGACTGTCACTTGGCCACAATACAAAAAAAAAGAATTATCAACACAAGGTATGAACACAAGAGATTCTGTGGATGATGGAGATCTTGAGCAACACACACAAAGTGCTGGAGGAGCTCAGCCAGTCAGGTCTCAGCTATGGAGGGAAATACAGCGGACGTTCTGGGCTGAGGCCCTTCATCGGGTCCTGACTTGCTGAGCTCCTCCAGCATTTTGTGTGTGTTGAACACCATAAGATGATGCCTGTGAAACCAAGCTTAAGAATGAAATCATGGTGATTGCATACAGGCGTCAGACAATCATGTGATTATCTGATGAGAAATGATTCGGCCCACCAGACTTATGTAATGAAATGTCTCATTCTCGTATGAAGACATATTCACTTTAGAACCATTGATTCAGTCAGTTGCTATGACTGCAACACTATTGTTGGCCTCTTGTTCACTTCCCTCCTGCCTTTGTCTCTTAGCAGGAGATGCCTATCCTAGGAGACAACAGGGAAAATTGCTAGACTCATACGAAATAGCATTGTCAATTGTTAAGATAACAACAGATACTTAAGAATGGTTACAAGACAATAATTTTTCTGATGGATGAGTTACAGTAACTTTATAAATGGTGATGACTGCCGAAGTTTAAAGTAAAAGGGTCAATGCCTAAAGAGGGCAACCAAACACAGCATTAATGCACTGTAAGCGAAGTTGGACTCCCAACAATTCGGTAAGTCTTTTTTTCAAGACACACAAGGCAAAACTAACTGGGAAAATCGTGAAGGGTGATAAGAGAGAATCTGTACCAGTTTAAAGAAAGCACTTGGGGAAGTTTGACTCTGCTGATATCAGTTATTGGTAACTGAGGCATCTGTGAGTGGCCATAATTTTGGTAATAAAGAAACCAATGAGATTGCGAATGCTTTGGAATTTTGAGAGTTTTGGTGCAGAACTATTTAATTTCAATTTGGACGTAGAAGGAAATGGGTCTGGAAAGGGTTAGGAGATTTAGTAATATTGCTCGAAGTCAGAGATGGCATTCACCTCAACTAAGTTTAAGGGATTAGAAAGGCCACAAAAAATATGCAATATCACATACAGTATGATGGAATGAGGATGCAAAATTGGAGAAATTAGTCTTAGGTGAGTGGTGAATTGACAGGAAAGAGAGTGAATGGAAGTGAAATAGATATTAAAATTCACCAAGGAAAGAGAGGGGGTATCAATTGGAACCTTGGGATGGAGATTGTGAAATCTGCCTGGCAGAGAATTTTGTCGAGAGGTGAAGTCCTCAAGAAAACATGCAAGAAGAGTAGAGTGTGTGAATGAGCCATTAATTATGATAAGATGGGCACTGCCATCATAATAGTATGGGCAGAACTGTACAGTATGTGCAAGAGAACATGACATATGAAAGGTAAAAGGGCCAGGCTTGTATCCCAAGTACACAGACATCGGAGAGGTTGGATTCCTTCTGAATTTTTGTGGGTCTGCTGCCCTGGCAGATGTTCAGCGGAATTCCCCTTTACACGCATAAATGGGATTTCTGCCAAGGACGCAGTGACAGAACAGCATGAGTTTCAGGGACCATCTGGTAATGGGTATGGCTGAGAAAAGAAGGAAGCCATCGTAACAGTATCACAACAAAAGGGGGACCCATTAAAAAGGAGATGAGAGGAGAACAAGTGATGCTAAAATAATCCACACCTGCAAAGGGGAGCTTCTATTTTCACTTCTTGGAAGGAAAAAAAATCACAAGCTTGTTGTTCATAAATAAATCACTTTCATGTACGTAGAGACTGATATTCCACCTAGCCAACAGCACGAAGCAAAGTAATTTTAGATGTGTCTAAGGAAGGAAGTGCAGATCCCATTGAGGGAAGGAAACATTTTCATTCTCAGATCCAGTGAAGATGCTCCAATCTAGTTTGGAATATCAATGTGGAACCCATCTGTTAAGAGAGAAACTGCAGAGAGAGCAAACAGTAATACTGTTTTCTTATGCTCCTCAGAGCTCTGTGAGAATATTTGTGCACAGTTACCTTTTTCCTATATTCAAGTAGTTTGAATGCTTAAAAATAGTGGTAAGTTTTTTTATGATCACCATGATCGCCCACGCCATATGACGTGGTACATAATGATGATGATGAAGCATTGTATTTAATTTAATCTCTTTGCTGCTACATTTCCTGACTCCTTCCTTCCTTTTCCCCTCTCTTTGGTGCTCAGCATGGTGGCAAGCAGCTCTTAGTGAAGTAATTGTTTTACCTCAGATAGATCCTTAGTGTATAACTTTGAAATGGCAGTTCAAAAAGATCTGCCCTCTCACCTCTTGTCAGCAGCCACTCAACACCATTTTACCCAAGACCACTCAGTTATTTCATCACAATGAGCCATCCCGTCCAGCAAAGTACTTGTTGCTTCTGACATTTATTGAATTTTGATATCTGTCTATATTTGAGAATAAGTGCATACCCCAAACATAATCAAGTATATATACATTTATTGAAACAAGCATTTTAGTTCCTATCTATTTAATCCTAATGCAGGATTTAGATGCATCGACTAATGCTTTGCTTCCACAGATTCTGCCTGATCCGCTGAGTTCCTTCAGCAGCTTTCCTTTGCACTCCAGATTCCAGCTCCTGAAGTCTCTTGTTACTTCTCTCTCTTTCTATAATTTCAACGCACTATTATTTAAAGCTGCCAATTAATCATAATCAGTGAGCACAATTAAGCTCATGGAAATTAAGCTGTTAATTGTTTTTAATGCGGTAATCATTCCTTTAATGACAAAAATATCCAAATAATAGTTTCAGAACCAAAAGAAAAATCATCCTACTGATGTCCTCTGCCTTGGGATCAACAGGCAACCATATGTTGCAAGTTCTGATTGCTCACGAGGAGCTTCACTGTGCTCTGAAGTCCACAGTAAAGAACAAAATCATATTAACTAAAGGTTGAATCACATCCATCACAGTGCCCTGAAGCTGACTCTGAATAGTCAACAAAACCCCAGGATGGACACCTCCAGAGAGTTCAAAGTTCAAAGTACATTTATGTCACAATGTACAACCCTGAGATCCTTTTTCACATGGGCGTACGCAGTAAATCCAAGAAACACTGTAGAATTAACGTAAGGCTGCACCCAACAGGACAAACGACCAATGTGCAGAAGACAACAAACTGTACAAATACAAAAAAAAAAGAATAAGCAATGCACTTCAAAAACATGAGATGAAGACTCCTTGAACGTGAGTCCATGGGTTGTGGGAACAGTTCTGTGATGGGACGAGTGAAGTTGAGGGATAATAACTGTCCCTGAACCTGGTGGTGTGAGTTCTGATGCCCCCGTGCCTTCTTCCCGATGGCAGCAGTGAGAAGACAGCAAGGTCTGGGTGGTGGGGGTCCCTGGTGCTTTCCTGCGACAGCGCTCCATGTAGATGTGTGCTCACTGGTGGGGAGGGCTTTACCTGTGACGTATCTCTCCCAAAATAAACTTGGTCTGTAAGTTCAAAATTTTTAAGTACGTTTATTACCGAAGCGTATATACCATATACAAACTTGAGGTTCATCTTCTCGGCAGTAGTCACAAAACAAAGAAACACAACAGAATCCATGAAATGAACTCCACACAACAAAGACCATCCAAAGTGTGAAAAAAGAACGGATGACACAGAGAGCATGCACTGCAGGGTAATTGAAAGTGAGTCCATAGCCACAGAGCCAGTTCAGTGCTGAGACGAAAGCCAATGGCTGTAGGCCACAGCCTCTGTCAGTGCAGCACTGAGGTGAGTTAAACCTCACAGGGTAGTGAGCTGAGCACCGGTTCGTCCTTTGCCCTCAGCCTCGACGCCTTCATCTTTTTAAACTGGCTCAGTGCTTAAATCGGCTAGACATCGGTTTGTTTTCTGCTCCAGGGCCCAGGGCCTGCTGAGTCAATCCGGGCCAGACCCAGCTCCAGCAATGGCCGCCACAGCTGTAGCTGCATTCTCGGGTGTGCAGTTCAATGAATCTTTCCATCTTGGAAGGAAGTATGTGCTCTGTTCTGAGGGCGGATTCTTGAACCTGTAACTTTCTGACCAAGACATGAGACAGCCACCAACTGAGATTCAAAGCTGCCAAGGTTCTGCCAGAGTTCTGATTCAGATATGCATAAGTTCCCTTGAGTGTCTGCACATGCTCAGAAATTGCCACTGTCTCAGAATAACCAACTGTAAACTACAATTACCATGGATTTTCACCTTCTCGTGCCTTTTGTTTTCTTCTTTAAGAAAACAGCTTGTCAGGAATTCCTTAGAAACCAAGATTGTGGCAGAGAACTGAAGGATTGGAAATGTTTCGTTGATGTTCAAAAAGAATGTAAGGATAAACCAGCAACTGTGGCTGAATAATTTCAAATTCAGTGGCAGGGAAATTGCTGTATACAGTCAAGGGCAAAATTAATTGTCATGAAGATGTGTGCATTAACGAGTCAAGGTTGACATGCTTAATGAAAGGCAAATTATCGTTAAATAATCTGACAGCATTTGATAGGATAACAATAGAGGTTATGATGAGAGCGGAATTGTTGATGATGTGTGATGAATTTAACATAAGGTTTTTGATAAAGTAGCATATATTAACTTGTTTTCGGAATTGAAATTAATGGTGTTGATAGGCAGCACTGAAGTTCAAATTTCAAAATAAAATTTATTATCAGAGTACATATACGTCACCACATACAACCCTGAGATTAATTTTCCTGCGGGCATACTTGGCAAATCTATAAAACAGTAACTGTAAGCAGGATCTATGCGACAAACTGTGCAAATGCAAATATAAATAAACAGCAATAAATAACGAGTATGAAATAACATGAAATGAAGTCAGAAAAGTAGGTAGCGTAGTATTTTAAAAGTTTCTAATTTGTAAGTATCTAAAAAAATGGGATCTGGGCAAATTATACTTATTAGACAAGTGTTCAAAAGACATGAAACAGTTATCCAAGAATAAGTCATGAAAACATGTTATAGCCTTCATTTTCCATGCCAAAAAGGCTTGATTCATAACAGAGAGTTGGAAAAATTGAGATATAATAGGGCTTGATAAAATAAATCTGTTCAAACCAAAAATTTTACAAAATTGAAAACATATTTGTAATGTATATTTAGTTATTGGATTAACCATTTGTTTATTCAATTTAGAAAGAACAAAGGGAAGCGAAGTCCCTAAAATAGAAACCAATGAAAACCCTTGTACAGATTTACATTCAAGGTCTTGAGCATCAAAACTAAAACCACAAGGCTACTAAACAGCTTCATCTCACAGGCAGACAGACTGCTAAACAGCTGCTCTACCTGACTCTGCTTTGGACACTTTTAACTTGGACAATTATCACTTGATTTTAACTGACATGTGGCTGTTGTGTTTTACTATTTATTGTTATGTTTATTATTTAGTATTGCGTTTGTTATGTTATGATTGCACTGCTCCTGAGAAACGCTGTCTCATTCTGCCCTGCAGAGCTGATGTACGGTTAGAATGACAATAAAGTTTTTGAATCTTGAATCTTGAATCTTGTGGACTTGGAATTGTATCCAAATCCTGTGTCCAAAATATTAAATATCAGATATTAATTGCCCAGTAATAAAATCTTAAATTCAAATTAGAAACTTTTAAAATACTACGCTACCTACTTTTCTGACTTCAAATCCAACTGATATCACGGAAAAAATTTTAGGTTTAAACCCTTATCGGAAGGGTTTTATAGCAACTATTTATGATATGATTATGAAAATACAGCCAGGTATATCTGATAAAATTAAGAATGAATGGGAAAGGGAACTTCAACTTCTCTTACCTATAGAGAAATGGGAGAAAATTTTCCAGTTAGTTAACTTTTCCTCTATATGTGCTATACATGCGTTGATACAATTTAATGTGGTATATAGGGCCCACATGTCTAAAGATAAACTAGCTCGTTTTTACTCTCATATAAGTCCTGTCTGTGATAGATGTCAATCTGAGGTAGCTTCTTTGACTCATATGTTCTGGCCTTGCCCTCTTTTGGAAAAATATTGGAAATAACATGAAATGAAAGAGCATGAAATAACAAGATAAAGAGACCTTAAAGTGCGACCATCAGTTATGGGAACACCAGAAGTAGAATGAGTGTAGATATCCCCTTTTGTTCAAGAGCCTGATGGTTGAGCAGTAATAACTACTCTTGAACTTGGTGGTCTGAGTCCTGAGGCTCCTGTGCCTTCTACCTGAAGGCAATGGCAAGAAAAGGGCATGGCCTGGGTGGTGAGGATCTTTGATGATGGATGCTGCTCCTCTATGGCAGTGTTTCATGTAGATGAGCTCAATGGTTGGGAGGGTTTTACCCATGATGTACTGGGCTGAATCCACTACCTTTTGTAGGATTTTCCGTTCAAAGGCATTGGTGTTCCCATAACAGGCCATAATGCAGCCAGTCAGGTCACTTCCCACCACACATCTATAGAAGTTTCCCAAGGATTTTGATGACATGCCAAGTCTCTGCAGTCCGTTGAGGAAGTAGAGGTACTATCATGCTTTCTTTGCAATTATATTTATATGATGGGTGCAGAACAGGCCCTCTGAGATAGTGACACCCAGGAATTTAAAGTTACTGACCCTCACCACCGCTGAACCTCTGATGAGTGCTGGCTCATGGGCCTCCGGTTTCCCTCTCCTGAAGTCTACAATCAGTTCTTTGGTCTTATTGACATTGAGTGAGAGGTTGTTGTTATTACACCACTCAGCCAAGGGGCTGATTCATCACCCCCTTTGATACAGCCCACGGCAGTGACATCATCAGCAAACTTGTATATAGTGTTAGAGCTGTACTTGGCTGTAAAGTGAGTAGAGCAGAGGGCTAGGAACACAGCCCTGTGGTATTCCGGTACTGATGGAGATATTTTTGTCAGTCAGAACTGAATAGATAAGGTGGTGATTTCATAGGCATGTTCAAGGTATAAAAGGGATTGGACAATGCAAGTAAAGAGAAACTGTTCTTATTGGCTGAAAGGTCAGGGAGCCAGAGGGCGTGTGTTAAGAATGGTTGGGGAAACCCCCGTGGGTGACAGATGAAAAGTCCTTTTCACACAGCAAGTGAGCATGGAATACACCACCAGAGAGGGTGACAGGAGCAAAATCAGTCATCACTTTGTAAAATAACTGGGCTGATACTTTAGGGGATGTAAACTTAGGCCCCAGGGAAAGAGCCAGAGTATAGGATTGACTGATTTACTTTACACTAAGTTGGCATGATGGTCTCTGCAGTAAATACCACTGCACAATTCCTTGGCTCTAGAACCTTCTCATTTGGCTGAAAATTCTTAACTGGAAGGGAAAATGGATACAGCAGGTAAAGGAGACCTGTAACTATTGATTAGAGGCTGGTGAGGTGGGTACACAAAGTTTTGCTCAATTATATGTGATGACATTGAAAATGTTAATCCAAATCTGTAACAAAGAGAAGTGTGAATCCTCAACAGGAGCGGTCTGTAACTGTAAGGCTCTTGAGAAGCCTCCCTGTGACACAATATTTGTTTATCACAACTTGTTTTTGTACATTTTATTAAATTTTGGTATCTAATTACAAATTGCTGTAATGTCACCTTCCTAAGCCATATTAATTGGTTAATTGAGGGTAGTGATTTTGAAAAGAAAAGAATTAAAGAACGGGTCAGCAGAATACAGAACGCTGGGGAGCCCTAACCACAGGGCCGCAGGCCTCTTGATGTCAGACTGGTAGTGCAGGAGACGGTGAGTGGAGGCCTCTGGGTGCTTGCGGACATTGCAGACCACAACTGGAACACTAGAGACCAGAATGGAAATTGTTTATGCATGGGTAGAGAACTCATCTTTCTTATTTGAGCTTGCAAAGTTTGGTGGACGTCGTGCCTGGCTTCTGGTCAGCTTTGAGGGCATCATTTTTTTTATAAGTGAGCATTACACATTGCAGTCTATAGGCTAGTATTCTAGTGCAAGATTGGATGAACTAATGCTAATATTCCATATATAATTCAGCTAATATTGTCTATATTAATACTGATACTGACCATATTAATTCAAGCAGTTTTGAAATACTCTTTTTATTTCTTTCTTTTTATTTCTTGCTTGACCCGGCTGATGGCGTAGTGGCATCAGTGCCGGGCTTCGGGACGAAAGGTCCCGAGTTCGAATCCAGCCGGCTCCCCTGCACGCCTTCCATCCATGCTGGTTTACGAGCTGGTGAAGACAGTGGCAAACCACTGCTGTAACTTGGCTCGTACGTGGTTCCCCACTACGTCAGAGGCGTGGAGGGAAATTGTCCGCTAACCGGAGAAACTCCAGATGCGACGTACCTTTCCTCTTTTTTATTTTTCGCCTGATACCTTTGGGTTTAGCAAATACTCCAAATGTTGTGAAAAGAAATTGATTTCTTAGTTCATTAATTTTGCTAATCTTTTGGAGACATTGATACTATTGCAATCATGTGAAATATTTAAAAAACGTCTTCAGAACCAGGGTCCCCTTCCTTTTCCCTTTCTATTCTTCACTCTCCTTGATCAGATTCTTTCTTCTCCAACCCTTGACCTTTTCCACCCACTGGCTTCATCTATCACCCTCCAGCGAGTCTCCCTCCCTCCACCCACCTTTTCATTCAAGCATCTCCCCCCACTCCCTTCCCTTTCAGTCCTGAAGAAGGGTCATGGACTGTTTACTCTTTTCTATAGAGCTGCCTGACCTGCTCAGTTCCTCCAGGATTTTGTGTGTGTTGCTTTTGATTTCCAGCATCTGCAGAATCTCTTGTGTTTATGAATTTCTAGTATATTAACAAGCATTAATATTTTACTATTACCTTCCATGTACATTGAATTTATAGCTTTACCTGGTGACTCGGGCATTTATGGCTTTTGATGATTGCTCTGAATGTTAATTGTGTTTCCTTAGTTGATCTTATTTCAACAGAAGTTTAAAATTTTGCTTCAATAATGGAGGATGTAAATGACATAAAATACACAATCTCTCCAAAACTTCTATTACCAAATATTTATGAACCAGAAGGCTGAAATGTCTATATTCAGCCATTCCTTTTGGTTCATTTTAGTTCTGTCATATATATTTTTGTAACTTCTGTTGAACTACTATTATGGATCACATACACCATAATTCCACTATGATGTATATTTTCTTCGCTTGACTCAAGTTCACAATATCTCAAGTCAAATTTTGATTGAAATACTTAACTACATCATCGTTATCTCTTTTAAAAAGGCAGTGGTATAAATAAATACAAGGAACAAAGATCTTGTACTTTGCACGCAAAAGAAGTGAAACTACAATCAATTATGTAATGATGTTCTAATTGGTTTGCAGATATCACGACAGCCAGGATGTCACAAGCAATTTTCTTGGAGCAATGTGGCTTATATCTATCACCTTCCTTTCCATTGGGTACGGTGATATGGTGCCGCATACATATTGTGGGAAAGGAGTTTGCCTACTCACAGGGATTATGGTAAGTTCTGTACTTCAGTAACCCATTACAGTGACGTACTGAAAGGACAGTTGGTTATTGTTTTGGGAGTGGTGACAGGACCCATCCGGTTTCAGGTGGAAGGCAATTTATAATATGAGTATCATTATTACAAACATCGTAGGCTTTGAGACACAATCTGCTGAGTTACTGGCAGCAACACAGAGCAATAATAATTAAGATTGCTCGTAGGCAAGGAGAATTTCAGTTTTGGTCACAGCATTGTCCGGTGGGTCATTCAAGGAAGAGAAGATGACTCAGAGGGAATAAAGTAGACAACTGGTTTAACTCCGCAAAATACTCACCTGATTATGGAAGCAGGTGAAGTGCTTTGCTCCACCTTCAGGAAAACATTGCTATGAGAAAGCATCTCCCTTTGCTCGCATTCTCTGGCACTCCTAACAAAATGATTTGCACTGGTTACACAAACCATGTTTCCGTGAACTTACAGTAGCTGCCCTGGTTCCAACAATGATAGCTTTACAACTTGGAACTAGAGAAAAGAGGCCTCTGGTGTTGGTCCTGCATATTGTATGTTCTGCCTTTTATGATTAATTTCACTTTGGGTGTATTGTGTGGGTGGGGTTCTCAGATATGACCACTTCAGGACTGTTTCACTTCTTTCAAGAGGTATGAGTTTTGAGGGGACTTGCTCTACCTTGAGAGTGTATTTGGCTGCATGCGATTGATCTCAGAGCGTTTATCTTCATCTCATGTTGCTGCACCCTACAGGAAATTAAAACAGGTTCTAGGTCGCCAGAATTGACTTGTCCAAAGAGATCAAAGTCTTTCTGGTTCTGCACTGGACTGGGACCTGTGTTTGCTTTTAACCACTGCAGGGCCCGTCCCTTCCTTAGAGTACTGGCTGCCTCCCCACAGCCTAACCCACATTATCCAGGACTCCGACATTCCAGTAACACTGACACATTCCTTCTAATTCTCCCATCCGTGGAGTCAAAGGGATGATTAATGTTTTGGGCCAGGACTTTCTGTGATAAGTTCAGTTTGAATCTAATGTGTCAATAGACCAAGTTTGTGCTTTTCACTGGATTTCAGTATCAAAGCAGACAAAGAGGTGTTATTTTCACAGCTCAAGCACAATTTGTCAGCTACTTCTGGAATTCCATATTTTAATTACAAATTTGGCATTGTATCTATTTGCTGAATCATTTACAGTGATTGTAAATACCACTAGGTGTGGCATCATTTTGGCTGTAAATTATAATTGAAGATAAGGTATGTGATATGTCAGCATTGATGTCCTAAATAATGATGATTTGGTGATTCATTACTGTGCTGAAGTGTATTTTTATATACTTTTATATTTTTGTAGGTTTCAAGTCAGTAGCTATTTGAAGTATTGAAAATAAAATGACTCTTCTGCATTAGCCATGATTTTTTTCTAAAAATAGTCTATATCTGCTGACTTTTTAGCTTTAATGACTAGTTTTAAATGCCTTAAGACATTCTGTAATGTTGTACAGCTAAAAGCATCAAGATCTCATGAATGCATTTGACTGCATGCAAGGGAACTGAAATGCTTTAATTTATTCAACAAGGACAACGTTAGTGTCTTTTTTTATTTCATATTGTCTTTCATCGTACATATTCTCAATGATAAAAATGCACAATGTAAGCATCACTTTGCAATTTGCTATTTTTAATGATCAGCTCTATATTTTAATAATACTATTTTTAAGAAGGACAGCTGCCGATCCTTAACATAATTAGCATTGAAAAATGTAGAATCTGTGAAGGGAATTTTTTTGTCTTCCTGATCTAAGCAGAATTTAGTGGGGAAAGTTGAGCAGAGGGCTCACAAATCCAAACACTTAAACGGAAGGAGAATCAAGTGGCTCCAGAATGATCTCCTTTCTGATTTCCCTGAGAGAGGCTGGACGGACTGAAAGGTGAAGATAAAAGTCTGCCCTCGCTAGGCATAGTGTGGATAGAACTTCAAGCAAATTGTTATCAATTTCTTAACCAGAGTAGACTTTTCTCGGTATTATATCCAGATGATTTGTGCCCAGACAGAAAAAGAGACATGCTATTCCCACTCTATTGTACCATATATAAATAGTATGCTGTCCTTCAAAACAGGGTGTAGTAGAGTAATTGTTTGAACTACTTCATGCATTAGAATGAGGCAATTCAATTTTGAGAGGCATTGTACATGGCAACTGAGGAGATTAAATTCATTTGGATATTTTTTAAAGCTATTAGTAGTAACTATGAATTTACTGAATTGTTATAAAATCCAGTTGGTGACTAACACCACTTTATAAAAAAATAATTGCCATACTTATCCTGTCTGGCCCAGATATAAAGTCTACCTAGAACAATGTGGTTTCTCTTCACTGCTCTGCAGCAAGCCAATTAGCTCGTAGGCAGCCAGGGTGGGTAATGCTAACAAATGACTCCAAAATCTTATGAAGAAGTAAAATTTTATATTTATTTTGACAGATTTAAAAAAATATATAGTGAAAATTTTCAACTGTGGGAGCAAGGGTGCTCTTATATATCGGGCACAAAACACTCCCAAGTCAGATTGGCCAAGTACTCCCAACAGTTCTGCTGTTCTTGCACTAATTTCTATTTTGATTGCTTTTGCAATCTCAGTTGAGTTTGCTTGTGATGCATGTTGTGCTGATTTGTGTGTCGTTTTGTCCTGACATCGCAGGACAAGTAGAAACCAGGTCAAAGATCCCAAAGCAACTTTACAACTGGGTTCATAATTGTGGCCTGGATTCATTTCCTGTTTCTCAGAGGAAAGGATCACATGCCGGGCCACTGGCCTGTCACCCTGATCTCTTACTGCTCATTGACTACGTCCATGATGCACTTGCAATCGTGGTGGATGCAAAAACATTTTTAACTGAAATAACACCAGGAATTGATTATGTTTTTTAATTCTTTTTACTTATAGGGTGCTGGCTGCACTGCACTGGTTGTAGCTGTGGTTGCCCGAAAGCTGGAGCTTACCAAAGCAGAAAAACATGTGCATAATTTTATGATGGATACACAACTGTCAAAACGAGTAAGCCGTTGTTTTTCAAATTTAACCAAAATTTAGTGTTTCCATTAAAAGAATATTTCTTGTTGATCTGGTAGTGTTTGTGCAAGGGAGGGGTTGGGGGCTTTTGGGGTTTGTGAGTTTTGTTTCTTTTTCTTTTCCATGCGGGGGTGGGGGTGATGTCTTCTTTCAACTAATTTATCTTCCATGGTTTTTCTGTATTTCATGGCTATCTGAAGAAGGTAAATCTCAGAGTTGTATTTGACACAAATACTTTGATAGTAAAATGAACCCTTGACCTTTGAGTTCCAGCATATCAATGTATCAATGTCCATTGTCAAATGGGGGTGGGGGGAGGAAGTCAATTTGAAGAGATTGATGCCCTATTGATGCCTCTGTTTCGGTGTTTCTCATGCATTGGAATTCTGATTGTACTTTGTACAAGCAATTTCTGTCACCGTGCTGCATGTTTATTCACATAATTTAAATACAGTGAAGTAATCAGATTGGCAAGGAAAATGATGAACATTCTTTTAAGGAATGAAGTTGTATGGAGAGGGTGGTTTATAATTCCCTCTGTGCTGGGGCAGAGGGGGTAGTGAGGACCTTTTCAATTGGTTAGGAAACTGATTTATATCAGAAACCAGTCAATCCATTGCCTCTCCATTTTTCACATTAACGTGTACCTTTTTATTCAAAAGGCATAGTTGCTGTAGGTCGGAACGTGGTGTCTGTCAAATATTTTTGGGTGAGTGCATGCTTGGAAAGCTAACACTCTACCATGGTATAAAACATTCACATGCCACTAAGAGTCTTTACTGGTTTGAAAGATTTTAACTTGTAGCTTCACTAAAGGTGGGCAGACTGCAGGGACATGTGCTGTGAGATGCTCTTGACCAACTCTCTCTGTGTTATGGTGCCTAGATGCTTTCTGAATCTGTCATCCCTGGGGTTAAGCAGGGAGAAAAGTATAGCATGGGTGGTCAAGGATGGGAGGGAATGTGATGGAGTGACGAGGTGTGTAGTGACAGTAGTTGAGTCAGGCAAGGGCTCTGATTTTGCAGGACCAGGCATATATTGGAGCAATGGTCAAGGCTTCAAAAATGGCTTGGTCAGCACATTTCAGTTATAGAGAAGTGGCTTTGTTTGGGGTGCTCTAGTGCCTCATTGACTGCATCTTCATTGTTGTCATGAGCCAGACCTACTGGGAATCTTTTGTCCTTCATCTGCCAGCAACTTGGAGATCGAATAAACTGGAGAGGGAACATCAATGGTAGTTATCTGGGTGTCTCATGCAGATTTGGGAAAACATATTTGTGGTTACAAACCCACTGCATATTAGCAGAATGGAACCAGAACTCAATGAAGGAGATGGTGCTTTCTTCAAAGGAAAAAAAATCCTGTGCATGCTTTCCCAGATTGGATTCCTTTACCAAGTGGGGTTCAGAATTTTGTCATTGACCCTTTAGATTGATGAAAACTGCATGCTGCTCTGGGGTCTTGTACTCCATGCTTCCTTGAGCACCATCTGTCAGGCTCGGTACTCGCCAAAATACAGTCAAAGTACAAAATTCAAGTGTCCTTTCAGTGCGGTTGGCGTTATCCATGATGAAGCTGAAGCATATCACACCCTTTAGAAGGAAGCCTCTTGAAGGATTTCTGAGGAGCCGTCTGCCCATTACCCTGCTGGCCTTCAGGGTAGCAATGAAGATCCTCCATTTCTGGTGATGTTCAGGGCTTCTTTCATCGTGTCAGTATAGCTCAGTTTTCACTACTGTCTGTCATGCAGGCTGCAGGTAGAGACCCAGAAATACCATCACACTCAGATGCAGAAGGATTCTTCATTGCTGTTTCCATAACGGTTTTGTTTTACTAGTCAACTTTGTTAGCCCTGAGCTGGACTCCCAAACCTGGAGGATTGGTGGAGCACTCTTAGCCTGGCCTCAACTCTTTGACTTGTTTGGCATGGGTGACCCTACCAAGAGCCAAAGCATAAAGCCCTGACTCCAGCCGACATAGCTCTCCAGGTCATTGAGGCACACAGGCCTCCAAACCCTACAAAAAGGTTGTGGTCCTCTTGAAGGATCTGTGAGGAAGCAACTGCAAAGTCTTGTAGAAACCTGCAGAGTAGAAGTTGAAGGCTGTGGCCACTTTAACAGGAATAACCAGTGCGTGTCTCTCAGGGCCCACAACTCAGCACGAATAATTCAAGCATGTACTAATCTGTTACAGTGTGGGGTAGCAGCCTGAGCCTTCTGAGACATAGCAAGGAAATTGCTTTTCTCTAGTCCCTGTGCAGAGCAAGGTGCCCTGCAAACTGATGTTCTGGCTTGAGCTCCCCTGTTGTGCCAAGACCCTTTGTCAGGTCTCAACCCAAAACGTCAACTGTTTACTCTTTTTCATAGATGCTGCCTGACCTGCTGAGTTCCTACAACATTTTGTGTGTGTTGTGTGTAATAAGAAACAATACAACCTAAAACTGGCAACATGGAATGTAAGGACTCTCCTGGACTCGTATGGCATCTATGACAGACCTCACCGGAGAACGGCCTTGATCGTTGCTGAGCTGAGGCGCTACAACGTCAACGTTGCTGCCCTGATTGAGACCGGGCTCCTGGATGAAGGCTCTTTAACAGAGGAAGGGATGGGTTACACCTTCTTCTGGAAAGGTTCCCCCCCCCCCAGGTGGACAACATCTCCATGGAGTAGGATTGGCCATCAAGAACACCTTTCTACCAAGTCTGACAGAAACACCTGTTGGCATTAGTGAAAGACTAATGACCCTCCATATCCCCCTGGCAAAGAAACATTATGCCACGCTTCTCAGTGCCTATGCACCAACTTTGCCATCTGAGAACGAGGCCAAGGAATACTTTTATCAGACATTGGATGAAGCTCTTTGCTGGATCCCTAAGAATGATAAGATCCTTTTGCTTGGGAACTTCAACGCTAGGGTGGGACAGAACAACAGGATATGGAGTGGAGTGCTCGGTAGGCATGGTATTGGCAAGGTGGGTGCAAATGGCATGAGGCTACTTACTTTTTGCTCTTAGCGTAACCAACACCATCTTCCAGCAAAAGGCAAAATATAAAACCTCGTGGATGCACCCTCGCTCTAAATATTGGCACATGATCGACTTCATCATTGTGAGACATAGTGACATCAAGGATGTTCTCATCACCCGTGCCATGAGAGGTGCTGAGTGCTGGACTGACCACCATATGATTGTGGCCAAGCTCCATATGAAAGTGCGTCCCCCCTTGTGGCTGCAAAAACCCAATAAAAAGCGGCTAAATTGCAACTGCCTGAGAAACACAGAAGCAAAAAGTGAGTTTCAACGCATCCTAGCTGAGAAACTAAGGGAGTTGGAACCTTGTCTGAGCTCAGAAAATACCATGGAACAACAGTGGACCCATATCAGCTCTGCGCTCTCTGAGGCAGCAGCCCAATCCATCGGCCATGAGAGCAGGAACCACAAAGATTGGTTTGACAATAACTCAGACACCATCCACAACTTGCTTAAGGACATGCACAAAGTACACCAGGCAACTTTAGACAACCCTTCATCCACCACCATCAGGCAGCATTGGCAGGCAGCTTGGAGGAAAGTGCCAAAGGTAATACAGGCCATACAAAATGAGTGGTGGACTGAAAAGGCACATGAAATCCAGTCCTTTGCCAATAATAATGACATGCATAATTTTTACAATGCTGTCAAAACCACCTACGGCCCTATAAATCGATGCGTTACTCCCCTGAAAACAGCAGAAGGTCTAAAACTTCTGAAAAATCAGAAAACCATTCTGCTGAGGTGGGCTGAGCATTTTAACAGCCTGCTTAATCAGGACTCTGACGCAGACCCCACCATCCTGGACAAACTGCCTAAACTTCCTCCTATCCACGACCTCAGTCTACCACCAACCTTCCAGGAGGTTCTATCAGCTGTCCATTCCCTTAAGAACAAGAAGTCCCCGGCACTGACAATATCCCTGCTGAGTTACTGAAGAACGGAGGGTACATGTGTATGCACACCCTCTACCAGTACATCACCAAGGCCTAGACTGATGAGAACATCCCACAGCAATGGAGAAATGCAAACATCGTTGTCATTTATAAGAACAAAGATGACAAGGCCATCTGCGACAATATTAGGGGCATATCACTCCTTTCTATTGCTGGAAAGGTCCTGGCTAAGGTGATGCTTCAAAGACTCATCAGCAACATCACCAAGTCAGTGCTGCCTGAATCGCAGTGTGGATTTAGGAAGAACAGGAGCACGATCGACATGATCTTTACAGCCCGGCAGCAACATCAGGACCTGTTTATGGCCTTTGTCGACCTCTCCAAAGCATTCGACACTGTGCAAAGAGAGCTCTTATGGGATGTCCTCCGTAGGTTTGGCTGACCCAATAAATTTGTTAACATCCTCCACTAGTTCCAGGATGGGATGACTGCTCGGCTGACCTTAGGAGAACAAGAGTCCAAGCCCTTCTTTGTACACACAGGGGTGAGGCAGGGGTGTGTGCTAGCACCTGTGCTCTTTAACATCTTCCTCTTGTGTGTTACCAAGCTTCTCCACAACGAGACTGAAAACAGCAGCGGTGTGGCAGTGGACATCAGATTAGATGGCAACCTCTTTGACATCAGGAGGCTCCACACAACCACCAAACTCCATAGAGAGCGGGTCCTGGAGCTGCAGTATGCAGACGACTGTGCTCTTGTGGCCCATACTCCGGAGGATCTTCAGACTGTCCTTGCTGTGGCGGTGAGGGCATACAGCAGGATGGGATTGACTGTCAATACCACCAAGACAGAAGTGGTTTACCAATGGAGTACCAGTCTCCCACCCACTCTACCTGCCTTCACTGTTGATGAAAAGCTGTCAGTAGTGCCATCTTTCAAATACCTGGGGAACATTCTCTCTGAGGATAGCGGCATTGACAACGATATCCAGAGCTGCATTAAACAGGCATCAGCTGCCTTTGGGAGACTTCGGCGTAGAGTCTTTCAGAACAGGAGCCTTTGTCCCTCCACAAAGTTCGCCGTATACCAAGCGGTCTGTGTCACCACCCTCCTTTATAGCTGTGAAGTTTGGGTAACCTAAAGCCGTAACATCAAGTACTTGGAGCGCTTCCACATAAGCTGCCTCCAGCACATCCTGGGAAATACCTGGTGTGAGCGGGTGCCTCGCACTGAAATACTTGTAAAGACCAACTGCAGAAGTACTGAGGCCATGATCACCCAGCGTCAGCTGCAGTGGCTGGGGCACGTGATAAGGATGCCCCCATGTTGGCTACCCCACAGAGTGTTATACGTCCAACTACATCATGGTCGATGCTCAGCTGGAGGGCCGAAGAAGCGCTATAAGGATCAGATGAAGAACGCTTTAAGGAAGCGCAAGATCAGACCCGAGGACCTGGAGGAGGTTGCTGCTGACCGTACCGCTTGGCGACAGCTGTGTTGGGACAGGGTTCGTATTCCGGAGATGGAAAGAACAACCAGGAGACAGCAGAAGAGAGCCAGGAGAAATGCAGCCATGGTTGCCACCACTACTACATATACATGTCCCACCTGCAATAGAGTTTGTGGGTCCAGGATAGGACTGAATAGTCGTCAGAGATCTCACCGGTAAAGGAGTGGACGTTGTCATCAGATTTCGATGGACAACCGAAGAAGAGAAGAAGAAAGATCTTCCTGGAGTATAATGCTTGAAGTAATGTGAAAATTTACTTGTTGTTAATATATCCCTGCCTTGAAAAAGGCAAAGGTTGTTAATTTTAATAAGTTTCTGGCTGTGATACTGAAGATGTTTATTCCCTGAGCAAAATACTGCAGATGTCAAAAATCTGAAATAAAAACAGAGAGTGCAGGAATTACTCCACTGACCTGCTTTCTCTCTTTGCAGATGTGCCTGACCTGTTGAGTATTTCCAGTACAATTCTGTTTCTGATTTTTTGTGTATTCCTTAACCAACATCACTCCAAATAGAGCTACTGCATCAAAAGCCGAGTTCTCTGCTTGAATGCAGAGCTTGTTGGTGCCTTTATGTTGCCAGCTGCAAAAATAAACTGAGAAGAACTATAAACAGCATCACTCTCCCGCGATTCATTCCTCCCCGTAGCAGTGAAGCTGTGAACTGATCTGGCGGCTGTCATCTCTGCAATTTTCGCGGTCTTTTTGTCCCGTTTATATGATGCCTTGGGATCAAGGCTTGGGGCTACAGTGGTTATGGTGTTTCACTTTTTTAATTGGGTTCTTCAGGTTTCTTGCTTTGTGGCTGCCTGTAAGCAAACAAATCTCAGGGTGTATAATTTATAAAATTTTTTGATAGTAAATGTTTTTTTGAATCTTGAGTCTTAAATTTATTGATGGCATTAAATGTCATCTGTAACTACAGTGAGTAGAAAAATGTATGAAGAATCATAGGAAGTGATGAAAACTAAATTTTATAAATTCCTCACACAAATGTACCCTGCTCTGACAAAATATAAAATTGCCTAAGTCTGTCCTATTTACAAAAGGGAAAAAAAATCAAATTACCTCCAAAAAAAAAACTTACCATCAATCATCAGCAGTAAATTGACAGGAAGTATCTCACGTATTCCTGTTGAGCAGTTTTCTTTAACCAATAGCCCACCCCCGATGTTCAATTTTGATTGATTTATTTATTGAGATACAACTTGGAGTAGACTCTTCTGACCGTCTGAACTATGCCACCCAGCAATCCCCCAATTTAACCCTCACCTAATCATGGGACAATTTACAATGACCAATTAACCTACCGACTGGTATGTCTTTGGTCTGTGGGAGCGCCCAGCGAAAACCCCTGCGGTCACGGGGAGAACGTACAAACTCCTTACAAGCAGTGGCAGGAATTGAACCTGTGAACCTTAACTGTAAAGCGTTATACTACCCACTATGCTACCATGCCACCATTTCTGTTGGAATATTTCATTATGGCATCAGTTCAAACACATTAAGTGAGAATGCCTTCTGGTCAGTATTTGACCAAGGATCCGGATATAATCAAATAGAAGGAGGGTGCTTCATAATGGTAAGGACATTCTTGCAGACTCAGTGGTTGTGATTATTGGAACACAACCATCTCAATCCCAAGAAATGATAGTGGCAGTTCTTCAGTACAGTTTTAAAACAGAGTATCTTTGTCTGTGATTTTAATCCCAATCTTCCTTCCATCAGAAGTCAGAGGTGCTCTATATGTATAGTGATTAGTTGTTTTTTGAGTTAAATTAAATCTGACTCTAAATACAAAAACAAAATGCCATTGAAGGAGAGGAGGTTAGGAGGTGGTCTTACAATGTCTCAAGATGATGTAAGCCTTTTTGGAGCAGACAGACACACGTTATTCCCTTTAGTAAGCAAACAACTAATGAGGAGTTACCTTTCAAACTATTGGCAAAAGAACTGGAAGGGAGAAGAGGATTTTTTTCTGGTTATTGACATTTAAAACAATCGAACTGGAAAGCAACTAAAAGCAAATTCCATAAATAATATTAAAAGGAAAATGGATGAAGATAAACGACTTTTAGGATAATGGACAAAATGCAGGCATGTAACAAAGTAGAACTGCTTTCGTCAGAACAGGCATAGGGAGCTACACTGATTCACCCTAGGTTTCTAGGATATGCTGAATGCATTTCAGATTTTTTCATCACAAATTAATAACAGCAGGATCAATGGATGGAAGAAAATATTAAACTGAATAATGGTGGATATACAGAAGGAACATCAAGGTTACCACAGAGAGCAGAGGCACTAATCCGGAAAATAAACCCATTTATTGGCCTTTTTTCTGTGAGTAGCTTCAAAACATAATCCTTCAATATTAGCTTGGAGTACCATAGGGCATTTCTTACTTGTACTTAGAAAGCTTATTTGTACTGTTTGCTCTCCGAGGTCCTGTAAACATTTTCTACATCAGTCAGCCAGTAACAGAGCTCAGGAAAATGTGGAGGTATTAAGTGTTGTTGGTATTCTGAGACAGTGGTAATCAATATAATTGTTTGTCGTATCCAAAACACCTCAGTTTTATTGTCAACCCTGCAGTAGAATTTGATGTTTTTTTTAACAGCACTAAAAATATTTAGTGGAATGGAACATTTTATTTCAGTCTCTCAAATTTGATAAGGTGTCTCACAAATTTTCTGAAGAGGTAACTAAGAAGATTGACGAGGGTAGGGCATTAGATGCTGTCTACATGGACTTCAGCAACACTTTTGACAAGGTCCCACCTGATTGGGTAGCCTGGAAGGTTAAGTCACATGAAATCATATGAGATAGCCAGTTAGATACAAAATTGGCTTAGTGGAAAGGGGTGGAGGGTTGTTATTCCTGTTGGATGCTTGTGACCAGTGATGACCCACAAGAATCAGTGCTGGGTCTATTGTTGCTTCTCATCTGCAGCAGTGATTGTGAATAACAATGTTAACATGGTTTATAAGCTTGTGGATGACACCAAAATTGGTGGTATTGTGGACAGTGATTTAGATTATCCAAGATTAAAACCAGATCTAGATGAACTAGGAAAGTGAACCAAGGTGTAGTAGATGGAAATTAACTGGGAAAAATGTGAGGTGTTCAAAGATTCAAAGTACATTTATTATACAGAATACAACTCTGAGATTTGTCCTGCTGCAGAAAGCCATGAAACAAAGTGACACCAGAAAACCCGTTCAAGAAAACATGAGACACTCATCAGGCAAAAGAGGAACAAATTGTGCAAATGACAAAAATCGAGCGAGCAATGCAGAGAATATCAAACATCAAACCAGGAGTATTCACTTCAGTTCAGTTCAGCGCCGTGCCGCTAGTCCACCACAGGCTGCAGGGCACTTCTCTGCCAAGGCGCCCAGTCGCGTTGATTGCCCTGGGACATATCCTGTCTAGGTAGCCGCCAACCTGATGGCATGAACATCGATTTCTTGACCTCCCCATCCCCTTTTCCCTCTCTCACCCTTCCTGCCCATTGCCTCCCTCTGGTGTTCTTCCACCTTTTACTTTCTTCCATGGCCTTCCGTCCTCTCCTATTAGATTCCCCCTTCTCCAGCTCTTTTTCCAATCAACTTCCTAGCTCTTCATTTCACCTCTCCCCACCTCCCAGTTTCACCTGTCCCCTTGTGCTTCTCCCTCCCCCCCCCACACCTCCTAACTCTGACTCCTCATCTCTTCTTTTTCTCCAGTCCAGCTGAAGGGTCTCAGCCCGAAACGTCGACTGTGCTCTTTTCCATAGTTGCTGCCTGACCCGCTGAGTTCCTCCAGCATTTTGTGTGCATTGCTTGGATTTCTGGCATCTGCAGATTTTCCCTAGTTTGTGAATGGTTGGCTAAAGAGGCCATCGCTGTGCTGTACAACTCAAAGACAGTGTTTACCTCGTTCACAAGAAAATGGAGTGACTCTGGAAATTTAGGCCGTAATTTGATGCAGCAGGACCACGTCTTCTATTAATTAGAGTTGCTAAATTTTTCTATTATTGTCACAGTGAAAAGCTTGCCTGGACACTGTTCATACAGATTAATTCTTTACACATTACAATTACAGAGAGAGCAGGCTGATGGTAAGGTGCAAGGTCATAACGAGGTAGACTGAGGTCAAGAGTACTAAGGAGCTGTTCAATTTGTTATAACTGTGGGATAGAATCTGTACCCGAGCCTGGTGAAGTGTGCTTTCCAGCTTTTATATCTTTTGCATGATAGGAGGGGTTAGGAGAGAGAACACCTTGGATGGGTTGCATCTTTGATTGTGCTGGTTGCTTTACTGAGAATGCAGTTAGGACAACAAGAGTTGTGCTTTATATTCTTTCAATCCATAAGTGCCAAGTGAGAGAAAGGTATTTGAAGCAATTGACACTTTTTTTCCCCCCTCTATTCTGTTAATGTATGTGGGCTTTTGGTGGGAAGGAGAGTGTTTATTGACCCTTCCTAATTACCCTAAATAAATGGACCATCTTTCTGAATGGCTCTGGGAAGGTCTACCCACAAAGCTGTAGGGTGGGTGGTGGTGGTGGCGGGCTGGGGGGGGGGGGGGGAGTACTTCCAGCATTTAGGCCCTGTGAAGATGGAGTAGTGATTTATTTTCAGGTGAGTATAATGTGTGGCTCAAGGAGAAGTTGTATTCCTTTGAGCCTGCTGGTATTTATGCTGATGGTAGGTGCTGCCAGAGCAGCTGAGGTACGTAAGTGCAGTAACATTTGCAGATGATGCACATTGCAGTCACAAGCAATTAGAACCTGACTGAGGGAGCAGGAGTCAGTTTTCTTAACAAGCCAGGCTGAAGAATTGTGAAATTAATAGGCCGGCGAGGAAGTCTAAATTAGAGTAGGTAAAATTGAATGCTGTGTCACCCATTGGCAGAAAAGTAATGGGAGAGAAGATTGGTGATTAAAGCAGAGAGGAAAGATGAAATTAGAATGGGAAAGTTAATAAGCATTAAAGCATTTCTAAAAATGCAAACACGAGGAAATCTGCAGATGCTGGAATTTCAAGCAACACACATCAAAGTTGCTTGTGAACGCAGCAGGCCAGGCAGCATCTCTAGGAAGAGGTACAGTCGACGTTTCGGGCCGAGACCCTTCGTCAGGACCTGAAACGTCGACTGTACCTCTTCCTAGAGATGCTGCCTGGCCTGCTGCGTTCACCAGCAACTTTGATGTGTGTTGCTTAAAACATTTCTAATGTTTAGCATGTTTTGGAACTTGAAGATATGAGACACAACACTTGTAACAGTTTATTAATGTTTATAAAGTCATTAAAAGATTGAAATCCAGTTATATACAGTACTGTGCAAAAGCCTTAGGCACACATATATAGCTAGGGTGCGTAAGATTTTTGCACTGTTCTGTATATTGGTTAAAACAGGAAGGTGGCTGGGAAACAGAAATAAGAGTACTTAGCTTTGTATTAGCTCAGTAGCAATATCAATATATAAAAGTGTTGCACAGTATTGTAGAAAAAATTAGCTTTTATGGCTGAGTCAGTTTAAAGCCATTATTTAGGTATAGTATCTATCACTTATCATCACTTGCACATTCAGTGTTAACAAAATGAATGGCATTGTGCTTAATTGGGGCCTGTCCTCTTCAATTTTCCATACTATTAGGCACACCATTATTTTGATCGTACCTCTAGCCTGAAGTCATTGTTGCAGACAATGTAGTTGCTATATCTTTAGTAACAAAATTAATTTTAAATGATTTATGAGATGCCTGTTAACTTCAGGTTCTTGCTTTGTAATATGCTTATGTCTTATAAAATGTTGATTCTCATTTTCAATATTTAAAGTTTCTGAATTTAAGTTGCTTGGTAAAGTCTGGTAACGAAGTAGTTATTTAAAAGTTTCTGGATTCTAGTATCGGTGATGAGGAGTTATGAGTAGCTACATTTCAAGGATCCAAAATTGTATACAAGCTACCATATCAATTAATTGTATGCAAATTTAGAGTTCCATTTTAATAGAAACTATAATTACAAACTGTTAGTAATGGAGTTTGATTTCACTTAAGCAGGTTATAATCAAATCTGCCCAATAGTGCCTTAACATTGGATGTTATGTTAAATGGCAGGCACAAATGTTATTTGGATTGAAGAAACCTAGAATATTGATGTTCTGCTCATTTATTTAAATCCTTAGTATTTTAAAAAACAAGCTGTACTCAGATATGCACAGAAAATGACTCTGAACTTCCACTTATAGGTGAAAAATGCAGCTGCCAATGTTCTCAGGGAAACGTGGTTAATATACAAAAACACAAAATTGGTGAAAAAAATTGACCATGCAAAAGTAAGGAAACATCAACGCAAATTCTTGCAAGCCATCCATCAGTGAGTATTGTTCATATTTTACCAATGGTTTAACTTTGCAAAACTGCAGAGTAAAATGCTTATCATCACTAGTTTAGGTGAAAACATGGGTAAAATGAGTGTCTATCCCTTCATACAAATCAATTGTAAGAAAAAGAAAGAGGACTTTTATCTGTAGTTGTTTTTATCATTAGTGCTATATGTGTTTATCATATGTGTTTTGTTTTTAAATGAAATGTTTTTCTCACAATTAATTGTTAATGTTAAAGTAGTATTTTAAACTCTAAGTGACTAATTCTTCATGATAACAGTCTTTACTGTATTTAAATCTTGCTCCTTTTGTATTTTTTATTTTGATAATGGATTCTTAAGGATATGTGGTAATCTGTGATTGTGCACTCCCAGTGGGGAGCAAGGGTGCCTGAAGTGGGTGTAGAGCTCTATTTTCGATTTATGCTCTCTTTCCAGCAAGGATTACAGAACTGCACCCATGAGAGCCCAGATAAAAAATTCTAATTGTTTCTTTGGGGTTCCCTTGTATGCAAACTTGCTATTAAATAATGGTTTTCTATGTACTGGGGAATTTTTGAAAAATGATACATGTGTCTTTTACTTTCTAGTGTTAGGTCGATTTTATGTTAGTTCCCTTATTTAACCCTTTGAATATTGCGGTAGCATTTGTAAAAAAAAATCCAGAGGTGATATAAAATAATTTCTTTGCATATTTATTATTCTGATGTAAATTTCTGTTGGCTTGTTGAGCCTTTTGTTAATTGTTAATGTTAAAGTAGTATTTTAGTACTTTTTCTACTGTTCAAAATTACATTATTTCATTCTATTTTAGTTTATAAAATTGGCCGATGAAAAAGGCTGGTTTCATCACAGCAACCTTTATTTTTCAAAGGGTTAAATTGATTGCAGATTATTTGCTTAAACCCTAGTCTGTTCTAAAGAGAGTGAAACTATTGTCAGATTGCTATTATTTTATGCATTGTTTTATTGTGTGCCTTATTTTACATTTAATTTCTTTTTGTTTGTCTTTTTGTATTTCTACAAAATGAAACTAGAGCTCGAAAGTAAGTTATGTGTGTTGTATCCCAATGATTTTTCAATCCCTATGCATGCAAGAAAGAGGTATTATCATTGTGAATCTAATGGTTTGACCACCTCCATGGAAACTGATCAGAAACCATGATCTAATCTGTGATAAGTGAAATTCATTTGCCATGATTTGCTGTAAATGGTTAATCTTAAAAAGATGAGAAAGACAAAATGTTGGCCCATTTCTGATTTTATCTACTTTATTTTGCTCTTGCAGCTAAACTTCCCTGTGAAGAATCTATAAAATAAACAAAGAACCAGTTCTGCAATAAAATTAATATTATATTCATGTAATTTAACAAATTCCACTAACAGCTAGTAAGGGCTGGGGAAATTCAACCTATTCATGATGATTCAGCTGATAATGTTGAGTTACTGGCACTGAAGGATTGTCACTCTTAAAGTTAGTTAAATAAGAAAGTAACTGCACACATCTACAAAAAAATCAAAGTCCAAAATAAATTTATCAAAGTACATGTATGTCACCATATACAACCCTGATGTGCTGCCATACAGGAGAAGGGATGATTGTACAAGGTGAAAATAGGCTGCTTTCTTTTAAAAGCAGGTATAGTTTAGAGATCTGTAAGTGTCCTTTGCAGAATCAATACCAATACCAGCTGTGTGACAAAATGGTGACCATGATAATCATCTGAAATTGTTATACTCTGACTGTAGAAGGCTGTAAGAAGCACATGATTCACAGCTGATGTTATTCGATTTTATGTTGAATTGTATAGAAAGACCTAAAAGTTAGTTATCCGAGTGGGAATTACTCAAGGGAATAATGGTGACTGGAAGTAGATGTGTTCAGCAGAGTGCTCCCTCAGTCCATGTTTGTCTGCCCCATTGCAGATCAGAATGCATCCAGAATAGCTTACAAAGCTTAGCAAACTGAAAGAAGGACAAGTGAAGTGATGTGACCCTTGTCCCACTTGCCGTCACCCACTGGCCTGCTGGCCTGAACCTCCACCTTCAAAAAGCAGCTTGTACTCCACCAATCCATGTCCCACCAACTGCACCCCCTGCTGATCACAGAATGCCATTTGCAATGCAGTTTGAATACCAATGCAGTGCAGTTTCTAGTAATTTCTCTAGATAGGGTGAAGAGAGACTGAACTGGTACCTAATCAGCTCTGTTGATAGGCAGGTAAAAGAGCATGACCGTGATGAATCACTCAAGGTTTAAATAAGCATGAATTTTTGTTTCGATTTTTTTTCCGCAGCTTTGGTAGTGATATTGGGATGAGGTGATAACTAGGGCATGGTGAAGTATGGATGTCAAAGAGATATGGCAATGTTATTTGTATTTAAAGCTTGAAGTGGGCCATTTTGAAACATTTGGGCCAACCTTTTACCTGCCTTCCAGTGAGAAAGATGCAAGGGAAAATATATTATCAGGTTTGGGAGCTGTACCACCAGAAACAAACTATTGACATGATTGGTATTGGTTTATCATTGTAACATGTACCACGATACAGTGAAAATCTTGTCTTGCATACTGTATGTACAGATTAAATTATTACACAGTGCATTGAGATAGAAGAAGGTAAGACAGTAGCAATGCAGAATAAAGTGTAAAAGTTACACAGATAGACCCCCATCACCCAGGACATGCCCTCTTCTCATTGCTACCATCACTGAGGAGGTACAGGACCCTGAAGACACACACTTAACAATTCAGGAACAGCTTCTTCCCCTCTGCCATCTGACTTCTGAATGGACATTGAGCCCTTGGACACTATCTCACTACTTTTTTTTTCTTTTTTTGCACTATTTATTTAATTTAATTTTTTTTAATATATATGTATATATTTTATTGTAATTTACCGTTATTTTATCATGTATTACAATGTACTGTCGCCTCATGACAACAAATTTCACCACCTGTGCCGGTGAGATTAAATCTGATTCTGATTCTGATTCTGATTCAGGAGAGGAAATTTTGGCTGTTGTATTGACTTTGAAAATGTTATTCAATGTAATTGAAGTTGACTGTCATGATCTTGCCAGTATTGTGAGAAGATTAACATAGCATTTGTATAAAACAAATTTTGAAGTTCCGTCTGGCCAAGATGAGCCGTACATTCCTTGGCCGAACATGAATCCACGGCATAATTTTCTAATCTTCGTGCCTTGTGGCAGAATGTCAGATTGTATTCTAACTGACAGGAAAGTAAAGACAGAAAACTAATTTGTTTCAATGGGGTCCTTACCATCTTTATAATAAATATTTCCTCTCCAGCTCTAAACCTGATTTACGACAACAAATACATATGCTCACGGAATGTTTTTTTCAAAGGGCCATAATCCAGCTAAAATCAACACAACTGCAGTTAGATATTGGTCAAAAGTTCTTGGTCAAAGAGCTAGTGTTAAAGGGGAAAGAGAGCTTGAAATGCAGTGAGGAACGTGTACTGAAGGAGGGAAGCTGTAACCACAGTTGTGAGGAGACAATGGCAGTGGTGGAAAAAGGAAACCAGCTAATGATGATGGAAGTGAAGAGGGAAGCTGGGATGGAGTAGATCAATGTGTTTTGTATTATTTATACTTCAGAATGTGAAAAGGCCACTATTATTACATTTGGAAATAGTATTCATAGAACTGTTAAGCAGCTGGTGACTCGTGCTGAACTGTTGGTTCACTTGTATCATTTCCCTGATTGAATGGATGAGATCATCTCCTACTATTATTGGACATCCTACATAAAATGTGGGAGGAACTCAGCAGGTTATTGCACGTGTGTCCCATTCCTTTGATCCAAGGATGCTTGTGCTTGTGTAACTACTTAGCAGATCCCTGACAATGGAACAAATGTGCTTTTAAAACATACAGGCAAGTAACATAATTTGGAGTTAATAGTCACTGATAACATTTTGTTTTTTTAAACCATTTTAAGAATTTAAAGCAGTTTAAGAATTTACATTTGAAAACTGAAACCACCCACTCAAATTAGTGCAATTAAATAGAATGAGGCAGTTCATTCATCAGACTTGCTTGGGTTTTAATCTGCAGAACTGTGAGATATTTTGACAAATTTTCTAAAACTTCAGAATAAAAATGTTTTAAGTAGTCTCATTATTGCTTCCCAAGGTAAATTAAACTTTCATTCTATAAGTGAAATATGGTCTTGCTAAAAGACTTACCTAAAGTTGATGAAGGGGTAAAAATGTGCCACATTATTTAAATAAAATGTAATATTTCATAAGTGAATTCATAATATATATTTGTTTTGGAACTATATTTTTCCTAATTTGTTAACATTAGCAATATGTATATCATCAATAAAATAACAAAAAAAAGAATGTTTTGTAGAAAATAATGCAGATGAAATAATCCCATGAAATAATTCTGTATTGGTTAAACCTTTTCAGATTAATTTAGATCACATCAATCTAATTGCAAATTTACAAAAATACAGTCAGATAACATGTACAATAACAAATTAGATGAAGGGCATGCCATTCTAAACAGGTTATGACTAGCTGCAAGACGTTTATGACGTTTGATTTTTAATAGGACTCTCACTTATCACTGAGTTACATTGAAAACAAACTTATCTTGATCAAATCCATTTTGCAGGACTGGTATCAGGCCAGACGGACATAGGAGTGTTTCAGATATATGGGCCCAAGGGACCTCTAGGATGAGTGTTGGAAGTAAATGAGAAATGATAACTGAGTTTGGATTGAATTTGGCCCACTGCTATATTTATATTTGGATTCTGAAAGTGCAGCTGTTGGATAAACACAAACTTTCAGAATTCAGTCAGTTAATTGAAGTAATATTTTCTTGTTAAAGCGATCATGTCAAAAGTTGTATAGGCGAGGGTGTAATTCAAATAATTTTGTAACTTTTCCTTTATTTCCCTAATCCCATTGATTGTGTCTGAGCAGAGCATTTAACCTTGAGATTCACTGAATCATAAAACCGTAAGATACAGGAGCAAAATTAGGCCATTTGGCCCATCGAGTCTGTTCCACCATTTCATCATGGCTGATCCCAATTTTCCTTTCAGCCCCAATCTCCTACCTTCTCCCTGTTTCTCTTCTATTAACCTCTGCCTCCACAGCTGCCTGTGGCAAAGAATTCCACATATTCACCACTCTCAGGCTAAAGAAATTCCTCCTTATTTCCATTCTAAAAGGATGTCCCTCTAATCTGAGGCTGTGTTCTCTGGTCTTAGAGTCTCCTACCATAGGAAACATCCTCTCCACATCCACTCTATCAAGGCCTTTCACCATCCGATAGATTTCAATTAAGTCACCCCTCATTCTTCTGAATTCTAGTGAATACAGGCCCAGAGTCATTAAATGCTCCTCACACGACAAGCCTTTCAATCCTGCATTCATTTTCATGAACCTTCTTTGAACCTTCTCCAGTTTCAGCACACCCCTTTGAAGATAAAGGGCACAAAACTGCTCTCCAAGTGAGAGTTCACCAGTGCTTTATAAAGTCTCAACATTACATCCTTGCTTTTATATTCTAGTCCTCTTGAAATGAACGCTAACATTACATTTGCCTTCCTCACCACAGACTCAACCTGCAAATTAACCTTTAGGGAATCCTGCACAAGGACGCCCAAATCCCTTTGCACCTCAGTTTTTTTGTATTTTCTCACCATGTAGAAAATAGTCCACTCTTTAATTTCTTCTACCAAAGTGCATGACCATACACTTCCTGCCACTTCTTTGTCTATTCTCCTAATCTGTCTAAATTCTTCCATAGCCTCTCTACTTCCTCGAAACTACCTGCCCTTCCACCTTTCTTCTGCAAACTTTGCAACAAAGCCTTCAAATCCATCATCCAAATCATTGACATATAACATAATCAGAATTGATCCCAACACAGACCCCTGTGGAACACCACTAGTTGTCCGCAGCCAACCAGGAAAGGCTCCCTTTATTCCCACTCTTTGCCTCCTGCCAATCAGCCACTGGTTTATCCATGCTAGAATCTTTCCTGTAATACCCTGAGCTCGTAGCTTGTTAAGCAGCCTCATGTGTGCCACCTTGTCAAAGTCCTTATGAAAACCCAAGCACACAATATTAATCGATTCTCCTTTGTCTATCCTGCTTGTTATTTCTTCAAAGAAATCCAATAGATTTGTCAGGCAAGATTTTCCTTTGAGGAAACCATGTTGACTACAGTCTATTTTATCATTTGCCTCCAAGTACCCTTAGACCTCATCCTTAATAATCCACTCCAACATCTTCCCAACCACTGAGGTCAGACTAACCGGCCTATAGTTTCCTTTCTTCTGCTTCCTCTTTCGTATTAAAGAATTAAATGACATTTGCAATTTTCCAGTCTTCCGGAATCATTCCAGAATCTAGTGATTCTTGATAGATCATTACTGATGCCTCCACGATCTCTTCAGCCACCTCTTTCGGAACTGTGTGGTGTACACCATCTGGTCCAGTTGACTTATCTACCTTCAGACCTTTCAGTTTCCCAAGAACCTTCTCTCTACTTATGGTAACTTCACACACTTCATGACCCCTGACACTTGGAACTTCCACCATATTGCTAGTGTCTTCCACGGTGAAGACTGATGCAAAATACTCAGTTTGTCAGCCATTTCCTTGTCCCCCATTAAAACCTCTCCAGTATCATTTTCCAGCAGTCTGACATCCACTTTCACCCCTCTGTAGCACTCTCATGTATCTGAAGAAACTTTTGGTATCCTCTTTAATCATTTAGTGGCATTGTCAATTAGAAAGAAACAGCAACATTTTGTCAGTGCAGTTTAAGACAGAGTTATGGTTTTGTTATGGTTAATCGGGAATTTAACTCTTGAAATTCAAGAAAATAGATTGGTAAAAGATTTGCTAAATAGAATGAGCATTGGGATTGTCAACAGTCTCCAAAATTTGAGGTTTGTTAGTGACAAATTTCCTTCCAGAATCTGGGGGAGGATATTGTAATTTATCTTGGTTCAGAATCTCTTGATTCAAAGTTAAAATGGATTTCGGAAATTGGGTGTGAATATACAGGGTTGCTCACTTCAAAAGGGGAATGCTTGTTTGTTTGTACATTTTTCTTTGGTTTATTAAATACATTTAGAAGATATTATCAATCCACATCTCATTATTATGTGAATATACATTCCAGATCAAATTTATCCATGATAGAGTGGACTGTAGATGTCCTTTAAAGTCCAGTTAAGTCATCGCTGACATACCTAGTTTTGAGGAAATGGTAAACAAATTCTCATAGAAAGTAGGTAGAACTTTGGAATGGTCTCACACCAATCTTTTTCCATCCTATGTCTAATGGTCATGATACTGAGGCTTTTAATGAATGCCTAAACTTTGGTCTGACATTTGTAAAGTCCTCTTATTTTTCTTCATCTGAAGCTGTGTCTAATATATTACAAAATGCACACGTTTTTCTATGCTACCAACTATTTCCATATCAAGGCAGCATGCTTCTCATTTAACAGACAGATGAGTGGTTTTGAAATTTTAAAAGTAAGAAAGTCATTGTTCATGCAGGTGGTTTGCTCTGGTGAATTTTACTGCATGTTCTCTTTTGAAGATGGCATTGCAGAATGAAGTGAAATTGACCAAATAAAATGAATGTTGCCTTCAGGTTGCGAAGTGTAAAAATGGAGCAACGAAAATTAAATGATCAAGCAAATACCCTGGTGGATCTTGCGAAGGTCAGTGGGGTTTTTCTTTAAACCATTTGTGAATTTTTCTAAAATATTGCACCATGATTTTTGTAAACTGATAGACGATTGTTCTCACAAATTTCCTCAACTTGTACAGAATAATTACCTTGTTATTTTTAAGGCATCGTAAAAATGTTCATTTATTTATTTCAAGGAGAGTCAATAAAGCAGGTAATTGAAAATGGAAATCACTGACGTGTTTAGGATTTACGTGATTTCTCCCTCACTCGCTCTGTGTTCTTCATTCTTTCTCCCCAGTCATGGGAAGTAGCCTCGCAAGCAAATGGTGTTGAGCCACAGCAAATACTCCACTAAATGAAACGTATGGCTACTTTGCTGCCTTACTCTGTTGGCTTTCCCTGGAGCAGCTGGAGCCTCAGAAATGGGAAAGGGCTACTGAAGTGTTTTCTGTTTCTGCAGTTTTGTCCTTAATAGTGAAGAAATTCTATTATTGATTGCAGGAGAGAATTCTGGCTGGGCTTTACTGAAATTCAGTTGGGAGGTTAGTTAAGCTTCTGGTTAGATAATCAGTCTAAAGGGGGCTATATTTTTAGAAGGCAGTAGAAAGGGTTTGAGAAAGATAATGAAACAGCCATGATCACATGGCAGAGAAGACTCGATGGGCCGAATGGCCAAATTCTACTCCTCTGTCTTATGGACTTATATTTTGCTGCTTAATCAGACTGAGTTTAAACTAATCTCATGAGAAAGTTGGAGAGAAACAGTCCAAAGCCATAGTTCAGCTTTGTGTGGTATGTTATGCAGTGCTGGGACCATATCATCTGTAATTTTTAGGTATTGCATATTTTTTGGTTGTGTAGTAGATACTGAAGATGTCATAGCCAGGGGAGGTAGTGAGGATAAGCTCCCACTACCTATTAAATACCTCCAATGGTATGTGTTTCAAACCAAGTCTTGACAATCAAGCAACACGCATCAAAGTTGCTGGTGAACGCAGCAGGCCAGGCAGCATCTCTAGGAAGAGGTGCAGTCGACGGTTCAGGCCGAGACTCTTCGTCAGTACTAACTGAAAGAAGAGCTAGTAAGAGATTTGAAAGTGGGAGGGGGAGGTGGAGATCTAAATTGATAGGAGAAGCCAGGAGGGGGAGGGATGGAGCCAAGAGCTGGACAGGTGATTGGCAAAAGGGATATGAGAGGATCATGGGACAGGAGGCCCTGGGAGAAAGAAAAGGGGGAGGGAGGGAAACCCATAGGATGGGCAAGGGGTATAGTGAGAGGGACAGAGGGAGAAAAAGGAGAGAGAAGGAAAGAATGTGTGTATATAAATAAATAACGGATGGGGTACGAGGGGGAGGTGGGGCATTAGCGGAAGTTAGAGAAGTCAATGTTCATGCCATCAGGTTGGAGGCTACCCAGACGGAATATAAGGTGTTGTTCCTCCAACCTGAGTGTGGCTTCATCTTTACAGTAGAGGAGGCCGTGGATAGACATATCAGAATGGGAATGAGATGTGGAATTAAAATGTGTGGCCACTGGGAGATCCTGCTTTCTCTGGCGGACAGAGTGTAGATGTTCAGTGAAACGATCTCCCAGTCTGCGTTGATCTCGCCAATATATAGAAGGCCACATTGGGAGCACCGGACGCAGTATATCACCCCAGCCGACTCACAGGTGAAGTGTCGCCTCACCTGGAAGGACTGTCTGGGGCCCTGAATGGTGGTGAGGGAGGAAGTGTAAGGGCATGTGTAGCACTTGTTCCGCTTACAAGGATAAGTGCCAGGAGGGAGATTGGTGGGGAGGGATGGGGGGGGGGGAAACGAATGGACAAGGGAGTCGCGTAGGGAGCGATCCCTGTGGAAAGCAGGAGGGTGGGGAGGGAAAGATGTGCTTAGTGGTGGGATCCCGTTGGAGGTTGTGGAAGTTACGGAGAATAATATGTTGGACCCGGAGGCTGGTGGGGTTGTAGGTGAGGACAAGGGGAACCCTATTCCTAGTGGGGTGGCAGGAGGATGGAGGATCAAGTCCAGCTTCTAGCCTTCCCGTGTGGCTTAGTTACTAAGTCCAGCAGAAATGTTTATACTGACAGGAGAAGGGGCAAATGCAGGTTACTGATGCCTTAAAGCCAGTTGCTTTGGGCAGATGGGACTCATCAGTTGCGGTTGGCAGCTCACCTAAGAGAAGGAAGACTCTGATCTCAAACCTCTGCTGCCTTGCGGCTATACCCACTCATGGGGAAGACTTTGGGAATAAACCCTCAGGAAAAACCCGGAGATGGAGTGACTGGGAGTGTCCTTTGTTGAGTTCAACGGTGTCTGGCAACTCCTGTGATGTGCTGGTATCAGACTGTATCAGCCTCTGCCATTCCTTTGGATTCATCAGCTGAGTGGAGAGGGGCAGCCTGCTACAGGGGCAACAGCTTGCTCTCCATATTGTGCTGGCCTGGCTTGGGTATCATGTAGGGCGCAATATCCATGTTCGAACTCAACCAACGGATGGCCTCATAGCAAATACTGTCAGAAAGAAATTGGAACGTTCTTCAAAAGTTTCCATTTTTAGGTAGCTTCTATGAAACATGAACATTTCACAAAAGGAATCTGTCCATGGTATTAATTTTAAAGGAATTAATTTAGAGGTAGGTCTACTGATGACGTTACTGCTAGAGGAAGTATTCTTCATGTCCGCACAGGTTAGGTTACAGGCTTCAAGAGCTCCCCTCACTTTCCTACATAGGTGGCAGGAACCTCCTTTGTCATCGTGAATATAAGGTTTGTTTTTTGAGACACCATTGCGTAAACTCTCTTCAACGGATCAACTGAGGTAGGAAGAGACTGCGTCAGCAGAAATTTAGGGATGGAATGGCAGGGCGAGTATATTCGCAGGTATCAAACAGGAATAGTGATCATAAGGTAACTCTAACCATTGTGTAAAATATATAGATATATATTATGTGATTTAAAACTCCCAGTGTGAAGTTCTGCTAGATGGGAACACATTATCAGGAGTTTGTGTATAGGAAGTCAAAGAACTTTCACTAAAGCGTGCAAATTTTTCAAGTGACTTCAGCAGATTGAAGGAATGATTCGGAATCCTTGATTCATGCATTTTGTTGGCTCATTCGTTCTCCAGTTCAATTGGGTCAGATTCACTACAGGTGTTACTTAAAAATTGCATTAGCTGAGATCTTCTGAAACCAAGAAACGAAGTGTTGTGCTTCGCTTAAAAAAATGTAACCCCATTATACAGAAGTTTATTTATATAGTAAAGTGCATTTATTTTGTATAATATTGCCACTTATGCGGAATTCCCTGCATTGTTGTTCATTTGCCTTCTTGAGGAATCACTGGAAAATATAAATAAGTAAGAGTTTATGTTATTATTTAATCTTTTCATCCCTTCAGCCACTGTCAGTAAATTCTTCTGCAAAAAGGCCAGACAGGATTGAGGTGGTGAAGAAGAGTGGAGAAGGAATCGACATCTGTCCTCAATTGTCTGTTTTACAGGGGTTCCTAACCTTTTTTATGCCATGGGCCAATATCGTTACGTTGAGAACCCCCAGTTTAACACGGACATAATAAAGTTCATGTTCAAGTTCAAATTTATTGTCATTCAAGCAAACACATGTATACAGCTAAATGAAACATCATTTCTCTTGGGCCAGGGTGCAAAACACAATACGTATAGTCACACACAGCACATACAGTCACAAAATAAAACTAGTCCCAGACCGGCATGACACATTGTTTTCCACTTCCAGACCTTGGAAATTACTTCTACTGAACTCAATTTCAAAAACTGCTAGTAGTACGTTGGAAATCTGGTATGTGTGATCAAAGACAACTTTCTACAATAATGTGACTAACCATTTTTGCTGCAATGTTAAAACAAAAGATGATAGAAAAAGAAATGCTATCAGTAAAACATGTGATAAGGCATAGGGTTAGTAACAACTTTGTCAGCTTCCTGGGATGGTTCTGAAGCAGCAAAAGACCTAACGTGTTGTAAATGGGACTCTTTTTGGTATTGATGGCTAATTTAAGCCATTAGAAAATGTCAAAGCATGGATTGAATCTAGCAGATCTCTTTGTACTTTTCAACCAATTTGTGATGTAATGTTAAAAAAAACACTTCGTATTATCTCATTGTGTCTCAATTGGTCACAAAATGAGAGGTGTTAGATATCACCCTCTTGCAACTTAACGGGTGCATTTTCCAAGTAGATGGAGGTTTGAAAGTGTGATCTGGCGACTAGCATTTTCCAATCATAAACTATTGATTTTGTGATTGGAATAGATAGAGTAGGCAGGTGTATACTGTTTCCCCTGTGATTGCAAAAGCCCATGCACCCTTCAATCAAATATCAAGTGTAAGTTTTAATTAGCTTTAAGTTTGATCACTGTACAACAGAACTCTTTACTTTAAATGACCATATCAGACAGCCAAATTCACTGGATGAGAATGGAATGTTGATTCAATCTGATCATGGCATACATAAATCTGAAAGTTAAGGGATGTCTTTAAAATTAACTTGCCTGAAATAGTTTGAATTTTCTCCTGTTTGATAATAGTGAAGAATTAAAAAGTGTACAGGGAATTCAGCTCACAGTACAAGGAACAGGACTGAGTATCACAAAGCAAAACCAAGGTAAAATTAGTCACCAAGGTCAATCATCACTAGAATAGATTTGAATAGACTTAAAGAAGCCCTGTATAATAAAGTGAAGCTTTTAGGAGTAACTGTGTAAGCCTGCACTGCCAGCAACTGAGTGGAAACTGAGAGTTGGAGTTAAAAATGTGGTTTCACTATCTGAGAGAATGGTTACCCACTGAGAATGTGGAATTGTTCAACTTTGTATAAACGAATTCATTGTTCATTTTTCATCTTTTGATAGTATTTTTAAAAGTTTTCAGAATAGCTCTTTTGTTTCTACTGCTAATGTTACTGAAGGTATTTCCTCTTCTAGAAATTGTTTATTTAAATCTATTCAAAATACTCTATCAGTGATGCTGTGTGTTAACAGGAAAGCGGAAAGACCTGCACTCTTATATCACCTTGCAAGCTCTAAGTGCTTCACATTCAATTAGATAATGTTCAAGTGTTGTTATATTGTAAGGAGGAATGCAGCCGACAATAGCAAGTGAGAATTTCTCTTATTATCACCCTGGTGAGTTTACTGGGCCTCAATTTAGATTAGATTAAATTGGATTAGATTAGATTTCTTTATTACATTTGCATCGAAACATACATTGAAATGCGTCATTTGTGATAATAACCAATGCAACCAAGGATGTGCTGGGAGCAGCCTGCAAATGTCGCAACACATTCTGGCGTCAATAATGTTCAGCAGAACAACATGTAGTCAATATACAACAACAACAATAAAGCAAAACAACAATAGCGCACACACTGCATCAGGCCTCCAACCGCCAGTCCTTAGCCTAGGCCCCAGATTCACAGACATCGGGCCTCTGATCTCCGGCCTCGCTTTCCTGGACTCACCAATCCTTGGCTTCGACCTTTGGACTTCAATGACTTCTGGATTTTGACCCTAGGACTTGCCAGTCATGTCTCTCGATCTCAGGACCTGCCGACCTTGGGGCTTGGACCTCTGGACTGCCTCACCTGGCAGTGCAGTATGCCCTCAGTACTGTAAAAGCTGAATGCACTATTTTTAGGCAGTTCCTTAGGATCAGGGATAATTTACTTCCACCCTGGTTTTGGGATTCTGAGGTGGTTAATGAGGCCAGTGGGAGAACTGTGGACTATTCTAGAAATGTGTGGATAGTCAGAGGCTTTTTCCCAGGGCTGAAATGGTTGCCACAAGAGGACACAGGGTTAAGGTGCTGGGGTGTAGGTACAAAGGAGATGTCAGGGGTAGATTTTTTACGCAGAGAGTAGTGAGTGTCTGGAATGTGCTGCTGGCAATGGTGGTGGAGGCAGATACGATAGGGTCTTTTAAGAGACTCATGGACAGGTACATGGAGCTTAGAAAAATAGAGGGCTATGAGTAAGCCTAGTAATTTCTAAGGTAGGGATATGTTCAGCACAACTTTGTGGGCCGAAGGGCCTGTATTGTGCTGTGGGTTTTCTATGTTTTCTATATGGGCACATGGTGTCTGACAGATTATTTGCTGGCTAGTTTGAGAGTTAGTAATCTCTTTCATCACTTACTAAGGGCATCTGTGTGCTCCAGTTACGTGACATTGAGGTTTTCAGTACGATCCCAAACACCTCCTCCTCCACTTTGAGTGGTCATGTGCCAGCGTTCCCAAAAGCTGGTGGGCAGATCCTCAGGGAACTTTGTACACATTCTTGAATCCTTCCTTCTGTCCAAGTGGTAACCTTTCCCCATGACAGGCCTCAGGACAGAGTGTTAGTTCTGTGAGCCTACCATTGGGCATGTCTTGATGTGGCCAGTCTAAGGTAGCTGACTGAAAATAATCAGGGCCTAGTGCAGGGAATGTGGCCTAGTAGAGGACAAAGGCATTGGTTTGAGTATCTGTGGAATAAATTACTGTCCCATCCAATCAGGTTCAAAGTTAAAAAGTTCAAAGTTCAAAATACATTTATTATCAAAATATGTACACATTCAACTTCCTTGAGATTCTTCTCCTTACAAGCAGCAACAAAATAAAGAAAGCCCTAAAGGACCGATTAACAAAAACAAAGTCCTTCCAACACCCAATGCGCAGAGAGATTGAACAAAACAAATTGTGCAAACAATTAAAGAAAGTAAATAGCATTCAGAACTAGAGTTTTATGAAGGACATCTCGCCAGGCATAGCAGACAGTGTAGGCCAAGGCCTCAGGTCAGCGCAGAGCTGAGTAAATGTCGTGAGACCACAGGCGCAAAGCCAGGGATCACTGCAGCCAGTGCAGGCCAAAGCCTCAGCTCAGCGCAGAGCCGGGTAAATGTCATGAGACCACAGGTGCAAAGCCGGTCATCACTGCAGCCAGTGCAGGCCAAGGCCTCAGCTCAGCGCAGAGCCGAGCCGGGTAAATGTCATGGAGCAGCGAGCAGAACCAGGCAGAATCGGCTCTCGCCTCGCCTCCAGTCCCAGCACCCTGACCTTTGCAATCTGACCCCGTGCTTAAATCATCATGTCGTTCCTCGCTCTCGGACCACTCTGGGGCCTGGACCCTGTTGCCACGGTTCAGGTCATACTCGGCTTTCCCATTTCAGCCTTAAATTGATCAGACCTCGGGACTTTCCTCATGCTTGGGGACGTCTCGACACTGCCTTGACTCTGCTTCAACCCCGCTTTCGCTTGCCTCTCCATTGTTAGCATTGAACGTTATTAATAAAGTGTTATTAAGAAGGTATTTAGTAGTTTTCTTTGTTTTGTTTTCTGCCATCGATAAGTAGTCGCTGGGCATCACCAGTGCCACCTTAATGCAGGTTGTATTCTGATTATTAATTCTTTGTTATACTTTGTACCCTTTGGCATTCTATGGACCATTACAGACTGTGGCACTTTTTGCCATGTGTCAATGCAAGATTAATTACTGTTTAACTCTGTGGATCTTCGTGCTGGCCTGGTGCACCCGTGTGTTGTGCTGCCACTCCCTGGTTGTGTGCAACCACGCACCTTCAGCGGTCACTTTGTTAGGTGCCTTCTGTAAAGTGGCCACCGAGTTTATCGTCAAGGACTCCTGCTGCTGTAGCCCAACCACTTTCAGGTTCGACATGTTGTGCCTACAGAGATGCTCTTCTGCACGCCACTGTTGTAACGCATGGTTATTTGAGGTACTGTCACCCTCCCGTCAGCTTGAACCGATCTGGCCATTCTCCTCTGACCTCTCTCATCAACAAGGTGCTTTCACCCCTAGAACCGCCACTCAATGGATGTGTTTTTTTTTTCTTGTTTTTCACACCATTCTCTGTAAATTCTAGAGCAGGGTCCAAGGCATGGTATTGGTATTGGTCCATGGCATAAAAAAGGCTGGGAACCCCTGCTCTAGAGACTGTTGTGCGGGAAAATCCCAGGAGATCCCTTCTGGCAATTATCCCACAGTTGAAGTCACATTTCTAATGTTTGGTCTGAACAACAACTGAACCTCTTGACCGTGTCTGCATGCTTTTATGCATTGAGTTGTTGCCACGTGATTGGCTGATTAGATATTTTTTATTACTCAGCAGGGTACAGGTGTACCTAATAAAGTGGCCACTGAGTGGATTACACTCTGGCTCTTTTTGGCTGTGTGCTCCTGCGCTGTTAGGTACGGTGCCCTTCTGTGCTGAACGTTAGAGCTCATCTTGCGCAGGTCTAAAGCAATGCCTAAGGGAACAGGAATCAATACAGAAATCCAGGAGCGAGAAGCAAACAAAATCCTCCCAGAATGCCAAGCGGGAAAGTGGCATTGCACACTGCTCCTTTTAACTTAAAAATAAAACCGAAGCCAGTTAGAATGATTCTAGAACATGGAATAGTGCAGGACATAAACAGGTCATTCGACCCACCATGTGTGTGTGCTGACCATGATGCCAATTAAACCGAATCTATTCTGCCTGTATGTGAATCTTATCCCTCCATTGTGTGTCTTATCGGCCTCGTAAATGGCACAATTGTATTTGCTTCTACCACTACACCTTAATCCTATCCCTGTAGTTCTTGATTCCCTAATCCTGGGAAAAGGACTGTGTGTTCATCCTGTCCAGGCCCCTCATGATTTTATACACCTCTGTAAGATTGTCTCTCAGTCTCTACACTCCAAGGAATAAAGCTTCAGCTCACCCAACCTCTCCCTATAATTCACTCCTTTGTCTCTTGGCAAAATCCTCCTAAGTCTCTCATGCCACTTTGTGCTGCTTTCATCAACCAACTTTGATCAATAAATTATAACAAGGTTCAGTACCTACCCACCATAAAACATTTTATTTATTTTCACTGATAAATTTCCAGCTTTACACTCCAAAGTGTTGACTGTAATGTGTGCTCTGTTAGGAGCCCATTACTTTCAGTCGATGCTGCACAGAATGTGCAGCTCCATTTTCTAATATGGAACATGGGCTGTCATTATTCATTAAGATACTGGCCCTGTAAGCTCAGTGCATATTAAGGCAACATTATGAGTTGTGGCTCCCAGTATGGAACTTTGATTGTGAAAATTGGGCATTCAGAAATAGACATATTTTAATGCATCATCCTGCTGTGAAATCTTGTGCTCTGTCCACCTACAGTTAAAAGCCTAATCAGTTAAAGCTGTAAATACATAAAAAAAAACTACTAAAATCTGGCCTGGATATAATAGGCAGTAAACAAGTGTTCAAGTTTAAAAGATGCAGTGAAAGTGTAGGCTAGGAAACTCTAAGAAGCTCTCCTTGCTCATATTTGAAGATTAAGACAAAATTTGAATAGCTGTCTCACAGTCTAGCTAGAGCTGTACTTTCAGTTGTGCTGATAAACCTACGTCCCATAATTATCACAATTCCAGGGGTTGGGTGGTCTGTCCCACTATCAGGATGAATGCATCGAAAGTGATGACACAGCCTCTGACACTAGGTGTCGTCAACATAGACTCTGGAAGCTATGAAGTCTCCTGCACCTGTTCAGATGTGGGCAAGGAAACTCCCAGTGGATTTTATCCCTTCTGCTTATCTTTATCCATTGAATCTTCCAACATCACTAGAGTTGTCACTGTCACCGAGTGTTGGAAAAGGGGAGATGTTCTCTCCACATCCATCCTGTCAAGAGCCACATGATCTTTCTATCAAATCCCCGGCAGAATTCTAGGAGATACAGTCCTCCCCTTTCTGATCTTTCCTCATTCCCTAACCTGCCATTCTAGGTACTGGTTGAGGAGAATTTCTCTGAACATCCTTCCTTTAGACTAATACTGTAAACAGTACTCCAAACATACCCTCACTATTGCCCTATATAAGTGAAACGTTACCTCCTTTCAATTCCCCTGGTGATAAATAACAATGTTCTGTGTAATTTTCTAATCACTGTGCTTTTGTTGTGCCCACCATTGAGCACATCTGCAAGGAACATTGCCACAAGAAAGCAGAATCCACCATCAAAGCCCCCATCCCCACCATCCAGGCCATACTCTCTTCTCAGTGCTGCCATCGGAAAGGAGGTACAGGAACCCTCTAGTCCCACACCATCAGGTTCAGTAACAGTTATTACCCTTCAACCATCAGGCTTCTAAACCACTGTGGGTAATGTGATGGGGTGTCAGAGTTCAATTCTAGCATCCCCTGTACGAAAGTTTGTACGTTCCTCCTGAGTGCGTGTGGGTTTCCTCCGGGTGCTCCTGTCTCCTCCCATGTTCCAAAAGACGTGGTTGGTAGATTAATTGGTCATTGTAAATCGTCTTGTGATTAGGCTAGGGTTAAATAGGTGGGTTGCTGGGTGATGCAGTTTGTTGGGCCGGAAGGGCCTGTTCTGTGATTTATCTCTACATTTTAAAAAAGTCACTCACCTCAACTGTGAACTGATTCCACATCCTATGGACTCATTTTCAAGCACGCAACAACTCATGTTCTCAGTATTATCTGTCTGTCTATCTATCTAATCTATTTATTATTTTTACTTTTTCTCAGCTCAAGTTAGTAAAACCTGAGGGATGGGCAAAGCCACGTACACTCATTTCTCATTGATAGGAACTCTTGAACTATTCTAGTGGTATTCAGTATTGTGGCTTTTTGGACAGTTACATAATTATTGCTGTATAGCAAGTTGTTGAATAGTATTGCGTCATGACTTTGAGATGAGACCAGTTGTAGATATTACTATTGGGACAATGTATACCCTATTCATGTTTCAATTTCCTCTTTTAATTCAGCATATCTCTGGTGTTTTTCACTTAATGATTTCTGAATGTTATGTGTATTTGGAATGGGTATATCTATTAAGTAACTTATTCTTGCTTGTTTATCCTGTAATATTATATCTGGCCTTTTATCATGGATTGCCCTATGTGTACTAAGGAATCGTTCGTAATATAATTTGTAGAACCCTGATTCTAAAAACTGGATCAGGCTTGTATTTATGGTAAGGTATGGTGTCTTCTATGAGTTTGTATTTTAAAGCAAGATTTTGGTGAATGATGTTTGCCACTGGATTGTGCCTGTGTAAGTAATCAGATTATTATTGTTGTTATTATTATCTGAATTCGCAGTTTGCCTTCTTTTGTACATTGGTTGCTTGTCAGTCTTTGTGTGTAGTTTGTTCATTGATTCTATTGTATTTTTTGTTCTGCGAATGCCTGCAAGAAAATAAATCTCATGGTAGTATATGGTGATTTATACATACTTTGCTAGTAAGTTTACTTTGAACTTTGATTCCATCATCCAAATCATTCACATAAATTGGAAAATATTAAGGCCTTAACTCCAATCCCTATCATGCACCATCTGACCGAACAGAAGAAAAAGTCCCTTTACCTCATTGACAATCTTGTTTTCTGCCATTTAATCCCTTTGTTTTTGCCTTGAATTCAATACTACTGGATATGAGGTTGCCATTTTGCAGAGCACATGCTCTCAGTTTACATCAGCCATCTTCAGCTTCCAGTTGACTCCCAGACTGACTTGCCTGTCTATCTTCACTCTCCTCCAGTTTTATGGAGAATTGAAATGCCAGCTGGAAGAACAACATGTCATATTGTCATTCACACTATTACAGTACTGTGCAAAAGTTATATAGCTAAGGTGCCCAAGACTTTTGCACGGTACTGTATTTGTCAGCGTGAAATGGAGAGCGAGTTTGTAAATGTGGCAGGAGGAAAGGATGTTAGGAATGTGAGGGTGGAGCACCAACGGAGGGGTGAGGGACAGGTGGCAGAGAAAGAGTGCAAGGGATGGGGGGGCGGGGTGGTGTGTATGCAGACACGCTCAGCCCTGAGACACCAGGCAATGTCATTTGATTCCAAACAACTGATTTACTGATCATTACAGGATGTCTCCCTGGTGCTTCCCATTTCCAAGCCTCTCCCTTCCCTCTTCACAACCATGATTCCCCTGTCCTTGACCTCTTCCCACTCTCAGTCCCCACTAGAGACCCATATCAGAATCAGGTTCATCATCACACACATATGTTATAAATCTTTCTTTGCGGCAGCAGTACAGTGCAATGCATAAAATTACTACAGCACTGTGCAAAAGTCTTAGGCACCCCAGCTATATATAGGTGCTTAAGACTTTTGCATAGTACTGTATATAATCTTTCACCTTCCCCGAAGAAAGTTCCGATGTAAGGTCTGGAAATGAAATTTCAATTGACACCTTTTGCCTCCACAGAAGTTGCTTGACCGGCTTCTTGCTGGTGTATCTTTGTTCCACACTAGTTTGCAAGGATTCAGATATCATCAACCAGCCATTTTGCTTGAAGCAATTGTGACCTGGTGAACTGTTTTAATATCAAATCACTATAGCAGATGTTAGGAAATACAAAACTGCTGCTTGTTGCATTGTCAGTGGTTGGGATGAATTTGGCATTTACAGAATATTTCCTGTTAGCATAAGCAACAAATCCTGTTAAATTTGCAAGCCTTGTTACTAACACAACAAAACTGATGAACAGCTTGCCTTAGTAAGCAACACATCAGTGGTTTGCCAACTATATCCATCCAGTTGACGTTGGAAACATTGGAAATGTCCCCAAAGCAGTCGGTATTGAACCTATTCACTACAGTGATAGTCTACAAAGAATTGGATTTGTACTTTGATTGATTAAGGGAATGAGAAGGAGAAATTGGAGGAATGCTTCTGAAATTTTAACTTCCTTTTGTTTGAAAATTTAACTGAAATAACAGCTATTTCTAGCTCAGTTTATTTGGTTCTAATCTATCAAACTTGCTTATGTTGGTATTGAACCTCTGTTTTCACTCTTTTTAATTCATTGCAAAGTTTAAATAGTAATTGAATCTCCATGACAGCAAATTATTTTTGTTTCTCAGCAAGTACCTGTTAAGATAAATGTGTTAAAAAGATCTAACTATGTTCAATGTTTGCACAGTGAATGCCAGGAATTGGAACTGGAAGCTGAGGATTTGCTCTGATAATTTGCAACATTGATACATGATTAAAAAAAAATCAAATGCCATGTTTGTCAGGATGTCATATTTATTTGTTTGTTTTATTTAGAGGTGCCGAGCAGAATATGACATTCTGGCCCTTCGAGTCACATAGCCCAGCAATCCCCAACAACCCCCAATTTAACACTAACCTTATCACGGGACAATTTACAATGACCAATTAATCTACTTACCGGTACGTCTTTGGACTGTGTGAGGAAACCGGAGCACCCGGAGAAAGCCCATGCAATCCATGAGGAGGATGTACAGACTCCTTACAGATGATGCCATGACTGAACTCTGTAGTCCCATGCCCCACTGCTGTAATAGCGTCATGCCAACTGCTACGCTATAATAATTAGGACATTAATTATTCTGCACCTCATACTCTAGGTAGTCTCCAAAGGGATTTATATTGTGTTTTCCTGTTAAAATATTGTGCATATTGTGTATTTTTTTTCAAGGATCATAGCGTAGTAGAGCACGACAGCACAGAAACAGGCTCTTCGGCCTAGTTGGTCTGTACTGAGCAGTTGTTTTTCCTCATCCCATCGACCTACACCTGGACCAAAGCCCACCCTACTCTTCTCATCCATGTACTAACCAAACTTCTCTTAAATATTGAATTCAAACCAGCATCCAATGGTAGCTCATTCCACACTCTTACTACTGTCTGAGTGAAGAAATTCTCTCTCATGTCACCTTTCACCTTTCACACTTAACCCATGATGAGATTTGAGTCTCACCCAATCTCAGTGGAAAAAAGCCTGCTTGTATTTACCCTGTCTGTACCACCCAAAATTGTATATACCTCTATCAAATTTCCCCTTATTCACCTACGCTCCAGAGAATGAAATCCTAACCTACTCAACCTTTCCCTATAACTCGTTCCAGCAAAACTATTATAATTTAATTGCTTCTGCAAAATGAGAGATTTGTTTTGAAAATTGCAGTTTTTATTGGTAGATATTAACTCAGTATGAAAGTGTTTCTTGAAATTAGCAGCAAGTGGTGAAACATTTCAAATGTCTTCTTTTCCCTCATTTTAGACGCAAAACATTATGTACGACATGATCTCAGACCTGAATGAAAGGAGTGAAGACCTTGAGAAAAGGATTGTAACGTTGGAGTCTAAGTTAGAGACGTTAATAGGAACTATCCAAGCTCTACCTGGACGTATTAGTCAGTCGGTCAGCCAGCAACAGAGGGAATTTCTGGAAGCCCACATGCAGCACTATGACCAACAATTACCTTGCAGCGCTGAGCGGTCACGATCTTCGACCAGAAGGAGAAGGTCCTCCTCAACAGCTCCACCAACATCATCAGAAAGTAGCTAGAAGTGAATGTTTTAACCACTAGAAAGAACTTTTTTTTGCCATCATATGGTTGATATTTCAGCTTTTATTGTAAAGCCCTAACAATACTAAACAGTGTTATCCGGATTCTGATGTCAGAATCCAGGGAACCTGAAAAATTATTTTAGGCCAAACAGAGTGAGTGCTCTCCCTCAGATGCACATTGAATGCACCTAACCTGCTATATAGATTGTTTCTTCTGTACAACTCAGTTGACTTTTTACTTGCGCACTTCAACTGACTTTATTAATATATAATATAATAAAAAGAACATTTCTGGATATTTCTGTCTGGTCAGTTTAAAACCTTCAGTCCATGGGCATAGACTCAGGTGATCAATCAATAATGAGCAAGAAAATGATTCAACTAACATTATACACAAGTTTTTTTTCAACAAAACGTGATATCTGATGAGTTAAATGAAAGCAATAATCACCATATCCTACTGCTTAAAGGAACAGTGGCCTGCTTTTAACAGCAGCCCGCTATAGAAGATATACCTGAAATCATACATCATTTAGCTAAAATTTCTATGATACTCTGTATTACGCCCTTAGACTTACAAATGAAAAACGGAAATGAAAATGAAGTACCCAAGTGTGTAAATGGTCAAAGCAACTGATTATGCAATAATACCGCATCTTTAAAATATAACTTTTCCTAGTTCTCATGAAAGATCTACAGTTTTATCTAATTTTTTATTTTAGTGACCGTTGAGTGCTTCCTACAATTTCCATTTTAATTTCAGATTTTCAGCAATATTTTCAGCATTCTGCTTTTGTAGTCACCCAAGAAATTTTAATATACAAATGAATAAAATCAGAATCCATGGCAGATCATCATATTCCACTAAAGTGAATGGCTCTGATGCTCCTTATTATGAATTTCCAACAGCAAGGTTTGGGAGAGAAACACAATGTTTGGTGGCGAACCTATGGCACGCGTGCCCAAGGCGGCACACAAAACTTTTGATTGCACATGGCATCCAGTGTTACTGTCGATTCTTAAAACACCACCCATTATAAGAAGATACACAATGACCATCTCTATTACCAACTGAAGCAACAAATAATTTTTAATACCAGAGAGTAGTGAGATTTTTTCAGAGAAAACATCTCACACCAGCTTGGTGCCAGCTAGACAGTTGAGCGATCATGTGACATTGGATGATATATTTTGAAATCTTCACAGACACAACAGTATTTGGTTAGTAAACAGTACAGTAACACTACAATTGAGCAATTCCATTGTTTATCAGTTGTCTTTTTAAAAGATTAATAATAATGTTTGAACAGGCTTTCTAAAATTTCTTTATTTCAATTTGTCTCCATTATACTTTTATAAATAGTAAAACAATAAATACACACAAATAAGCAGCAGGAATCATCATTTTCCGTAAACTATCCAGTATCATTTTTACTAATTCATTAGTCAATGATCATCTCTACTCAAATGAGATTAGAGAATTTTTTAGAAGATCACCATTTTGCGCACGTGCTCTCAAAAAGGTTTGCCACCTCTGCTATTTGATATTGTTCCTTATACTTTTTAAAGTTAGGATTGTTAGATTAGATAACACCAGAAAGTTTAATGTAAACCATAGTTCACTGAGAGTTTGTTGTCTTTTCATTATCACACAAATATAGGCTATTTAAAGGACAGGTTTCAAAAATGTATTGCTTAATGTATGATAAATATATACCAAAGTGAACACTCCCAGAAGTGCCCCATTGTTCTTTGAACCACAATACTTCTCAAACTACTGTTGACTGCCAGCCGAAGTGATCAGCAACGTTCTATCTTGAACATGTTATCTTCTCTATTAAGTACTTGAAATTGTTGGTTTGCAAATAACTAATTACAGACCATAGAGATAAGTCAGTGAAACCTATCTGATAAGTCCACGTAGATCTTTTAATTTGTCTCCATTTCTTTCAACATGATCTTCAACATTTTGAAATAGATGGAGAATATTGAATGCATGCTCTTTGGGGAGCAAATATTTACATACAGTGGCCACTTTATTAGTTATACTTGTTCGTAATGCAAATATCTGATCAACCAATAATGTGGCAGCAACTCAATGCATAAAAGCATGCAGACATGGTCAAGAGGTTCAAATGTCGTTCAGACTAAACATCAGAATGGGGAAGAAATATGATCTAAGTGACTTTTACCATCGAATGTTGGTGCCAAAACAGAGTAGTTCGAGTATCTCAGAACATGATCTCCGGGGATTTTCATTTTAATCTCTAAAGTTTACAGAGAATGGTGCGAAAACAACAAAAAAAAACTCAGGGGGTGGCAGCTCTGTGGGCGAAAATGCCTTATTAATGAGAGAGTCCAGAGGAGAATGGCCAGATTGGTTCAAGCTGAAAGGAAGATGACAGTAACTCAAATAAACTCACGTTACAACAGTGGTGTGCAGAACAGCATCTCTGAATGTATAACATGTCAAACCTTGAAGTGGATGGGCTACAGCAGCAGAAGACTAACAGGAAAGTCATGATGAAACTCTAAACTAGATGGTCTCTTAACATAGATTTCAAGTGCCCAATAGCAACTGTGTCTTCACTAATACAAGGGCTCTTGTTTCCAGTATTTTTATACTGCATTGGCCCAAATCACAGCCACGCTTCCTTCATTTTTCATTTTACCCAGTGTATGAATCCAGTGCAATGACTGATCATCATGTTTCTGGCACCAACATCCAAAAAGAATTAAAGGTAGGAGTGTTGGAAGGAGGAATATTTCACTGTTACATAAAATGTTTGCTAATGAATCAGTTTATACACAGTAGGTAGCAATAATGAGCACTCTCGTCACCTAAATGTGAAGTGCTTAACGTATCCAGTCAGCATTCTATTCCCACCCAAAGTCCTTCTAGCTGCTTCACCATACCAATCATTAATCTGCCTACAGTTCTGCGATACCCAAAGGATGTGAACCAAGCTGTGCTTACAAATCATCTGCTATGATCCTGAGTAAGGGCCTTGGCCCGAAACATTGGCTGTTCATTCGTTTCCGCAGGTGATGATGATAATGATTATGAAGACACGTAGTCCTCTTTTATTGTCATTTAGTAATGCATGCATTAAGAAATGATACATTATTTCCTCCGGTGTAATATCACAAAACACAAGACAAACCAAGACTGAAAAAACTGACAAAACCACATAATTATAACATATAGTTACAGTGTAGCAATACCATAACTTGTTGAAGAAGTCCGTGAGCACAATAAATGCTGCCTGACAGGCTGAGTTCCTGCAGGATTTTCTGCATGTTGCTTTGGATTTCCAGCGTCTGCAGCTTCCTTGTGTTTATGATCTGCTATGGTTGTTAAAATGGTGCTTCACAGCCCTATCCTACAGGTGTTCTGATTGGGAGTGAGGACATTCATATTGGTCTGTTGATCTATTGGTCCCCGTGCTGTGAATCTAAGCAACAGTTTCAGCGTCTGGGATGAACTTGAATGAACTGGAATCCTAACCGTGCTTCTTGAATCCTTCCTTACCAGAAAAAGATGGTGATATTAGACTGAAGCTGATAAAAATTCTGGCCGGGAGATGTACTGAATTAGATTACGGAAAGCATGATAAAGCCTTTGAATCAAAAAAAACATGCTCTGCAGCATGGGAGTTCTGAGAATGATCAAACAACCTGAATAACCAAAGAAAATACAGAAGAGTGCAGAGCTTGTAGAGAGTGGAGAAAGTTTAGAGGCGTAAAACACATTATAATTAATTATTGAATTGAATTGATTTGACTTTATTATTTACATCCTTCTTACACATGAGGAGCAAAAATCTTTACGTTATGTCTCCGTCTAAATGTGCAATGTGCCATTTATAGTCATTTGTAATAAATAGTATGTACAATGGGACAGTCAATATAACATAGAAATACAATTGTATCAGCGTGAATTAATCAGTCTGATGGCCTGCTGGAAGAAGCTGTCCCAGAGCCTGTTGATCCTGGCTTTTATGCTGTGGTACCATTTCCTGGATGGTAGAAGCTGGAACAGTTTGTGGTTGGGGTGACTCGGGTCCCCAATGATCCTTCGGGCCATTTTTAAACACCTGACTTCATTATGTAAATGTCCCGAATAGTGGGAAGTTCACATCTACAGATCTGCTGGGCTGTCCACACCACTCTCTGTAGAGTCCTGCAATTGAGGGAAGTACAGTTCCCATACCAGGCAGTGATACAGCCAGTCAGGATGCTCTCAATCGTGCCCCTGTAGAAAATTCTTAGGATTAGGGGGCCCATTCTAAACTTCTTCAAACGTCTGAGGTGAAAGAGGCACTGTTGTGACTTTTTCACCACACAGCCAGTATGTACAGACCACATGTTTATACTGAGGAACTTAAAGCTGTTCACCCTCTCCACCCCAGATCCATTGATGTCAATAGGGGTTAGCCTGTCTCCATTCCTCCCGTAGTCCACAACCAGCTCCTCTGTTTCTGAGACATTGAGAGAGAGGTTATTTTCGTGACACCACTGGGTCAGGATGATGATGACTTCTCTGTAGGCTGCCTCATTATTATCTGAGATTAGGCCAATCAGTTTTATTTAGCAGATTGGAGCTGTGGGTGGCAAAACAGTCATGGGCATACAAAGAGTAAAGGAGGGGGCTTAGGACACAGCCCTGAGGGGCACCTGTGTTGAAGGTCAGGGGGCAGAGGTGAGTGAGTCCACTCTTACCACCTGCCGGCGATCTGACAGGAAGTGCATGATCCAGCTACACAACTGAATTGTTGCTTCCATGATGTAATGCAAAACGTTTTCTGAAAGCATAAAGACTCAGTTAGTTATACCATGTATGTTTTAATGTTAAATATGAAGAAAACATACGTACCTGGCCTCAGGTAAATAAAAAGACGTGGATGCGGAGAGATAATGAAAATGTGCATGCCAAGTATAAGTTATATTTCATCTATATAATCTATATTTCAATCCTATCCTGATGAAAGGCCTTGGCCCAGAACATTGACTGTTTATTCCTCTCCACAGATGCTGCCTGACCTGCTGAGTTCCTCCAGCAATGTTGTGTGGGTTGCTCAGGATCCGTAGAATCTCTTGTGCTATATTTCATCGATGAGCTAAAACAAAGTCCCCTTTGCTTTTGCAGTGGATAATCAAAACAGCAGGGTGCCATTTGATTGACTTATTGCAAGCAAATTAAGCCATCCAGATTGACAATTCATGGCCCTTCTAGAATGTTCTTCAAGAGCTTGGCAGACAGGTTGTTTTCCTAAGATTGTGATTTTCATCTGGTGAGTTTTACACTCAACGTTGTCTCCACTCACACTGCACAGGCGCAGATACTCTTTGCTCTTGGCCTAATGGTCTCAAGTACAAACTGAAGCAGGTGAACCAGTTCTGAGAGAGGTGAAGCCTACCCAAGGATATGGCCAAATACCTTCCTAGGACACAGGCACCCAAAGTCAAATATTTACTGTTTCCATTGCGACGTGTGCCTAAAATGTCATTTACCTATTTGTGCTAATAACTAACTAACTCTCCCAGACCCCTTCTCCTCTCTAACATTAACAGGTCAATACTAGGGATTAATGGATGTGTGGAGAAAACATACTGCATACGTGCATGGATTGAAAACACTCATTCAATTTTGATATTGATAATGCTAAATCCATGTTTTTTTTAAATGAAGTCATTAAAAATTGGAAGCACCAGGTTCAAAATTCCTTCTGGGCTGCAAGCAGAGTGACTCCAGAGTAACCTATCCCAAGCAACAGGTCGTGGCCTCTGCTGGGGTGGCGACTTCCATGGCTGATGTCACAACTATAAAGGCTGTAAAATGCTGCTATCTCCATTTAATGTAATCACAAACCAGAGTTGATTTGTAACATTTTACCTGCACAAAGTGCATCAGAGTTCTGAAAGGAAGTGAAAAACTTTGGCCGGCCCCGTGCAAGTAGTCATTTTGCTTTGGAGGTTAAAGTCTTCCCCATCTGCTGTTAAACTGCCCCCTCTTGCTGCCAAATTCCCCTCCACGCAAAACTAGATCCTACTCTCAGGCTTGTTGGAGCCACCCTCCCACACCTGTAGATGTTCCCTCACATGTACTGTTGTCTACACCTTCTCAGTGCTGTATGTCTTCTTGCGCATATCTCCTCCTCCGACGCTGGCAGAACCCAAACCACAGGGTCGGACCTTCTCCCTACACAAAGCACCACAATATGTTATCATTACATTCCCCTCCCACTATCATATCCCTTCCCCTCTCTGCTGTATCCCTCCTCCCCATTCAATCATACTTCTTTTCCTCACATTGCCGGATTCTGGCCTCTCCTCACAATAGTGTTCCTCCTCCATACCCCCCAGTTCCTCCTTGCGCCACCATCATAACCTTGCTTGATACACTCATTGGCTTCCCTCCTCACATCGTGGGATCCCTTCTCCCTTCCTACAACCTTGACAGACTTTGATACATATGAGGCAAGTCCAGCAGCCTCAAGTAACTGGGCTAATAGGTAATTTCAGCTTGTCATCCACAGCCCTGAAAGAAAGCGACAAGTCATAGGGAGAAAGAGAAGGCAACTGGGCAGGGGTGTGGTTGAGCGGGGGAAAGGAACAAAGGCGAGCAGAGAGGGACGGGCTGGAGAGTACATAAAATATATTCTGTAGTTCCTTCTGTTATTTTTGTTAGTTGTGCTGACTGATAGTTATTTTATTTCCTTTGGTGTCAGGAAGAATGTGAAAATTCAAATATAAAATTGATGTGGCATTGAAAAATAGTGCAGAGACATTGTACTAAAGTATCATCTCACGCAGTATTCCCCTTTCTGTAACAGTTCCATTGGCCTCACGTGTTGTCTACCAATATTTAACACTAGTGGCCAAAGACAAATGCCCAGCTGTCTGCCTTTTGTGTTTGTACATATGGCTGAGCAGTTTTACAGAGAACAATATAAAGAAGCAAACCACGTTGTTAATATTTATCAGCAAAGTAAAACTCTGGCTTTTGGGCATCAAAGGTTACAGGGAGAAGGCTGGAGAGTTGAGGGGATGTATAAACAGCCATGCTTGAATGGCAGAGCAGACTTGGTGGGTCGAATGCTGAATTCTATTTCTATGTCGTATGGTCTTTGTCTTAATAATTCAGTATGTCTTTTGTAAAATCTGCTTTCTCTATGTGGTATTTTTGCTTAAAATTGACTTCTATTCCTAAATCCAAAAAAATAGACTGTTGTGCATAGCCAGGCTGTGAGAGGAATTTTGAGTCTCATGCTGATAGTAATCCTGAATCCAACTAACATTTCCTCTTCTTCAGCTTTAAGGAAAAGCTACTTGGGTCTGCACAGGCAGCAGGCAAAATGGAGGTTTGGAGAGAAATAATTTTTTTATATTTCAGATTCAGATTCAGATTTGTTTATTATCAGAATCAGGTTTGTTATCACCGGCATGTGTTGTGAAATTTGTTAACCTAGCAGCAGCAGCTCAATGCACTACTTAATATAGAAGGAAAATAAATAAATAAATACATAAATACATACATTAAAGTATATGTATATTGAATAGATTAAAAATCAAGCAAAAACAGAAATACTATACATTAAAAAAAAGTGAGGTAGTGTTCACAGGTTCAACGTCCATTTAGGAATCGATGGCAGAGTGGAAGAAGCTGTTCCTGAATCGTTGAGTGTGTGCCTTCAGGCTTCTGTACCTCCTACCTGATGGTAACAGTGAGAAAAGGGCATGCCCTGGGTGCTGGAGGTCTTTAATAATGAACGCTGCCTTTCTGAGACACCGCTCCTTGAAGATGTCCTGGGTACTTTGTAGGCTAGTACCCAAAATGGAGCTGACTAATTTTACGACCCTCTGCAGCTTCTTTTGGTCCTGTGCGGTAGCCCTTCCTCCTCATACCAGACAGAGATGCAGCCTGTCAGAATGTTCTCTGTGGTACATCTATAGGAGTTTTGAATGTTTTTGTTGACATACCAAATCTCTTCAAACTTTTTAAAATTAATTTTTTATGCGTTTCTACAATACAGTTACAGGAAAAAACCATTAACAAAATGGAGATTATACAGTGCAAAACAAACATGTCCAATACATAATTCAAAACAATAAAAGAACACCCAAAATAAAATCATGTAAGATTAGTATCCACCCCAGCCTTCCACTGAAAAAAAAACCCAGGCCAACCATTTCTGTGTATAAAAGATAAAAAAAATTAATTGGCGCATTCAACCCCACAGAGCTGTAAATATATATAAGAAAAAAGAAAATATAATGCTGACTACCAAAACTATAATGTAATTCACAACAAAAAACCGTAAAACTTACATAAAAAAAAGCTGAAAGTAGGGGATTGTAGCATACAAAAAAAGGATAAACCTAACCTAAAGAGGAGTTACGAAAATATTCAAAAAAGGGTCCCCATACCTTATGAAACTTTATGTCTGAATTAAGAAGCGAATAATGAATCCTTTCTAAACAGGACATAATATCACTAAGCCATTGAGCGTGATTGGGTGGGGCAGCATCTTTCCACCTAAGAAGAACTAACCATCTAGCCAAGAGAGCGGCAAAAGATAATGTTCGATGTTTAGTCGTACTCGAGTGCATGTCTACTTCACCCAAGGTGCCAAAAAGAGCAACCAGAGGGTTAGATTCTAAATGGCAATCAAGAATATGAGATAGGGTGGAAAAAACTTCTCTCCAGAATTTCTCTAGACTAGGACAGGCCCAGTACATATGGATAAGAGAAGCCTCACCCTCTTTACACTTATCACAAATGAGACTAATGTCAGGGTAAAGCCGTGATAATTTAGTTTTAGACCAGTGGTAGGCAACCTATGGCCCGCGGGCCAGATTCAGCCCGTGAGCAAATATTGAGATACTATGCTTATCCGGCCCGCAAGCGATTTTTCCTTATTCTTAGTGTTTCATGCGACCACACTGATGGATGTGCATGGCGTCTTGTTACACTGGCCCCAGGTTCCATTTTGTTCCAAACCAAACACTAGTATATACGAATGACGGGAAGGCAGACTACCTTATTAATATGTATTAGATACTCTCCGTGCACGCGCAGGTTTTCAGATGGGATCGTTCAAATTTGTAAACAGAAACAGCGTCACTGTGTTTTAACAAGAAATCCACACTAAATATCCAGATATTTACATGTGATATGATACTTGTTGAATAACTCGCATTTCGAAATAAAATCAAAGAAAAAATTCCAATGGCAATGAATGCAGAACGTAGGAAGGTAGACACTGAATGCTGAAAAAGCAGAGAAAATGAAGGAAATACCCATGCCAGTTTGTCAAAGAATGTTTACTGGCAGTGTTGGATATTGTTTGTCCTGAAAAGAAATCTTCATTTGCATCTATCAGCCTGTTAACAAGAACGATCATACGGCGAGTTGACGTTAAAAGTTGTTTAAGGGATGCCTGCAACAAATTGCATTTTTTTTTCAATTGCGCTTGATGAGAGTACAGACTTGAGAGATGCTGCTCAACTTGCAGTGTTTGTGCGAGGAATAACTTCAACTTTTCAAATTTTTGAAGCGTTTATTCAATTAATTCCTATGAAGAACACAGTTACTGGAGCAGACATTTTTGCAGCTTTGTTGAAAATGTTGTCAGAAATGAAACTTAATGTGTCGAAGCTAATTGGCATCACAACTGATGGGGCACCAGCAATGGTGAGACAGAAGAACTACACTGAGTTCTTTGATTACTAATTGACATCCTTGGTTAAGCACAAATGATCTTCTAGCATGTGTTATTCATTAATTTGAGGCAAAACATAACTAGATGTATTTAAATGGATAATCCCATATTTCAAGTTTTTTATGGCATTTATCTGGTCCACTGTCTGCTCATTAATACGCAATCTGGCCCACATAGGCAAAAAGGTTGCTGACCCCCGTTTTAGACATATGAGCTCTGTGTACAACATTAAACTGCAAAAGACAGTGGCGAGCACATAAAGAGATTGAGTTAACTGACTTAAGAATTGAATCCCAAACCGCATCAGATAAGGAGATATTTAGATCATGTTCCCAGGCAGTTCTAATTTTATCAAAGTGGGCACGCCTCAAAATCACTAACTTATCCCGAATAGCAAATAATAAACCCTTACCCAATGGATTGATACAAAGAAACAGGTCCAGAACATTTTTCTCAGGCATCTCAGGAAAGTTTGATATTAAAGGGTTAATGAAATGTCTAATTTGAAGATATCTAAAGAAATGAGTATTAGGTAGGTCAAACTTGACAGACCGTTGTTGAAAAGTTGCAAAACGATTATCTATGAAAAGATCTTCAAAGCACCTAATACCCTTTCTATGCCAATCGTAAAATGTTGAATCCCGCATAGAAGGTAGGAAAAGATGATTGTGTAAAATAGGGCTAGGGAGAGAAAATCCATGAAGACCAGTAGATTTCCTGAACTGAGCCCATATTCTCAGAGTATGTCTAATAAGAGGTTTAACAATTAATCTGGGCAAATGACAAGGAAATATAGGTCCGAGAAGTGCAGAAAGGGAAAGATCCTTGAAGAGTTCAACTCCATTGCCACCATTTTGGGCAGTCAGACTGATTATGGAAGAAAGACCAAAAACTAAGACAACGAATATTGGCTGTCCAATAATATAAACAAAAATTAGGCAAGGCCGTACCAGCTTCCTTTTTAGATTTTTGAAGGTGAGCTTTATTAAGTCTAGAGTTGGAAGCCCAGGCTAACCAAAGGGATGCCAGTAGATTATGGCAGGGTCTAAATGAGATCACCGGGCGCAAAGAAAAGGCTGGGAATATCAGTAACTGTGGCACTTCTCTTCCTGACGAACTTAACGTATTCTACACAAGATTTGAACAGAAGACGAGAGTCCCGCTCCCTCCGGATGAACCGGACCTGGTGGCATCGAGATTCATCGTCACCGAGGAGGACGTTAGAGGGGCCTTCCTGAAGATAAATCCAAGGAAGGCGACGGGCCCAGGTGGCGTCCCAGGACGGTTTCTCCGGGCCTGTGCAAGCGAACTAGCTGGAGTGTTTGCTGACATCTTCAACTGCTCCTTGCTTCAGTCTAAGATCCCCTTGTGTTTTAAGAAGGCAACGATAATCCCTGTGCTGGAGAAGAGCAAGGTGGCATGCCTGAATGACTATCGACCTGTGGCTCTGACATCAATTGCTATGAAGTGCTTTGAGAGATTGGTTATGGCACACATCAACCACAGCCTACCGGTCAACCTCGACGCTTTGCAATTCACCTACTGGAGCACCAGGGCAACGGCAGATGCCATCTCTCTGGCCCTACATTCCTCCTTAGAACACCTGGAGAATAAAGACGCATACGTAAGGCTCCTTTTCATTGACTACAGCTCTGCCTTTAATACCATCATTCCAAATAAACTGATTCCTAAGCTCCGGAACCTGGGCCTTAGCACTCAGATCTGCAGCTGTATCTTTAACTTCCTCACAGACAGGACCCAGGCAGTTAAAATAGGGGACAACCTCTCCTCTACAATCAATCTGAGCACCAGTGCCCCACAAGGCTGTGTACTCAGCCCTCTGCTGTACTCACTGTACACCCATGATTGTGTAGCCAAGTTTTCATCAAACTCAATATATAAGTTTGCTGATGACACGACACTTGTAGGCCGTATCTGGGGTAATGATGAGTTTGAGTACAGAGAGGAAATTAAGAACCTGGTGGCATGGTGCGAAGACAATAACCTATCCCTCAACGTCAGCAAGACGAAGGAATTGGTTATTGACTTCAGAAGGAGTAGCGCACCACACGACCCAATTTACATCGGTGGTGCGCAAATGGAACAGGTCAAAAGCTTTAAGTTCCTCGGGGTCAATATCACAAATGACCTGACTTGGTCCAACCAAGCAGAGTTCACTGCCAAGAAGGCCCACCAGCACCTTTACTTCCTGAGAAAACTAAAGAAATTTGGCCTGTCTCCTAAAACCCTCACTAATTTTTATAGATGCACTGTAGAAAGCATTCTTCGAGGGTGAATCACAACCTGGTATGGAAGTTGTCCTGTCCAAGACCGAAAGAAGCTGCAGAAGATTGTGAACACGGCGCAGCACATCACACAAACCAATCTTCCGTCCGAGGACTCACTTTACACCGCACGCTGTTGGAGCAGTGCTGCCAGGATAATCAAGGACACGACCCACCCAGCCAACAGACCTTTCGTCCCTCTTCCCTCCAGGAGAAGGTTCAGGAGCTTGAAGACTTGTACGGCCAGATTTGGGAACAGCTTCTTTCCAACTGTGATAAGACTGCTGAATGGATCCTGACCCGGATCTGGGCCGTACCCTCCAAATATCCGGACCTGCCTCTTGGTTTTTTTGCAGTACCTTACTTCCCACTTTTCTATTTTCTATTTATGATTTATAATTTAAATTTTTAATATTTACTAATTTTAACTATTTTTAATATTTAATATTTGTAATCCAGGGAGTGTGAAGCACAGAATCAAATATTATTGTGATGATTGTACGTTCTAGTACCAATTGTTTGGCGACAATAAAGTATAATGTATAGAGCGTTTACCTTTCGATAGATAGGATGAAATACTAGAAAATAACGCATCAAAAAAAGCTTTAGAAATAAAAATTGGTAAAGACTGAAATAGATACAAAAATTTAGGAAGGATATACATTTTAATAACATTAATTTGACCTACAAGAGACATGGACAAGGGTGACCACTGTGTCAAATTCTGTTTTGTAGAGTTTAGAAGATTGGTAAAATTTTCTCGAAAAAGATTCTTAAAGTTCCCTTTTCTTTTTTTTATATCGAACCTGACTACCTCCTTATCCCCCGGTGTTTTCACTCCTTAATAAATTTAGTCAGCTTTCTGGTCATAAACTTAATTTACATAAGAGCGAACTGTTTCCAATTAATGGAGAAGCACAAGCTTTAGTATTCCATGACCTTCCTTTTCAAGTAGTTAACAATCAGTTCATTTACCTTGGTATTACAGTAACAAGGAACTTTAAACTTCTAATGAAGTATAGTGGCTGTCTTGCCTTCTTTATAACTACATCGATATGTTGGGATCAGGTTAGGTCCTCAGAGATTTTGACACTCAGGAACTTGCAACTGCTCACTCCCTCCACTTCTGCTCCCTCTATGATGATTGGTATGTGTTCCTTCGTCTTACCCTTCCTGAAGTCCACAATCAGCTCTTTCGTCTTATGGACGTTGAGTGCAAGGGTGTTGCTGTGACACGACTCCACTGGTTGGCATATCTCGCTCCTGTACGCCCTTTCATCTCCATCTGAGATTCTACCAACGATGGCTGTAACATCAGCAAATTTACAGATGGTATTTGAGCTATGCTAAGCCACACCGTCATGGGTATACAGAGAGTAGAGCAGTGGGCTAAACACACACCCCTGAGATGCACCAGTGTTGATCGTCTGCAAGGAGGAGATATTATCACCAATCCACACAGATTGTGAGCTTCTGGTTAGGAAGTCGAGGATCCAATTGCAGAGGGAGGTACAGAGGCCCAGGTTCTGTAACTTATAACTTATGGTAATGATGGTGTTAAATACTAAACTATATTTGATGAACAGCATCCTGACATAGGTGTTTGTACTGTCAAGGTGGTCTTAAGCCATGTGAAGAGGCATTGAGTTTGCATCTGCTGTTGACCTGCTGTGGCGACAGGCAAATTGCAATGGGTCCAGGTCCTTGCTGAGGCAGGAGTTCAGTATAATCTTGACCAACCTCTCGAAACATTTCATCACTGTAGATGTGAGTGCTATTGGGCTACTATTGAAACATACAGTGAAATGAGTCATTTGTGTTGGCAACCAGCACACCATAAGGATGTGCTGGGGACAACCTGCAAGTATCACCACTCATTGTGTCGCGATATTTAATTGAATATGTGTTTTTTTCCTAAATGCACTAAAAATGAGTGACTGTTTCACCTTTAGGTTTAGCTACTCGGGCTCGTAAGTCATATTGAAATGCAGATCACTAAGCAGCAATCATTATCCGAGACAGATGAGCTGGATGAGTACTGGTACCTTATAAAATTTGTTCAATCTATGGTAACGTTAAATCAACAAGGACAGAATAAAGTTTGTAAAATCTTATGTGAGGGGGCTACTGATCTCTTTGGGGTGCATTACTTCTGTTTATCAATTTCTCTTCTTCACAAGTATAGGGCTTGGCTCAACTGGCGAAGACTGACTTGAAACTCAGTTCCAGAGAACTGAAGGAAATTCTCCCTATAAGGGATATTATACTTAAGATTCATGTAGACAGCTTAAAGCATGCATTATTATGATTAAATTGCACCTATATATTACATAAAAATGCTAAATAGATTTATTGTGTTAGCATATTAACCAACATGATCTTAGCATGATTGCTGAGCCCATGCACTTACTCTTACTTTAGATTGAAAAAGTGTCAAACATAATTATACTCTGTGACGTTCTCTACCAAAATTATTTGATGTTTGGCTGCATGTTAAATAAAAATGCCACTACAATAATCACATATGAATCCATAATAAACTCCAGCCTGAATGGTTCTCTGTAAAGCAAACAAACTGCAGTTAGATATACTTTATTCTTCCAGTGAGTGTGTTATTTGCTATTTTTAAAATGTTCATGTTACAATAGAATTAAATAAACTTAATTTTGCTGAAATGTAAAGCAATTAGTGTGAGGCAGAATGAGAGGAGCATGTCAGCATGCAGTTTAAAATACCTCATTGCTGTCTGAGCTGAGTGTGTCACAGCTTTGAAGTCTTTATAGAGGTGTGATAGGAACACTTGCACTAATAGCAGGTGAATATTAATCACACTTACTAAGCTTTGTGTGACTTACCAGTTTTGTGTTACGACACACACACGACCGCGCCAGCCTCTGGGGTTTAGACGCTCTAACTGTCTGCAGTATAGGTAACTGGTGAGACCCCTTTATAGGTTCAAGCCCAACCTGCTAATTGGCGGCCATGTTTTGGTGCCGAGATCTTATTATTTAAAGAGCACTGGAACTGAGCTTCGGTGATCGATCTTCCGCTCAAATTTGGATTCCCGTCTAGTGAGTAGCTTAGAACCCTGTCCTTGCTTCAGTCTCATACTGTGTCTCGGGTCTAATCTCCAATACTCCAGCACTTGGACCTAGGTTTCTCATCAGAATACGATTGAGCCTAACACGGACCCAGCAGGGTATCTGGACCACTCCTCCTCAGCTGTGGCTAGCCTCAGCGAGAAAGCCTCTAGACAGAGCCTGGAGAGACGCGACCTCCAGGCCGCCATGCGCCAGCTATCTCAACGAGGAAGCCAGAGCCACTTGGGTGAGGTTGTTAGTTGCTGTGTGGAGTCAGTTTATCTCCGACCCCGGACAGATTCACCGGTGACCTGGGCTCTTGCTGTGGCTTCCTCACTCAAAGTTGGCAAACACGAGGAAATCTGCAGATGCTGGAAATTCAAGCAACACACACAAAATGCTGGTGGAACGCAGCAGGCCAGGCAGCATCTATAGGAAGAAGTACAGTCGATGTTTCGGGCCGAGACCCTTCATCAGGACTAACTGAAAGAAGAGATAGCAAGGGATTTGAAAGTGGGAGGGGGAGGGGGAGATCCAAAATGATAGGAGAAGACAGGAGGGGGAGGGATGGAGCTAAGAGTTGGAAAGTTGATTGGCAAAAGGGATACAAGGCTGGAGAAGGGAGAGGATCATGGGATGGGAGGCCTGGGGAGAAAGAAAGGGGGAGGGGAGCACCAGAGGAAGATGGAGAGCGGGTAAGGAGTTATTGTGAGAGGGACAGAAAGAAAAAAAAGAGAGAGAGAAAAAGGATGGATAGGTAAATAAATAAATAAATAAAGGATGGGGTAAGAATGGGAGGAGGGGCATTAACGGAAGTTAGAGAAGTCAATGTTCATGCCATCAGGTTGGAGCCTACCCAGATGGAATATAGGATGTTGTTCCTCCAACCTGAGTGTGGCTTCATCTTGACAGTAGAGGAGGCCATGGATAGACATGTCAGAATGTGAATGGGACGTGGAATTAAAATGTGTGGCCACTGGGAGATCCTGCTTTCTCTGAAGGACATTGACTTCTCTAACTTCCGTTAATGCCCCTCCTCCCGTTCTTACCCCATCCCTTATTTATTTATTTATTTATTTATTTATTTATTTATTTATTTATTTATTTATTGGTTACTATGTTTTATTTTTTCCTTTTCTCTCTCTCTCTCTTTTTTCTCTCTCTGTCCCTCTCACAATAACTCCTTGCCTGCTCCCCATCTTCCTCTGGTGCTCCTCTCCCCCTTTCTTTCTCCCTAGGTCTCCTGTCCCATGATCCTCTCCCTTCTCCAGCTCTGTATCCCTTTTTCCAATCAACTGTCCAGCTCTTGGCTCCATCCCTCCCCCTCCTGTCTTCTCCTATCATTTCGGATCTCCCCCTCCCCCTCCCACTTTCAAATCTCTTACTAGCTCTTCCTTCAGTTAGTCCTGACGAAGGGTCTCGGCCCGAAACGTCGACTGTACCTCTTCCTATAGATGCTGCCTGGCCTGCTGCGTTCACCAGCATTTTGTGTGTGTGTCACTCAAAGTTCACTGGTGTTTGCACTGCAGCCATCCCAGCGTGGAAATGTGGCCTTTATGATCTCTCTCCTGACCAGGGAGCCCAAGCCTGGGCCACCACAATTGGGACTGGGGGTCAGAGATGTACTCGGATTCGGAGGAGTTTATGGACGCCATGAAGAGGGTGATTCACCACCCCACCGCAGCAAACAGAGCCTCAGACTGGCTGATGAGGATGTGTCAAGGTAAACGGCCAGCAGCCAACTACTTTATTGAATTTTGGATTTTAGCTGAGGAGGGTAGCTGGAATAGGGAGGCCTTGGCTACTCTTTACCACCATGAACTAAAGGATGTCCTTGCCTTGGGAGAGCTGGTAGAGGACTTGAGGTTCTGATCGACCAGTCCACCTGCCTCGATCATTGCCTGGCAGAGCAAGAGTGGGACGTTCAGGAGGTTGAAGAGGGCTATTGCAGTTCCACTTCCTGACCACAGACGATGACCAGGATCCTGTCGAGCCCATGTAGATCGATGGCACAGGGCTCTCCACCGATGGGAAAGCCCAGCGTCAGAGTCGAGGTTGCTGCTGCGGGGAAGCGGGTCACCTATGAGCTAAATGTCCGAAGCTGCAGCCGTCTCTGCTAAACCAGAGGCAGTGGACTGTGATGGTAGCAGGCACCACTCCCAACCCAACTAACCCTGGCGTCACGCTGAAGGCGGAGATCCCCTAGGGTAAGAGCCAACAAGAGGTGATTGCCTTTGTGGACTCTGGGGCAGGGCCGGTAATTTCCTGGACTTGGGGACCGTCTGTCATCTGAAAATACCTTTGCAGGAGTTGAGCCAGCCCACACCTGCAACAGATCCAGACAGTCGTCCTCCTGGTTCCAGGCAGATCCTGCAGCAGACATCAGGTTTGAGGATGAAGATAGAGGCTCATGCGGAAGACATTTGTTTCTATATCATCGATTTTCTTCACATACCCCTGATCCTTGGACACCCTTGACTGTCCCAGCATAACCCTTCTGTGAACTGGAAGGAAGGGAAGATCATTGCATGGTCCAGTTGTTGCAAGAGGGTACATTTTCAGCTTGACGTCCCAACCCCAGACTCTCCCAAGATCTGCGACCAATGAGGAGGCAGACTTCTGTTCAGGGTAACCTGGAGTCTTCAGGAGACCCAGTCTTTCCTCAAAGGGCAGACAAGCCAGCTCCAGCCAACAGGACCATGCGAGTCCCGACCCTGTCCAGTCAGGAATGCAATGGAACTAGAGGGAGAAGTTCTCTAGTTCAGGAGCAAGCCAAGGAGGTGCCCAAGCAGTCAGGAACTCTAGCAGCCAAACCTAAGGGATCCAGTTGCCAGGTCCCATCTAAAGGAAAGGCTCCTAAACATAGACCCTTGGAGCCTAGACCCAGGAGCACAAAGATCACTTGTAGTGCCTCTGTGTCATTGTCTGAGGTTATCGATGAGGAATTGGATTCTGATTTGGTCTCTGCTTCAACTAAAGACTCTAGTGAACCTATCAAGAGGACTCTGAGGTCTGCTGACTCACTCCCAATGCATGAGGAGCCTCTGGAGTTCTCCTCAGATGGAGGTTCAGGGTAGTTGCAACACATAAGCTGGTTGAAATCCCTTCCTTCTACAATGATTTGGAAGAGGTCTTCAGCAAGGGACAGGCCTCAACTCTTCCATTGCACCGACCCTACGACTTGTGCTATAAATCCACTGACTCGTACTTGTCCTCTGCAGGGTTTATTATTCACACTCTCAGAGCGAAGCGCTATGGTGGAGTACATGAAGAAGGCTCTCTCTATGTGATTCATTCGGCCCTCCACCTCACCAGCTGGTGCAGGCTTCGTCCTCGTACAGAACAAGGATGGGAGTCTGCGGCCATGTATTGATTATAGAGGGCTGAACTGCATAACGGCCAAAAATCGTTGGCCCTTCCACCCGTGAACAATGCCTTCGAGATTCTCCAAGGGGCAAGAGTATCCTTGAAGCAAGATTTGTGGAGTGCGTACAATCTGGTCTGCATAAAGGAGGGTGACGAGTGGAAGACGGCATTCAACACACTGACAGGGCACAATGAGTATCTGGTCATGCCCTTCGGACTTGCGAATATGCCAGTGGTTTTCCAGGCCTTTATAAATGATGTGCTCCGGGATGCTCACCATGAATATACCTTCATCTATTTGGATGGTATTCTAATCTTTTCGAAGTCCGTGGAGGAGCACCTTGCTCATGTCAGAGATATCCTAAAGAGGCTTCTAGACCATGGACATTATGCCAAGCTGGAGAAATCCAGATTTCACATAACTACAGTTTCATTTTGGGTTTTATCATCTCTAGCTGGATCCTACTAAGACACAGGCAGTCAGAGATTGGTCACAACCATCCAATATGAAACAAGTCTAACGATTCCTGATATTTTCCAACTTTTACAGAAAGTTCATCAGGAACTTCAGCTCAGTGGCGGAACAGCTGAGGGTTCTAAGAGATCCACGGGTCCTTTTGTTTGGGCTACCGAAGTGGAGGCTGCTTTTGCAGAGCTCAAATAACGGTTCACCACTGGTCCCATTTTGGTTTCACCCTCCCTTCATCATGGAGTTGGAGTGGGTGCAGTGTTGTCTCAAAGGACACCTTTGGACAATAAACTGTACCTGGTGGGTTCTTCTCCAGGTGGCTATCCCCGGCAGAGGTGAACTATGACATTGGAAATAGAGGACTCCTCGCACTCAAGTTAGCTTTGGAGGAATGGTGTCACTGGCTTGATGGGGCCAGGAACCCTTTTATTGTATGGACAGACCATAACAATCTGGCTTGTATTTAGGAGGCCACGAGACTGAGTTCCAGGCAGCCCAGGCGGTCTCTTTTCTTCAACTGCTTCAATTTTATCCTGATCTATCAAGCTGAGTCAAAGAATCAGAAACCGGATGTCTTACACCATCAGTTCAATGAATCCAAAAGAGAAGAGCAACCTACCACCATTTTTGCCCAAGCCAAAGTGATAACGTCAATTCATTGGGGAATCGGCACACTTGTTTACAAGGCCCAGGCACGAGGGGAGATTCCAAACAACCATCCTCCAGGTTGTCTGTTTGTCCCAAGTTCTGTCAGGACTCAGGTGCTTCAATGGGAACATGCATCAAGAATGACCACTCACCCAAGGTTTGCCAGGACCCTTGAGTTCATCAAGAGAAGATAGCAGAGGCCTGGAATGATGAGAGAGGTCTGACAACACTTGCAGGCGTGTGAGGTGTGCATCCAGAAGAAGGAGCCCCACACCCAACCACAAGGGTTCCTTCGCCCTCCACCTGTTCCGGACAGACCATGGGTGCACGTCTCCATGGACTTTGTCATGGGTCTTCAGCCTTTCAAGGGGAAGATGATCATTATGGTCATTGTAGATCATTCTTTGAAGGCCTGCAGTTTCATTGCCTTAGCCGAACTATCATCAGTGGTGGAGATGTCCGAAATTGTCCTCCATCAGGTCTTCAGGATCCACAGATTTCCAGTGGACATTGTGTTGGATTGTGGTCATGTATATGGAGGACATTCTGTACGCTGACTGGGGCAACACCGAGCCTTTCCTTTGGGTTTCACCTGCAGTCCAATGGCCAGATGGAGTGACTGAACCAAGATATGGAATGGACCCTATGATGTCCAGCCTCAGAATAATCAGATGAGTGGTACAACCATTTAATGTGGGCAGAGGTCATCCACAATACTTTATAGCATTCGGAGCATGGGATGTCCCTGTTTAAATGCCAACTTGGGTATTCTCTGCCGCTCTTCCCTGAGCTGGAGGCCAAGGGATTGGGGTTCCTGCAACTAAAGATCTCATCTGACTCTGCAAGAAGAAACGGACTCGGGTGAGGGAGATTTTGTTGGCCTCTACCCGGAAGACTGAAGTAAAGGCTAACTGCAAGAGAAGACACAGGTCCTGCTCTCCACCCAGGATGGGTCTCTTCGGGTGTAGTCTAGGAAGTTAGTGCCCAAGTTTATTGGACCCTTTAAAGTTCTCAAGAAAGTAAACCCTTTGGTGGCTTACACCTTGCAGCTCCCCAAGACCCTCAAGCTCAATCCTACCTTCCATATTTCTAAATGAAAACTTGTGAGTACCAGTCTTTTAGCTCCACCACCATCAATCCCACCGCCACCCACGTTTGTCAATGGGGAACAGGTCTTCACAGTGAAAAGAATTCGGATTCACTAACTGTTCGCGGTGTTCAGCAGTTCCTCATGGACTGATAAGGATTCGGACCCTGGAACGGTACTGGGTTCTGGAAAGGGACATCTTGGATCCGACGCTCATCCACGACCACCTAACTGGAAAGCCACAATCTGTGCAGATTGGTGATAACGTATCCTCCTCGCTGATGATCAACACTGGTGCACGTCAGGGATGTGTGCTTAGCCCACTGCTCTGCTCTCTATATACACATGACTGTGTGGCTAGTGTGACGAGAATACACATAGATTAAGATGTTAGCTGGCCTGTGCTGGCACCAGTGGGATCAGCAGTTGGTCTGCCACCTGTCTTCAGGAGAAAGAGAGATAAGGAAAACAATGGAGCCGCATTTGGGGATGTTAATGAAGGGACGGGAGAGTTTAACGGAAGGAGAGCTGTCAAGATCGGCTCCCCCTTTGAACCCTGAACTGTTTGAAGTGATGGACAGGCGATACCCCAGCAGGGGGATAAAAAGGGACAGGTTCGCTAAGGCAGGACACACACGACACCCCGAGATAACGAGACCCTGGAAGCGGTGTGTCTCCCACAAGTCGGTGGGAAGTTTTGGATGGCTGGTCGCGGGATCAAGCCATAGATGCCCAGGGTGGAAAGGCACGATCGGCGGGAACCTGGTGTGTGTCCACCCTTGCCTGGGCGCCAGGTTCACTGCAGAGAAATGATCGTATCTGGAAACGGAGGGGTCACGGTCGGTGACCTCAGATGACATCACAAAGGGCTCGCACGGAAGCTGACTGCGAAGAATATCGAAGGTCTGTGTGTGGAAGCCATTTGAATATTCATTCGTTTTGCTCTCTCTCTCCTTCCCCCCACTGTCCATCTCCCACGGCAGCGATTACTGCGAACTGAACTGAACTAAATTGAACTGAACTTTGCGTCACTTTGAAACTGGTCATTTACCCCTAGACAACGATAGAGCTTGATTGATCCTGTTACCTCAATTCTGTGTACATGTGTGTTTATCATTGCTGAACTGTTGCATTTATTATCCTTTTGATTAGAGTACTGTGTTGCTTGTTTCTTTAATAAAACTTTCTTAGTTCTAGTAATCCAGACTCCAACTGAGTGATCCATTTCTGCTGGTTTGGCAACCCAGTTACGGGGTACGTAACACTAGTCATAGTTCAAATGCCATCTATAGATTTGCTGATGATACAACCATTGTTGCCAGAATCTCGGCTGGTGAGGAGAGGGCATTCAGGAGTGAGATATGTCAACTAGTAGAATGGTGCTGCAACAACAACCTGGCACTCAATGTCAATAAGACAAAAGAACTGATTGTGGACTTCAGGAAGGGCAAGACGAAGGAACACATACCAGTTTTCATAGAAGGATCAGAAGTGGAGAGAGTGAGCAGCTTCAAGTTCCTGGGTGTCAAGGTCTCTAAGGATCTAACCTGGTCCCAACGTATCAATGTAATTATAAAGAAGGCAAGACAGCAGCTAAACTTTATCAGGAGTTTGAAAAGATTTGGCATGTCAACAAATACATTCAAAAACTTCCATAGTTGTACCATGGAGAGCATTCTGACAGGCTGCATCTGGTATGGAGGGGCTACTGCACAGGACCGAAAGAAGCTGCAGAAGGTTGTAAGTCTAGTCAGCTCCATCCTGGGTACTAGCCTACAAAGTACCCAGGACATCTTTAAGGAGCGGTGTCTCAGAAAGACAGTGTCCATTATTAAGGACCTCCAGCACCCAGGACATGCCCTCTTCTCACTGTTACCATCAGGTAGGAGGCACAGAAGCCTGAAGCCACACACTCAGCAATTCAGGAACAGCTTCTTCCCCTCTGCCATCCGATTCCTAAATGGACATTGAATCTTTGAACACTACCTCACTTTTTTTAATGAAGTATTTCTGTTTTTAAACTTTTTAAAAATCTATTCAATATACGTAATTGATTGTTTATTTATTGTTTTCTCTCTGCTAGATTATGTATTACACTGAACTGCTGCTGCTAAGTTAACAAATTTCATGCCACATGCCGGTGATAATAAACCTGATTCTGATCATCTCTCCAAGCAGCCAGAACTGTCAGGAGTCGGCTGTAGGGGAGGGATGCTCTAACTCTCAGGAGTATGGATAACTGGCACGTCCCCTTTAAGGTTCAGGCTTAATTGACAGCTATGTCTTGGCACCAAGATTTTTATATTTAAAGAGCACCTGAACTGAGGTCCAGTGCTCAATTGTCAGCTCAACTTTGGAATTTTGGCTAGTGTCTAGTTTGGAACTGTCTTCATTTCAGTCTCATATTGTGTCTTAATTCTAGACTCAGATATTTCAGTACTTGGATCCTAACCATCCTTGCCTACAGTAGGTCTCTCGTCACATCATGTGAAGAGAGTTTATTTTTATGTTGTAATTTTCATAACTTGCAATTATGATTTATTGCAGTAAATTAAAATATGACTATAACCTTTGATAAATCACTTTAGAAAACAGCTTCATCTATGAAAACATTATTTTGACATCAATGAACCAAACGATTTGTCAATCATAGCCAGCGGCAATGAGTCATTAAATTTAGAGGGTCATCTTCCATTGTTATTACATATTAATCAATCTTCCAAATGTTGTGCAGATAGGTCATGTATAATTACAGTCCTCAGGTGAAACAGCGAGGATAATGGTAGCTTATCAATCTGAGACATGTCAGTGTTATTGCACAGTTTAACATTGGCCTGTACATAGTAGTTTAATATTATACCATTTATGGATCATTAATGACGTGGTTAATACAGAAGCACCCAAAAAGAGCTCGTTGCAACAAAGGAGTTTATCGGCAGAATAGGATTGTTAAATCCGGATCAATCTAAATAGTTAAATAATCATTAACTTTTACTTAGCTCTCCTTTAACCCACATGAGTATTACTTGATATTGAGCTGTTAGTAGATACTGTGCCAAAGGATAAGGATGGATTTCAGGGAACATCTTAAAGTAGGAAAGGGAGGTGGAGAGCTTTCAGGAGGGAGCCCCGGAGACTTGCTCCTCTGCCAGTGATAAACCAGTTGTGGGTGGTCCAGAGGAACACAGGGAACTTTGAAGAATGGAGAGCTGGAGAAGATTATGGAGACACAGTAGTTAGTTTGAGAGAATGGAGTTCAATATTCAAAGTGAATTTATTAACAAGGTACATATATGTCATCGTATACAACCTTGAAATTCATTTTCTTGCAGGCATTCATAGTAAACCAGAGAAATATAGTAGAATTTATGGAAAACTACACACAATCAAAGACTGACAAACAATCAATGTTCAAAAGAAATAAATAAGTAATACTGAAAATATTAACTGCAGAGTCCTTGAAAGTGAGTCCATAGGCTGTCATAGGAATGTCAAAAGGTGAGTGAGTGAAAATTGAAAAATATGTCATAAATATGGGCAAATGGTTTTTTAAAAATTCTTTCTTACTTCTAATATTTGTTTATCTGTGCACTTGTAATGCTACTGTGACACTATAATTTACCTTGAGATCTATCTATCTAAAAGAAAAAAAATTGCAAGTTGTTCATATATGTAAGATTTCTAATATCGGAAAATGTATTTGAATTTTTAACAGCATTTTGTCAATCACGTTCTGTAACATAAAACAGAAAAACACACACACACACACACACACACACACACACACACACACACACACACACACACACACACACACAAATGGGATTCGGCCATATTGTCCTTTGTGCCTCTCTGCCGTTCAGTTATATTTATAAAATCTTAATTGAACAAACATCTCAGGTCCATGTTCTCACCTAATCTCATTTCCCTTAATTGTTTCAGAGTTTGCTGAGAGGGTGATAAAAGGTTACTCTTATGAAAGTTGTTGCTGAACAATGGTTGAAGACCGTGGACAGTACTCAGTATTAGGTAGAATGAGAGTCAGATGGAAAACAGCTAATGGCCCCAGAGCTGAGGAAATTACAGTTCCTCAGTCCTGCAACCAGGGTGACGTCTGATGGCATAGCTTGTTTGCAGTAATTTCTTGATGTCATATCCAATGGATCAAATTGGCTTCTGTGATGATGGTGAGGGAGCGGAGATGAATCATCAATTTGACGGTCCTATCTGAGCACAGTTATGACTGCTTCAAACTTGTTTTAGCGCACACGTTTTGGACTCCGCCATTATTGAGGATAAGTAAGCCTTTCTTCCCAATAACTGTTTATTAGTCCATCCCACCACCATTCACAACTAGATATGGCAGGACCGTCCAGCTTCTATTTGTTTTGATCTCGTTTAGTTGTGTCTAGTGCATACTGATGTTTGTTGGAATCCTGTGTTGCAAATTTGTCAGGTTGGCCTCTCATTTTTTAGTTGATTCAACGTCGCTCTCTGGCATCCTCACTGAACCAGGGTTGATCACTGGCTTGTTAGTAATGGTAGAGTGTGGGGTCGCTGATGGCGGTGATGGTCATTTCTGCTGCTGATGGCCCACAACACCATGAGGGAGTCCAGCTTTTAGCAGGAGACCAATTCTGTATCCATCCCACCTTCAGCATGGTGGTAGCATCTTGTACCTTAATGGAGAGTGAAGATGGAACTTGTCTACATAGTAGTCATAGAGTCATAGAGCACTACAGCATGGAAAGAGGCCCATCAGCCCATCTAGTGCATGCTGAACTGTTACTCTGCCCAGTTCCATTGGCGCACACCTGGACCATAGTTCTCCACACCCATCCACGTACTTATCCAAATTTCTCTTAAGTGTTGAAATTGAACTCACAACCATCACTTCCACTGGCAGCTCATTCCACACTTGCACCACTCTTTGAGTGAAGATGATTCCCTTCAGATCCCCCTTAAATATTTCACCTTTCGCCCTTCACCTATGACCTCTAGTTCTAGTCTCACCCAACCTCAGTGGAAAAAGCCTGCTTACTTTTACCCTATCTATATTCCTCATAATTTTGTATGCCTCTATCAAATCTCCTGTCATTCTCCTATGCTCCAGGAAGTGATCAATCCTTTGAAAGCTGTCATGAACAGCTTCATTGACCATAGCAGATTGGTGAGGACAAGGTCGAGTAGGTTTATTTCCTCATGTTGGTTTATTCGCTACCTGCTGGAGAATCAGTTGGCCAACCATGTTCTTCATGTTAAAGTCCTCTGATGGGGTCTTTCCTCTGTCCTTAATATTTTCAGAGCTTCTTCCAAGTGATATTTAACATAGTCAGATTGATTTAACAGCAGATTCAGATTCACTTATTTATCACATGTACATCGAAACATACAGAGAAATATGTCGTTTGTGTTAGAAATCAGCATAACCTAAGGAGGTACCAGAGGAAGCCCACAAGTGTCGCCACACGTTCTGGTGCCAACATAGCATCTTCAAAATGTTCAGCAGAACAACACAAGCAAAAACAGCAACAATAAAAGCAATACAAAACTACAGCAGCACAGTAATTCCCCCCCCCCCCCGCCACCCACTCACACACGCAGACAGGTCTCCAGGCTCAGGATAGGCTGCCTCCAGGCCTTCACACATCAGGCCTCTGACTTCCCCCACTGCCCCAGTGGACACGCAGACTTGGGCAGTGAGAGCTGAGAGATAGGTGAATGCTAATCAAGGAGGGGTTTCCTTGACTCAGGGACTGAGAGCTGGGAGAGATAGGTGGGTGGTAATCAAGGAGAGTTTTCCTCATCCAAGTTACACCCAATGTTTTGCGAATTTGAAGATTCTTGCATCAACATTAAGGACTACCATGACAATTCCCATCTGATTCTGTAGCGCGGCGAACATGTGAATTATGAATTTCAGCTGGTTTAAAAGCATTAAAGTTGTAATGCTGGATCATTAATTAACTAGAAACTGAAATATGATAGGTATATCCATGGTTTTGCTTCTCTCTGCTTGTGAGTGCTCTGTAATTAGGTTTTACTCAAATTATGTCAACTTTACCTCATAAGCTGAAACACTGCAGATGTCTTCATGATTAAAACTCTGCAAATACAAGGCTGGTTTGCAGAAACGTACTTTACTTGACAATGTAAGAGAGACGTAACAAGAGAGAATTTTGTGACACCGAGTACTCTCTGTATTTTTAATTGTGGTGGGGTACTAAAGGCATCATCAGAAAGAGGGCTAGCTGACATTTTATGTAAAACATTGCCAAACTCATTCTGCTACGTTGCTATTTTCGTCTTTTGTTTCTCATATATTGCTTGTTATACCCTGAGCCAGCAACGCACGGGGGAAAGTCACTCTTTATTTTCCATGTTATCGACTTGTCAGGGGTAATTAAAATCTAGTATATTTTTTCCCTTTGCTCTTCCATCCGGTGCATTTTCTTGCAATGTGAGAATCTGTTGAGTTAGCTCATTCCAAACATGTAAACTATTTCTTAGCTGCTTGAGCTTCATTAAATTTCATTTAATTCAGTTACTTTCTAATGGCAGGAAACCTTCTGAAAAGGACATATTGCTTTCACACTCAGACCAATTATCAAATTTTGGAGGCAATTGTAAGCTTAGATTCTGATATCAGGTCATATTAAATAGAAAATGGAGCTGACTACACACAATGTGTGGCAAAATACCAGTAGGTTAAGTCCAGTTAGCTACACAAATTATTTAAATGTTGCTTCTCGCTGGGATTCATGTGGTATTCCATTTATCTGAGTAATGCTATTTGTGAAAAGCTTTACTATTTATGAAGAAAAATGAACCTTGTTAAAAGCTGAGCTGATACCCATGCATGGGGCTTAGGAGGAATATGACTGGGTAATCTCACAGTCTGGTTTGTGCATTGTCTTATTGGCATCATAACTATGAATAAAAATGAAGTATTACAATATTGCTGTTGTTTGTTTTAATACCAGAATTGGGCACATTTAATAACAAAAAGGATAGTTGAAATTCCTTCTTCTTCAGCACTTCACCTGTCACCTTCCTGCTAGCCTCCTTCCCCTCCCCCTTACCTTTTCATTCTGGCATCTTCCCCCGCCTTCTCAGTCCTAAAGAAGGGCCTCAGCCCAAAATGGCGACCGCCTGACCTGCTGAGTTCCTCCAGCATTTTGTGTGTAATTAAAACAGAGATGGGATCACGACGGAAAAAGTCGGTAAACGCTTGTGAAAACTGGATTGGCAAGGACACCGAACGAACCGGCAGATCTGGCAAATTGGTTGATTTTATTTTATTTCAAGATACAGCACGGTAACAGGCCCTTCTGAGTTCCCCAATTACACCCACGTGACAAACTAATCGCCATCCCATACGTCTTTGCAAACATGAGAAAATCTGCAGATGCTGGAAATCCAAGCAACAGGCACAAAATGCTGGAGGAGCTCAGCAGGCCAGGCAGCATCCGGGGAAAAATTACCATCGACATTTCAGGCCGAGACCCTTCGGCAGGACTTTGGGATGTGGGAGGAAACCGGAGCACCCAGAGGAAACACTCCTGGTCACAGGGAGAACATACAAACTCCTTACAGACAGCGGTGGAGGTAAACCTGGGTCGCTGGTGCTGTAATAGCATTGTGCTAACCACAACACAACCTATTGTTGTCACATGGACTGAGGTACAGCGAAAATCTTAGTCCTGCAGGCCATCCATAAAGAGCATTTCATCACATCAGTGCATTGAGATTGTATAAGGGAAAAGCAATAACAGAATGCAGAACACAGTGTTACGATTACAGAGACAGTGCAGCACAGGAAGTCAAAATCAAATTACAGGATCAAATCAAAAACAAATATTTTGCACCAGGTTTTCAGAAAGAGGCCAAGAAATGAAAATAGTAACAGTGTGCCACAGAAATCTGTGTGGCATCACTTTTACCCGGCATGTGCATAAAGGATTTGGATGAGGGAAATTGAAGAATGGAGACAAAACTGAAGAGGTTGCTATATAATGGCATTTGGGCAATAAATGGAATACTGCTGAGAAGTAGAGGGAAAGCTTGCAGAGAGGACAATATGACAAAATATAATACAATGAGGTGCAGCTGGTAATAAAGTCTCAGCTGGGATGTATTGTGAAGCAAGATAGAAAAGGTAACTGCTGGTTGAGATGATGTCCCAGTTTGCTCAAACGCACAGGAACAAAAATATGGAACCCACACAAAATGCTGGAGGAGCTCAGCAGGTCAGGCAGCATTTACGGAAAGGAATAAACAGTCGATGCTGCAGGCAGAGACCCTAGGTCAGAACTGGAAAGGAAGGAGGGAGAGCCCAGAATAAAAAGGTGGGGGGGGGAGGGGGAGACAGAGAAGGGGCGCACACTGGCAGGTGAAAGGTGAAGCCAGGTGAGGCGGGCAGATGGGGCAGAGGAGCTGGAGTGAGAAGCTGGGAGGTGACTGGTGGAAAAGGGCTGAAGGGGAAGGAATCTGATAACAAAATAGGCTGTATTAGCTCTGTGAAAAACATGTAACATTGTGCTATTCACAGCCAAGATAGTTTGAATTAGACTGTAACCTTAAGACACTGTTGATAGAACAGTCTGATAAGCTTACTGAGAGAAAACAATGTAAATCACAAACCTACATCATATGCAGTTTATTGCTGTGTGCACCAACCTTGGGGAAAGGATCTTGCTTTCATTATGTATGCAGTCACTGAAGAGTGCAGTGTAACTGTGTGGCATTAATACTCTCCATTGCTCATCGAGCATTGTGTTTTCAGGGTCTCTCCTTGAATGGATCTCTAATAACAGAGTGATGCAGCTTGAGATTCTGACAGTTGTATTTATTTTGAAAGCATGTACCAGGCTCAGGACTGTTACCAGTGAAAGATCTACAGTACAATATAATTTAACAGTGAGCATTTTAAATAATGCCTATGTTCCTGATTTATATAACAGTGGTTACCTTAGGTTTCCTTTTCAAATGGCCGTGAGAATGAAAGCATATTGCTGTTCTACTTAGTACACAAGTATTAAGTTTTCAGCATTTCTGTCTTTCCTTTTTTTCTGGCTGATCAAAATTTAGTGGAACAAATTTTCAGTTTCATTAACTAGTGCATTCAGTGCCATCATCCTCTGAAAACTAACTAATAAACTCCAAGATCCTGGCCTCAGTACCTCCTTGTGCAGTTAGATCCTTGATTTCCTCACTTGCAGACCTCAGTTCAGATTAGCAAGAACATCTCCTCCCTGATCTCCATCAGCACAGGTGCACCACAAGGCTGCGTGCTTAGCTCCCTGCTATACTTGCTTCTTTACACTTATGCTCAGCACAGCTCTAGTGCCATATTCAGGTTTGCTAATGACACCACTGTCACTGGCTGAATCAAAGCTGGTGACAAATCGGCATATAGGAGGGAGATTGAAAATCTGGCTGTGTGCAGCCAAAACAACAACCTCTTACTCAACGTCAGCAAGACCAAGGAGATGATTATTGACTTCAGGAGAAGGAACCCAGAGGTCCATGAACCAGTTGTTATTGGAGGATCTGAGGTGCAGAGGGTCAGCAAGTTTAAATTCCACAGTGTTATTATTTCGGAGGACCTGTCCTGGGCCCAGAATGCAAGTGCAATTATAAAGAAAGAACAGCAGCATTTATACTTCTTTAGGAGTTTGTGAAGATCTGGGATGACACCTAAAACTTTGGCGAACTTCTATAGATGTGTAGTGGAGAGTATATTAACTAGCTGCATCACAGCCCGGTGTGGAAACACCAATGCCCTTGAACAGAAAATCCTACAAAAGGTAGCAGATGTGACCCAGTCTGCCATGGGTAAAGCCCTCCCCACCATTGAGCACATCTGCGTGAAACACTGTTGCTGGAAAGCAGCATCCAGCATCAGGGATCCCACTACCCAGATCATGATCCCTTCCCGCTGCTGCCATCAGGAAGAAGATACAGAACCCTCAGGACTCACATGACCAGGTTAGGGGAACGGTTATTACCCCTCAACCATCAGGCTGTTGAAACAAAGGGTATGACTTCATTCAGCTTCACTTGCCGCATCATAGAAATGTTTCCACAACCAATGACTCACTTTCAAGGACTCTTCATCTCATGTTCTCGATATTTATTGTTTATTTATTTATTTATTATTTGTTCTATTTCTTTGTATTTGAACAGTCTCCTGCACTCTGGTTGAACGCCTAAGTTGGATGATCTTTCATTGATTCTGTTATGATTGTGATTCTATAGATTTATTGAGTATGACCAGAAGGAAATGAATCTGAGGGTTGTATATGGTGACATATGTATATGAACTTTGATAATAAATTTACTCTGAACTTTAGTGACAAAGTGAACAAACATTAAGTGGCAGTGAAGCTGCGATGGTAAATCGGATGAGGTCTTCGCAGCTTTCTTTAACGGGACCCTCTGCTTGTTGAGTCTGATGGATTTGCTGTGGTGTGCAAGTGAGCACTGCCCCCAACCTTCAGACCTGTATTCCTGACAGGAACCTGCCTTATACAAATGTCCTGACAGGACCCTGCCTTATACAAATGCAGGATTTTGCAATAATACCAGTGATGCTAAAAACACTCAGCAAGTCAGGCAATCTGCACACAAAGAGCAGCCGAATTAACATTTCAGATTGCTAACCGTTCCATGGGATTACATGGCATATACAGGCCATTCAACCCAACCAGTCCATGCTGGCATTTATCCACCTGTTCTTCCCATTTTCCCTCGCCTAACTCCATCAATTATATTTATCAGTATGACCCTTTCTTCCCTTCTCCTTTATGTGATTGTTAAGTTTCCCCTTAAACATGTCTGTACCTTTTTACTTTAACCATTCTCTTTGGAGATGAATTCCATGTTCCCATTAATTTTTGGAAAACCGGTTTCTTCTGAATTCCTAACTGGATTTCTTGGTGATCGTACGACAATGATGACAACTTGTTAAAGTTTACCCCCAGTATCTACTCCACCAAAGCCATTGATAATTGTAAAGACCCTCTCAGGTCGCCACACAGTCTCCTTCTCTCAAGAGAAATGTGGCTTTCTGTTTACCCTTCCCCGATGTGCACACTCTTTCGTTTCTGCTATTCTCCTTGTAAACAACGCCTGCATTCTCCGCAACATAAACAAGATGCCAGAGGAACTCAGCAGGTCAGCGAGCACCTATGGATGGGAATAAATAGTAGACATTTCAGGCTGAGACCCTTCATCAGGACTGGAAAGGAAGGGGGCAGAAGCCAGAATGTGAAGGTGGGGGTAATAGTGCCAAAGAAAGGAAAATGAAAGAATGTTCATGGGTTCATGGAGTTTTTGGAAATCTGATGGTGAAGGGGAAGACACTGTTCCTAAGCAATTGAGTGTGAGTCTTCAGGCTCCTGCACCTCTTCACCAATAGTAGCAACGAGAAGAGAGCATGTACCAGATGGTGAGGATCCTCAGTGATGGATGTTTCCGTCTTGAGGCATCATCACTGATGGGGAACCTGCACATGTGATGGAGTTGGCTGACCCTACAAACCTCTACAGCTTCTGGCGATCCTAACCTTCCATACCACACTGTCAGAATGTCCTCCACTGTGCGTCCATAGAAAACTTGCAAGAATGTCTGGTTGCATACCATATCTCCTTAAACTCCTTATGATGTATGGAGTTGGCATGTGTTCTTCATGATTGTATCAATGTGTTGGCCCCAGGATAGATATTGCAACATGTTGACACTCTGTAGCATGAAGCTGCTCACCTTTTCCACAGCTGACCCCTCAATGAGGAACGGTGTATCTACTTCCTGAAGTCCACAATCAATTCCTTGCTGACGTTAAGTGCAAAGTTGCTGTTGCTGCACCACCTCTTAATCAGCCAGTCTATCTCATTCCCATATGCCTTCTCGTCGCTATCTGAGAATCTGCCAATAAACAGTGGGTGTCATCGGCGAATGGCATTTGAGATGTGCTTAGCCACCCTCTCTAGAAGAGAAACTGGAGCAGTAGGCTGAGCGCGTGTTCTTGTGGTGTGCCTATGTTGATTGTCAGTGGGGGTGGGGGGAGGATATCATTTCCGATCCACACTGACTGTGCCCTCCCAGTGAGAACGTCAAGGATCCAGTGGCAGAGGGGGGTGCAGAGGCCCAGGTATAGAACCCTGGTGTTTAATACTGTAAGAGATTATGCATTGAACACCAAGCTGTAATCGATAAACAGCAGCCTGGATGTTTTGTTTTTGTGTAGGCTGGGGGTTCCCAACATTTTTCATGCTGTGGACCAATTCTATTAAACAAGGGGTCCATGGACCCCAAATTGGGAGCCCTAGTCTACGTGCTGTAAGGCTGAGTGGAGAGCCAGTGAAATTATCTCCACTGTAGACCTGTTGCAGTGGTAGGCAAATTACAGTGGATCCTGGTCCTTGCTCAGGCAGGAGTTAATTCTAGCCATGATCAATTTCTCAAAGCATTTCATTACAGTACACGTGAGTGCGACTGGCTGATAGTTACTGAGGTAGCTCACCTGGCTCTTCTTGAGCACTGATATGATTGTTACCCTTTTGAAGCAGGTGGGAACCTCAGACACCAGCAGTGCAAGATTAAAGATATCCTTAAAAACTCCAGATAGTTTGGTGGTACAGATTTTCAGTATCTGGTCAGGTATATTGTGGGGCCTGTTGCCTTGTCAGTTTCACCCTCTTGAAGGATGTTTGCACGTCAGCCCATAGAGATGGAGACCACAGGATCATTGGTTGCTGCAGGGACTGTCACTGGTTTCACGTTAATCTCCCTTTCAAGGAGTGCGCTAGAGGTATTGAGCTCATCAGGGAGCGAAGTATTGCTGCCATTTATGCTGTTAGGTCTTGTATTGCTGACATGCGAACACTGCCACTGCCATAGAGCATCCAATTATGTCTCTGACTTCACATGGAAGTGCTTTCTCACTCTCACAATGGCCTTCCATAGGTTATACCTGGACTTCTTGAAGAGTTCTGGTTCCACCTTCAGCAGACTGTGAATCTCCTGGTTCATCCACAGCTTCTGATTTTGGGAAAACTCTGCATGAAGCACACATTCATCTGCACAAGTCTTGTTGGTCAGTGATGGCCATGACATGTTAACATACTGCGTAGATCATTACAGCATAGTACAGGCCTTTTGGCCCACAATGTAGTGCTTTATCCTACTCTAAGATCAATCTAATCCTTCCCTCCCACATGACTCTCCATCTTTCTATCATTCTATCATTCATAACTGAAGATGAATCCCTAAATAAAATCTGGTCCATCAAGGCAAGGCAATCTGGTAAACATTCATCTGCCTCCCTTGACCATACTTTTGTGGTCCTCACCAATGGCGCTGCAGTTCTCAGGACCCACATATGCTGGGAGTAGAAGAACGGCCAGATGATTGGACTTGCCAAAGTGAGGGCGAGGGGTGGCACACTGAGTATTCCTGATGCTGGTGTAGCAGTGATCGAGTGGGTTGCCTCCTTGGGTTTTGCAGGTGACAAGTTGGTAGTAGTTGGACAGAGACTTCTTCATGTTAGCCTGACTGAAGTCCCCCACAATGAACAGGAAAGCATCATGGTGGGCTGCCTGGTGATTGTCGATCGTGGTGCTCAGCTCCTGCAGTGCCAGTTTGACATTTGCCATTCTATTCTCATCATCCAATATCATATCCATTCCATCTCTCTGGTGTCTCTGAAAACAAAATAATGGCTGAATATTTCTGTTATTCCTGTATGGTTACATGTGATATTTTCCTTCCTATACCTTAATGACTCTATTCTCTACCCAACCTTCATCTTTTACACTGGCATTTCAAATCAAATGACTGCACTTCTACGTGGCAACACTAGTCTCCATTCTGTTCCTGTCCTTGTCTCTTTCCTCTATCACCTCTAGCAACCCTTCTGCCAGTTTCACTATCACTGTAACCTTTTCTTCCAACCTTTCATCCTTTTTCTGTGTTCTCTGCCTATGCACCAACAGCCACACAGTTTCAATCTTACTTTGCAGCAGGAACTTCCTTTTATTTGTCAGTTTTTATAAATGATCAAGTACTGCTACACCCATCCTCTTTCAGGGGTAATTTCCCCAACAGGTTTTCTATTCTCCTCTATCAGGCTACTCTTTGGCTACCAATAAATCTCTAAGTCCTCACTTCCTCGCTGGTATCACCGGACAACAAAGATTTTGCTTCCTGAATACCTTTGGGTGCATCTTATGGATTTTGGGCTGCTGATCATGAAAATCACCATGAAATTTCCCTATAACACACCATTTAAAAAAAATTGTCTATATTTCTTACTTCAATTCATAATTCAACTCAGAATAACCAAGGCCAAGATTAATGCAGGTATTTTTGTTAGTCCATAAATCAAGCAGGTCACCAACGATGGGCAATTTGAAAAACTTCTAGTGGGACTGGAGAAAATCACATGGAAGGCATTCAAAGATGTTGCTGAAAATTTTCTTGGCAACTACAGAGCACCAAACTACATGCATTTAGTTGACAACATGCTTCAAGCATACAAAACCATGAAGTACAACATAATCACTAAAGATTAATTTTCTGCTTTCCCATTTAGATGACTTCTCTGCAACTCTTGGCACAGTCAGTGATCAGCACGGTGAAAGGTTTCACCAGGGTAATGTGGTTAAGGAGAAATGGTATCAGGGCAATTGAAATCCATCAGTGCTGGCTGATTAGTGTTGGACACTTACGTGAAAAACCTTAGACACTGAATAAAAATGAAAATCATCAACAGAACATTTTTAGCTTAGTTGATTTACTGCAAGACATTAGCGCCGTTATGCAATTAAATGCATTTTTATTCTATGAAAATTAATTTCTTATTTCTCCAAATTCCTACATGACACATGCAGTCTGAAATTATGCTTGTGTTCAACTTCAAGTGATCTATTGCAAACAAAGAATATTTCTAAAGAAGCAACACGTTCGAAAAAACTTGTTGTCCGGTGTTTTTTGAATTCAACCTGAACCATCCAGATGAGTAAATTGTGATCAATATTCACAGAGTAATGAAACACAATGTTCCTTCAATATCTTAGGATAGAAATATTAATCTGGTTTCTAATAAACTGTTCCCTTTAATCCTAATATTCAGCTTTCTTTAACAAGATGATTTCAAGGATAACTTGTCCCTGCAATCAGAGACAATCACTCTATCCCTCTCCTTCATCTTAAGCCCATCACTTCTACTGGGCCATAGACCGCTGAGAGCAGCTGGCCAGAGTCCTCTGTCCTGGGCCAGTCTTTCAAATTGCCGCCAGGTGCAGCCCATCTTCCAGATCATTCCTCTCCCAGGCATGAGGTCTTTGGAGCTTCTGCTAGTGTTCCTATAGTACTGAGTTTTTTACGAGATGGGGTTACTAGCTTCATGTCTAAACTCCTCCTTTTGCATTTGGGCTTGGGGCTGTTCACGGCAGAGCTAACCTATCCTTGCACCATGCTAAATTAGCTCTAAGCACTTTTCTTATAACACACAACCCCTCAACCGCTCTGCAATTGTTCCATTGCTATCTTAATCTCATCCAATGGCTACATGTCTGTAAAACTATTCCTTCTCGGTCCTGTGTCACTGAATTAGACAATTGACCTCTGAAAGGAGTGATAGTCTAGAGTCATACGGTGAGGAGACTGGCCCTTCATGACCACATTGACCATCAACTGTCCCCACACTGATCCTACATTAATCCATTGTTTATTCTCCTCAAGTTCCCATCAGCACCCCTCAGATTCTACTGGTCACTTACATACTAGGGGTCAATACGCCAACCCATTCATGTCCTGTTCCAAAGGTTTCCCGTTTTCTCAGGATGTCCAATTTACTCCTACGTGTAATTAGGACTGGAGATTAAATTGAGGCGTGAGAGGCTGTTGACACAATAAATAGTAAGGAGCTATTTCCCTTAGCTGGGTGGTCAAAAATCAGGGGAAATAGGTTTTGGTTAACCAGTATATGAGTATTTATTTTTCTCCCAGAACTCTGTAGGGCCCTGGAGTTCAGTGCCTTTAAGGTTGGTGGTGGTGGAAGCCCCAATGACATTTAGGTAGTGACCGGATGTGCATATATAGGGCTGGTCCCCTCACCCCAACTTCCTGTTCAAGTGCAGGAAGATAGGATTGAACTACGTAGCACTTTCTCAGCCAGCAGAAAGGGCTATATGGTGTCATTTTATGCCAAAAATAATCTATCCTACATTAATAAAAATTATTACTGTGAAACATGTTGGCTACAGTGTGGTGTCAAGTCCATAGCCTGCTTTATTATCTGTTTAAGAAGTTTCTTGGAGGTTACAGGCAAGGTGATGGTGGTAACAATACCTCTGGAATGTTTCACAGATATTTTCTCACTGCCAGATGAAAAGTTGATTCCCACGTACTAAGGAAAGGCCAAGTGTGGTTTGTGAACACTCTTTGCCCTCTATTAAAGGTGTTGCAAAGCTGGTCATTCTATGAATTCTGCTGGCCCCATGTCCTTTTTCACATCTGGCTAGCTGAAGTATTTAGGATAATTTAGTGGATAAAGGTACAACATCCTGGTGAGCAGAACCTTGCAGTAAATTCCAAAATACTAGGTATAGCTCATACTGAGTTGTTTGATTTCTGCAAGCATGTTAGAAATAGATTTTGAGTTATAATTTCGTCCAGTTCAGCAAGAAGCAAGAATAGCGTGAGTTTATTAGTAAGATTGTGCATTGGAATATTAATCAAGACCAGGATCTAAAGATCAAGTAGCCTGCTGTGTGATAACTTTCTCTAGCAGTACTTATGTAATACTAAGCCTTTGCTTTTGAGGTCTACTTGTAACCAGTGACAACCAGTGGCAGATTGTTGTTGGTCTTATCTCATTAGTAAATCACATAGAGGCACACAACAATTTAGCCACATGAATTGAGTTAGTAGCAAGCTCTCTCTCTGTGAATTCATATTATAAAATAAAACAGCATTTCCAGGGCTGGAGAGGAAAAAAAATGAATAGAAAAAGAAGGAAGGGTTCTGTCATAAGACCATAAGATCATAAGACATAGGAGCAGAATTAGGCCATTCAGCCCAATGAGTTTCCTCCATCATTCCATCATGGCTAATTTATTATCCCTCTCAACCCCATTCTTCTGCTTTCTCCACAGAACTTTTGATGCTCTTCCTAACAAAGAAACGACCAACCTCCACTGTAAACATACCCAACGAATTGGCCTCCACAGCTGTCTGTGGCAATGAATACCACAGATTCTCTACCCTCTGGCTAAAGAAATTCCTCCTCATCTCTGTTCTAAAGGGATCGCCTTCGATTCTGAGCTAGTGCCCTTTGTTTCTAGACTGTCCCACCACATCCTGTCAAGGTCCACTCCTTCTAGGTCTTTGAATATTCAATATGTTTCAATGAGTTTCCCCCCTCATTCTTCTAAACTCCAGTGAGTACAGGCCCAGACCCATCAATGCTGCTCACTCATTAACACATCAAATTTTAAACAGAGCTTAAAATGAACTTTAACCCCTGTAATTTCTGGGCAAAAGCATACAAAATGTGAAATGACTTACAGTGAAAATGATTTTGTGTTGGATCTCCATACATAAAGATACAGGTCCCTGACAGGAAGAAGGCCATGGTTGCGGTTACAAACTGAAGTCCAAGGCTCAATATATCATGACTAACTCTGTATGTCTTAATGACTCACCATGAATATTTTATGTCTTAAGAAAGTTTGATGTACTACACACAAGAAGTGTCAGCCTCTTTAGAAAGCCAGCAAAATGTAACAAAGGGATTAGAATGAACAGCTGGGAAATTTGGCCATGCTGCTTCCTCGGAGTTAAAATGACATTGCGTGTCTCCTTAATGCTGACTTAAAGAAGCTCTAAAAAGATCTTGATATGTACAGTACAGTTTAAAATTTAAAAAAAAACGCATTCTTGAGCTCCGGAAACAATGAGCAGAGCTCAAAACATGGAGTTGATTTTCTTGCAGGCATCAACACTCATACATACAATTGAGAGCTCGCCAACCGGCCCTCATGAACTACACCCATCAGCACTTCTCCACACACAGGTGAGTGTGCTTACTTCACCATAGTTACACCAGTGATTTCTGAGGGCAGGGAATCTGTTCCCAGGTTACTGACAGAGATAAGAGGCCATCAGTCTGAATGTTTTCTCTCTTCACGGATGCTGCCTGTTCTGCTCAGCGTTTTCAAAATTATCTGGTTTTATTACTTGACAGGACCAGGAAGGACTTATAGATTACAACAGCTTCAATTGCAAAGAAGACCTCAGAGACTGGAGCTCCTGGCTGGGTATTAATGTGGACATGTGTGCCATCTATGAGTGTCTGCATATTGATGAAGTGTTTGATGGTAGCAGTCACCCACAGCTAGCCTGCTGTTTTGAGGACCAATGAAGAAGTAGATGAAAAGTGGTTCATCTACTTTACTGAATATTAATGAACTGAGTAGAGAGCATTAATCAACTTCCTATTATGGTGGTGGCCAGCAAATGGTGCGAGGTGATGTGTATGAGGTTACCTTGGCTGAAATGAAGGTGGTGGTGGTAATAATCCTGAACTCTACAGTGACAGCAATGCAGGTAAGCATGTGAGTTTGAGCCCAAGGACAGAGAAGTGATTGATCACCACCAATAGCTTGAGTGAATAAAGCATTCAGTATTCACTCTCTTGTTTACTGATAGTTAGCCATTGCCTATGCTTGTCACAATATTATCACCAACCACACACACTCCAGTCTTCTACCCTTAACTCTTGTCTTGAAATGAGCGAGACGAGCTGGTTGCGAAGAGCAGTGTATTTAATATAACAACTTCTGATTTTAACTGTGAATCTCCTCTCACCGGAATTTGCTGTTCAACTTATGTGTAAACAAGCCTCTACCAGAAACGTTACTACTTCATTTGCAGCAGAACTGGAGCCAACGTCACCCTAGTTTAGTTAGTGGTGTTTTGTTACCAACAGACGAAGCATCATTCCAGCTGACAGTTCTCTCTCGAAATTTTGGCATAGTCAATGGGGAAGTGGAAAGTTAACTCGGTGCATTGCTAGATACCTCTGGTGCTGCTCCTTTGAAGTTTAAATGAGGTGATATAAACAGGCATGCTGAGTGGTGTAGAGGGTTCCCGTTAAACCATACAAATAACTCGTCCCAAGGCATCAGTGCATTACCGGCACTTTGAAGGCTTATAATAACTTTCATTTAACAATTATAGTAACTTTCATTTAACTAAATTCCAATCCATTTCCTCCATAGCAAGTCAATTTTATTGTCTCTTGGCCCAGGGCTCCAGTTCCGGTTAGCGGAAGTGCCAGTGGGTTGCTTCCATTACTTTTGATTACATGACATCTTCAGAGTGCTATTAATCTTTATATTTGCCTTTACTGAGATTGCGTCTTAAGCTTCCTTGTGACGTTCTAACAATAAATAATAAGTTCACTGACAGTAGCGAGTTTAGTGGCTTGTTATAGTGGTATTTTTATTTATTTACGGGTTGACAAGGCTGAAGTTTACTATCGTCGTAATTGATCTCTGAGTCATAGCAAGATACATTTGGGAAACAAACCACTCGGCTCACCAAGTCATGCTGACAGTCGACCACAAATTTTACAGTAATCTGACGTTAGTCCTAGTTTTCATTCTCCACACGTCCTCAACAACACCCAGAAGATACTCCCATTCACTTACCCATGAGGGTCAGTTTACAGTGGCCAAATTGTCCTGCAATGCCCAGGTGTACAGGGTGTGGGAGGAAACCGGATCACCCTGAGGAAAGGCATGCCACAAGCATGTGCTAATTCCACACAGACAGCACCCAGGGTCAGGACTGATCCTGGTTCTCCGGTGCTGTGACACGAGGTCTTTCCTGAGCAGGTGGTGGTGAGCTATCTTTGTGAAACAGTGCAATTCTTCTGGTGGAGCTTGTCCCAGAGCGTTGCTAGGTAGAGAGATCCACTGAGAGTGAAGGAATGGAAATATTGTCCTGGATCAGGTTTGAAGTATTTTAGCACCATGTTTGTCTTATTTGCTGCCACTGTGGTTTATCAGATGGAATGGGTGAAACTTCAAACTTCAAGAGAACTATAATCAATTCTTTTGATTGAAATTCAGTGCAGTTAATGGAAGTTTTGATCCTTACTTTATGCAGAAGGGAATAGAAGGAGGAATATTGTATAGCACAAAGATGAGAGAATCTGCAGGTGCTGGAAATCCAAGCAACACACACAAAATGCTGGCGGAACTCAGCAGGTCAGGCAGCATCTATGGAAAAGAGTCAACAGTCAATGTTCTAGGCCGAGATCCGATGAAGGGTCTTGGCCCGAAACGTCGACTGTTTACTCTTTTCCACAGATGATGCCTGGCCTGCTGAGTTCCTCCAGCACTTTGTGTGTGCTGTGAGGAATATTGTGTGGTAAATTGCTGAGGCCTATACACAGTACTTCATGGAATAGTACAAGCTGGACTCATTATCTAAGATTATTATTCTCTGCTTTCATATCTGAGCAAAGGACATAGAGTCAGAAAAAATCTTCTGAGCCAGTCAGACTGTCTGCACACTGGCAAATTTATGACCAGGAAGATACATATTATTGCAAGACAAAAATGGAGGGATGGAAAGCTTTGGCAATTACAAATAGAGAAAAAGAAAAATGAATGGTTAAAATCAGTCAAGAACTGAGATTGAAGTGAGGAGGAACAATGGCCAAAGGAATTGAGGATCTCTATGCCCGTGAGAGATTTGGACCTGAAAATGTGACCTATGGTGCGTGTGTATTTGGCGTAATGGAGATAATTAGTTGCAATAACATGAAGAAAGCAGGAGTTGAGGTCCAGGTCATAAACACAAAAGGTTCTGCAGATGCTGGCAATCCAGAAACACACACACTTAACATGCTGGAGGAACTCAGCAAGTCAGGCAGCTTTTATGGAAAGGAACAATGAGTCAACTTTTCAGGCCGAGTCCTGACGAAGGTTCTCAGCCCGAAATATCAACTCTTTATTTCTTTCATTGGACACTGCCTGAACTGCTGAGTTCCTCCAGCATTTTGTATTGAGGTCGGGGTGTCAGTGTGTATGTCAGAGAACGCAGCATGGTCAGATGGCAATGTTCATGACCCTGCAGTGTTGATCTGATGCTAGAATTTCCATTTTGAAGCTAAAATACTGCACTTAGTAACTGAAAACATACTCTATAGCGGGAGGGACATCCCACTCATCCTTAGTACTCCCAATGTGCAGTTAAAATGCAACAACTTGAAGGTTTGTTGTTAATTGACAGCTGGCTGTTGCTATTTTTCTTTTATTCAGGATTTAGAGCATAGAACATAGAAGAGCACAACACTGGACATGGATTTGTTAAAACTGACATAGTCCACAAGAAGTGGAGTGCAGGGTGCTGAAGGATTTTATCCTCACACTGAGCAATCTGTATACACCAGCTGATCCCAGAAACCCAGTACTATCTTGACCCTAGCAGTGGAAGCTACCTCAGTAAATATATTTAAGACAAGGTTGGAAAGATTTTTGCATAGTAGGGGAATTGAGGATTATGGGGAAAAGGTAGGTAGGTGGAGACGAGTCCATGGCCAGATCAGCCATGATCTTATTGAATGATGGAGCAGGCTCGATGGGCCAGATGGCCTACTCCTGCTCCCATTTCTTATGTCCTAGGGCACAACAGGACCAGGCAGATAAGCAGAGATCATGCAGAACTAAAAAAAGAGAAGAGCACAAGAAGGAGGAGACTCAAAGGACTCTCTGAGGAGGAGAAGGAGGAAAAGAACGAATGGAGAGAGAGGAGGAAGACGATGCTCTAAAGGGCTTTCCAAGGTGGAGGAGGAAGAGAGAGAGGCTGGGGGTCTACCTGGAGGAGATAGGAGGAGAAGCATTAGGAAGAGAAGAAAGACTCGCCAGAGGAAGCAACATCCATCTTTCGGGTGTTCATGAAGGAACTTTGCTTCCCGATCCTTAATAAGCTGCAGGTTTGTTGCAGGGTGTGTTTTAGCTGTGGTTCAGCAAGAGGTTCCCACTGAATGAAAATCAAAATGGTTGCAGATACAAGAAATCTGAATTAGAGTCAGAAAATATGAGAAGCACTCAGCAAATCAGGCTGCCTCTGTGGAAAGAGGAACAGCTGATATTTCTGGTCCAAGATCTTTCATCTTTCTAGAGACAGTACACTGTTAAGGGCAAGAGGGATCTTGGGATCCATGTTCATAGCTCCCTGAAAGGGGCTTCACAGGTTGATAGGATGGTTAAGAAGACTTGCCTTTATTAGTCAAGGCAATGAGTTCAAAGGTCAGGAAGTTTTGTTTCAGCTGTATAAAACTCAAATTAAGCTGCGTCTGAATGTTGCAAACACTTCTAGTTGCCCCATTATAGGAAGGATGAGAGGGTGCAGAAGAGGTTTAGCTGGATGCTGCTTGGATTAGAGAACATGTCCTATAACGAGAAGTTGGGCAAACTTGGGTTGTTTACTCTGGAGCGGTGAAGGCTGAGGGGAAATCTGATAGAGGTTTGTAAGATTATAAGAGGCAGAGATAGAGTAGACAGAGAATATCTTTATCCCAGGGTTGAAATGTATAATGCCAGAGGGTGTGCATTTAAGATAAGAGGGGGTAATTTCAGAGGGGAGATGTGAGGGGCGTTTTTTTCACACAGAGAATGGTGGTTTCCTGGAAAGCACTGCCTGTGGTGGTGGTAGAAGCAGATGCACTAGGGACTTTTAAAAGACATTTAGATCAACACATGAATGTAAGGGAAATGGGAGGATATGGACATTGTGTAGACAGAAGAGATTAGTTTAGTTAGCTATTTGACTACTAACTTAATTGGTTTGGCAAAGGCCTGTTCCTGTGCTGTACTGTTCTATGTTCTACCTGCAATCTGAAACATTAATTCGTTCCCTTTCCATTGGGTGTTGGCTGATCTGCTGAATCTTTCCGGTATTTTCTGTCTTTTATGCTTGCACTGAAGTCTGCCGTTTGCTACAACAGCCAGAGGAGGGTAACGTTAGCACTGCCAATGTTGACAAAATGGCTGTGACTGTGCAGTTCCTACTTCTCCTGGTCTGGAGCTGGATCCAGATGTAAAATCCCAGAGCTGGTTGTCTGGCACTTCCTAAGAGATGTAAGTGATGCACTCTATCCAGAGGGAGATGAGTTCAGCTGATTCACTCCTGCCAAAAAGCAGCAGAGTGAACATTTCAGGTCAATAACCATTGTCTGATCTCCACTTCTTCCTCCTTTCAAACCGGAAACTCTATTTCCCTTTCTACAGATGCTGCCTGATCTGCTGAGTGTTTCCAGCATTTCCTATTTTCATTTTGGATTTCCAGCATCTGCATTTTTATTTTGAGATACAAGAGACTGCAGATGTTGGAATCTGGATCAACACACAAAGCACTGGAAAACTTAGCTGTTCTGGCAACAGCTATGCAGGGAAATGAACAGTCAATGTTTCAAGTCTTGACCCTTCAGCTGGACTCTGCTTCCCTCTATAGCTGCTGCCTGGCCTGCCATGTTCCTCTGGTGCTTTGTGCTTTGCATTTTTAAAATTTCCATTTATCTTTAAGTAATTCTAGCCAATCATGATGGTGACTCCATGTTGATATGAGGAGCCGTTGACAAGTGTGGTCAACACTGGTCGTACTCAGTAACTGTGAATCATAAACCAAACACATTTTGAGGAGCTGCACCAATTAACCTCGCTGATATCACAACTGCCAAAAGCAGCAGAGTGAACATTTCAGGTCAATAACCATTGTCTGAGCTCCGTTTCTTCCTCCTTTCAAACCGGAAACATTAACTCTGTCTCTCTTTCCACAGATGCTGCCTGACCTTCTGAGTGATTAAGAAAGCATACGGTGTATTGGCCTTCATCAATCGTGGGAATGAGTTTAAGAGCCGAGAGGTAATGCTGCAGCTATATAGGACCCTGGTCAGACCCCACTTGGAGTACTGTACTCAATTCTGGTCTCCTCACTACAGAAAGGATGTGGAAACCATAGAAAGGGTGCAGAGGAGATTTACAAGGATGTTGCCCGGATTGGGGAGCATGCCTTATGAGAAGTGAACTCAGCCTTTTTTCCTTGGAGTGAAGGAGGATGAGAGGTGACCTGATAGAAGTGTATAAGATGATGAGAGGCATCGATTGTGTGGATAGTCAGAGTCTTTTTCCCCAGGGCTGAAATGGCTAGCATGAGAGGACACAGTTTTGAGGTGCTTGGAAGTAGGTACAGAGGAGATGTCAGAGGTAAGTTTTTTATGCAGAGAGTGGTGAGTGCGTGGAATGGGCTGCTGGCGATGATGATGGAAGCAGATACGATAGGGTCTTTTAAGAGACTCGTGGACAGGTACATGGATCTCATAAAAATAGAGGGCTATGGGTAACCCTAGGTAATTTCTAAGGTAAGGACATGTTTGGTACAGCTTTGTAGACCGAAGGGCCTGTATTGTGCTGTTTTCTATATTTCTATGTTTCTCAATGAGAGAAAAAAAGACAAGGGATGTAGATTGCACAACATATGAGGGAGAGCAAAATGTTCAGTGGAAGAAAGATTGCTTCCATCTATTGTGTGTATTGGAATCTGCACACATTTTGATAAATAATGTTATTTGTTGACTTTACTGCCCATTTTCTGTGGCTTCTAAAATGAGTGATTTACTTCATGTTTAAAATTCAAAATAAATTTATTATCAAAGTACCTATATGTCATCATATATTACCCTGAGATTCATTTTCCTGTGGGTGTAGTCAGCGAAAAGATCAACAAGAGTGCAGAAGACGACAAACTGTGCGAATGCAAATATAAATAAATAGTAATAACAAAAATAGGAAATAACAAAATCAAGGGTCCTTGCAGTTAGATCATTGGTTGTGGGAGCATCTCAGTGGATGGGCAAGTGAGTGTAGTTACCCTCTTTGTTCAAGAGCCTGATGGTTGTGAGTAGCAATTGTTCTTGAATGTGATGGTGTGAGTCCTGAAGCTTGTGTGCCTTCTTCCTGATGGCAACAGCAAGAAGGGAGCATGGCCTGGGTGGTGCGGATCTCAGATGATGGATGCTGTTTACCTACAACTGCGTCTTATGCAGATGTGTTCAATGGTTGGATGGGTTTTACCTGTGATGTACTGGGTGAATCCACTACCTTTTGTAGGATTTTCTGTTTAAAGGCATTGGTGTTTTCAAACCAGGCTGTGATGCAGCCAGTCAATCCACTCTCCACAGCACATCCATAGAAGGTTATCAAAGTTTTGATGACATGCCGAATTTCTGCAGACTCCTAAGGATGTAGAGGTGCTTCTGGGCTTTCTTCGCAATTGCACTTACGTGCTGGGTCCAGGACAAATCCTCTGAAGTAGTGACACCCAGGAAGTTAAAGCTGCTAACCCAGTCCACTTCTGATCCTCATGGACCTCTGGTTTCCCTCTCCTGAAGTCTACAATCAGTTTCTTGGTCACACCGACATTATGTGAGAGGTTGCTGTTATGACACAATTCAGCCAAATTTCCAATCTCCGTCCTGTATGCTGATTCATACCGGTCCACAGCACTGGTGTCATCAGCAAACAAATATGGTATTAGAGCTGTGCTTAGCCATACAGTCATAGATGTTGTCGTGGCTATCCCTCGAGGTCGAGGATGATGGTCTTCGTTCTGTTGATCTACTTCTGGGCTCTCAAGTGGCTTATGAGTCCAATCTTGGCTTTGAAAGTTCTTCCACATTCAGGACAGGTAGTTCCAGATGGCAGATCGGGCTTTGGTTGTTGCTGCCTCTCTTTCTATCTTCTTCTCTTTTCTTCTAATTCTGCACATCTGTTGGCTTTGAAAGCTGCTGTTCCTTCTCAGATGATGGCTTGCCAGAGTTTCCTGTCCTTGGCATCGGTTTCCCAATTGTTGATGTCGATGTTACATTTCTTCATGTTGGCTTTTAAGACGTCTTTGAATCTCTTCTGTTGTCCGCCTCTTTTACGTTTGCCTTCTTTAAGCTGGGAGTAGAAGATTTGTTTCGGCAGACGTTCGTCTTCCATCCGAACAACATGACCGCTCCATCTTAGTTGGTCATAGATGTAAAGCAGGTAGAACAGGGGGCTAAACACACAGTGCTGTGGTGCACCTGTGTTGGTGAAGATCTTGGAGAAGATAGTTTTTGCCAATCTGGACTGGGGTTAACAAGAGAGGAAATCCAAGATCCAATTGCACAAGGAGGTATTGAGGCCATGGTCTTAGAGCTTATTGATTAGTTTTGAAGGAATGATGGTATTAAATACTGAGCTGTAAACAATAAAGAGCAACCTTATGTATGATTCTTTGCTGTCCAAATGTTCCAGGATTGAGTGAGGAACCAATGTGATGACATCTGCTGTGGACCTGCAGCTCTAGTAGGCAAATTGGAGCTGATCCAAGTCACCTCTCAGGCAAGAGCTGATACGTTTCATCACCAACCTCTATAAACACTTCATCACTGTGGATGTAAGTGCTACTGGCGATAGTCATTGAGGCAAGTCACCACAAGCTTCTTGGGCACCTGTGTAATTGAAGCCTGCTTGAAACAGGTGGGTATCTCACACCGCTGGAGCAAGAAGTTAAAGATCTCGGTGAACGCAACAGCCAATCGATCAGCACAGGCCTTTAGTATTCGGCCAGGTATCCTGTCCGGTCTGGGAGCTTTCCGAGATTCACCCTCCTGAAGACTGCCCCCACATCAGCGTCAGATGCTGAGACCAAAGGATCTTCAGGAGATGTGGGGTTTGTGATGGTTCCTCCATGTTCTGACTGTCAAAGCGAGATTAGAAGGCACTGAGCTCATCTGGAAGTGAAGCCCTGCTGGCTTCCGCGTCGCTTAAGTTAACTTGAGTAGGAGGTGATAGTATTCAAACCCTGCCACAGCTGTCGAGAATCCCTTGTTGATTCAAGTTTGGTCTGGAATCACCACTTTACTCGTGAGTTGGCTTTCCAGAGATAATACCTGCACCTTTTGTGGCTTTCTTGGTCTCCAGACTTGAAAGCCTCTGATGTGGCCCTCAGCAAATTTCTGATCTCATGCTTCATCCAGGGCTTCTGGTTGGGGGGGAAGACTGAATGATTGGTGAATAACTGAATGATTCAATGCGGACAATCATCTGCAGCTCTTTTAATAAAGCCCGTTACAACCATGGTGTATTCATTTAGATCTTTAGATTAGTGCTTGAACACGGCCCAATCCATTGACTCAATGATCCTGTATTCGTTCCTCTGCCTCCCGTGGCCACCTCTTAGTTGTCCTGATCTCTGGAGCCTTGCTTTTTAGGCCCTGCCTGTACACAGGTGGAAAGAGGACAGCCAAGTGATCCAATTTACCAAATGGCAGCCTGGACAAGGAATGGTACCAATTTCTTATCTTAGCGTAGCAAAAGTCCAGTATGTAGGAACCTCTGGTGCTACAGGTTATATGATGGTGATAACTGGGCAAGGTTTTCTTCAAGCAGGCCTGGTTGAAGTCTCTGACTATAACTTGAAATGAGTTGGGATGGGCTGTTTCTTCTTTGCAGGCGGCATCATGCGGCGATGGGCTGGACAGTGAATTGGTCACGTGGATATAACTGGACAGCAGGGGCTCACTGGGCTTGAAGGGCCTGTTACTGTGCTGTATCGCTGAATAAAGTAAATAAATAAATATTTAAGTTGTCGGGTGCCCAAAAAAAACATGTTGTAAGCAGTTTCTGGCCAGTTTGAAAGAGTCTCCTTAAACAAGTATTAAAAACTATATTACCATTTGCCTGTTTAAAATTGCCACGTGAGGTTTGAATGTTTAGTTAGATTTCTAATGTTAAACATCATTAATAGTACCATTTTACAAATGAAAGGAAATTCAATCAGCTTCTCAACATGAAGCATTGTCTAATTAAGTAAGTGGGAATCTTATTGAATTTTGCCAGGCAGGTACCACATTCCTCAAAGCGAATTGAATTGTAATTATGCACCTCACTATAGTGATTTCTGTGACAGGTTTTTCTGTTGCATCTATTAGAATTTATTGTGTCCATAGCAACAAATTAACATCAACCAGCTAATGAGAGTATTTTTAACATGTAGAGGAAGTTTGCACCTTTTCTTTGTTAAGTGGATTTTTGACCTCCTGGTGTGTTGACTAGCTATAAATGTTTAATATTTTCCATGCTAGCTATCAATTTAATCCTGATATTAATGAGCTAAGAGGGAAACAGGGCTTGCATTTGTAATGTAAATGTCCCTGAGTAGGCTGAGCTGGCAATGTAAAACAGCCACTCGTGTTATGTATGCACATTTCATTAGTCAAAAGCAATTTAGTCTAATTAGTGCCTGATGTGGCTACCCGTATTTTACAGGGAAATCTATATTCTGAGAAAAGTAATATTTCTCCTTGCTTCTATTACAGTTCATATCCCAAATAATTTTCCTTGCTTTTGCAATTTAAAATCAATAATAACTTCCAAAAGTTATTTCAAATTTCCAAAAGGGAAATAGCTTAGTTGACCAGCTAATAGCATTTTCACGTTTCTATATACGTTTTTTTTGCAATCACCTCCTTTTTCTTACTTATTGGAATGTGATCCCAAAAGTGTTGGCAAATCTCCAGTAACTCATCAAATGGCTGTTTCTAAATCTGTGAGCTGGGAGAGTACATCTGATACGACTGTTCAACTGTGAAAGGTGCCACCGCCAAGTTCGAGCCATCTGACGTCCACACACATCTCTTTTCCAGAGGCTACAACAAAACCATCACAATCAGCAGCCCAGAGTCTTTCCCCTCCCCGCACTTGGGGCACTGATGCCAATTGCAATGAGCTATTTTGAGCTTAAAAGGATCTGGTTCTGTATGGTTATATTGATTGCTTCCTTCAGTTCATTGTAATTAGCAAAGAAATGCTGAATATTATACTTAGAGTAGGATTCTCATCACATATTACACTGACACAGGAAAGCAGCAGTCAAGGACCTCCATCATCCTGGCCATGCTCCATCAGGAGTCTTAGGTCCAGGAGCACTTACATCTACTGTGCTGAAGTGTTTTGAGAAGTGACCTGGATCCACTTCATAACAGGTCAACAGCAGATGCCATTTCATTAGCTCTTCGCTCAACCCTGGAACACCTGGACAGTGAAGATGTATAGCAACACTCACAAAATGCTGGAGGAACTCAGCAGGCCTGACAACATCAATGGAAAGGAGTAAACCGTCAACATTTCAGGCTAAGATTCTTCATCAGAACTGAAGAGTCTCGGCCTGAAACATCGACTGTTTACTTTGTGTGTTGCTTTGGATTTCTAGCATCTGAAGGTCTTCTCTTGTTAGTGATGGTGTATACATCAGGATGCTTTTCATCGACTGCAGTTTTTAAAAAATCTTTCTTTGTCTATTAGCACATAGCTGGTACATTGAGAATGGATTCAGGGTTAGTGGCATGTTCTTTAAGGGAACTGTTGGAAATCCCTGATAACTACATTTGTACCGGTGCATCTAGCTGCAGCTCCTTAGAGACCGTGTTAAGGAACTGGACCTGCAGCTTGATGACCTTCGGCTCACGCAGGAGAATGAGGAGGTGATAGACCGGAGCTACAGGGAGGTGGTCACACATGAGGTACAGGAGTCAGGTAGCTGAGTGACTGTCGGGAGGAGGAAAGGGAATAGGCGGCCAGTTCAGAGTACCGCTATGGCCGTTTCCCTCAATAATAAGTATACCGTTTTGGATACTGCTGGGTGTGGCGGGGTACCTACCAGGGGGAAGCTGCAGCAGCTGGGTTTCTGGCACTGAATCTCTTTCCGTGGATCAAAAGAGAAAGGGGAGAAGAGGAGTGTAGTGTCATAGCAGATCCCATAGTTAAAGCAGGCAGCTGATCCTGTGGACTTGAAAGAGACACCCAGATGGTACGTTGTCTCCCGGGTGCCAGGATCAGGGATGTCTCAGATCATATCCACAGCTTTCTAAAGGTGGAGGGTGCACAGCTGGATGTTGTGGTACGTTTTAGTATCAACAACATAGGTAAGAAAAGGAATGCGGGACTGAAGGGAGAATATAGGGAGTTGGGCAGAAAGCTGAACAGCAGGACCCCCAGGGTAGTAATCCCTGGACTGCTCCTGTGCCATGCGCCAGCGAGGGTAAGAATAGGGTAATCTGGCAGATGAATGCGTGGCTGAGGAATTGGCTCAGCGAGCAGGGTTTTAGCTTTCTGGATCATTGGGATCTCTTCTGGGGGCCCATACAGAATGGACAGGTTACACCTGAACTCAGTTGGAAACAATATCCTTGCAGACTTGTTTGATAGAGTTATTGGGGAGGGTTTAAACTAATTTAGCAGGAGGATGGAAACCAGAGTGATAGGACTGAGGAAGAGGCAGTTGGTAAACCAGTAGATGTAGTGAGACTGTGAGGAAGGACAGGCAGAAGAGAGGGCAAAATTGCAGTCAGTGGGATGAGTTAAAGTACAACAGAGGTCAAAATCAAAAAGGGGGATGAATACAGGACTGAAGGTGTTGTATTTGAATGCACACAGCATACAGAATAAGGCTGATGATCTTGTAGCATGGTTAGAGATTTGGCAGGTATGATGTTGCAGGCATCATTGAGTCATGGGGGAAAGAAGATCATATTCTGGAGCCTAATATCTAAGGATACACATCGTATCGAAAGGATGGGCAGATAGGCAGAGGGGGTGGGGTGGCACTATTGGTAAAAAATGAAATGAAATCAATAAATCAATATGTAACATAGAATTGGAAGATGTAGAATACTTGTGGGTAGAGTTAAATGACTGTGAGGGTAAAAGACCCTGATGGGAGGTATATACAGGCCTCCAAACCAGGATATGGAATACAGATTACAACGGGAGATAGAAAAGGCATGTGAAAAGTGTAATGTTATGATAGTCATGGGCCACTTCAATGTACAGGTAGATTGGGAAAATCAAGTTCCTTCCCAAGAGAGGAAATTTGTAGAATTCCTACGAGATGGCTTTTAGAGCAGCTTGTGGTTGAGCCCACTTATAGAAAAGGCAATTCTTGATCGGGTGTTGTGTAATGAACCAGTTTAATAAGGGAGATTAAGGTAAAGGAACCCTTTGGAGACCGTGATCATAATATGATAGAATTCACCCTGTGGTTTGAGAGCAAGAAGCTAAAGTCAGATGTGTGTGTATTACAGTGCAGTAAAGGTAATTACAGAGGCATGAAAGAGGAGCTGACCATAGTTGATTGAATGGGGACACTAGCAGGGAAGATGGCAGAGAAGCAATGGCTGGAATTTCTGGGAGAAATTTTGAAGTAGCAAGATAGATATATCTTGGAGGTAAGAAAGTATTCTAAAGGGAGGATGACACAACCATAACGGAAGAGGAAATCAAAGACAGCATGAAAGGAAAAGAGAGGGCACTTACCATAGCAAAAATTTGTGGGAAAATAGAGGATTTAAAATAGAGCTTTTAAAAACAAACAGAAAGCAACTTAAAAAAAAGCCATAAGGAGAAAAAGGATTCAATATGAAAGTAAGCTAACCAATAATATAAATGTGGATACAAAAATTTATCTTTTTATATAAAGAGTAAAGGAAAGGTAAGAGTAGATATTGGACCACTGAAAAGTAACGCTGGAGAGGTCATAATGGGGGATAAAGAAATGGTGGACAAACTTAGTAAGTGTTTTGTGTCACTCTTCATTGTGGAAGGCACAAGCAGGATGCCAAAAATGTGAGAGTGTCAGGGGGCAAAAGGGAGTGTCATTGCTACTGCTAAGGAGAAAGTGCTTGGGAAGCTGAAAGATCTGAAGATAGATAAGTCACAGATCAGATGGACTACACCCCAAGGTTCTGAAAGAAGCAGCTGAAGAGATTGTAGAGGCATTGTTAATGATCATTCAAGAATCATTTGATTCTGGAATGGTTCTGGAGGTCTAGAAAATTGCAATGTTGCACCACTCTTTAAGAAAGGGGGGAGCCAGAAGCAAGGAAATTATAGGCCAGTTAGCCCGATTTCAATGTCTGGGAAGATGTTGGAGTCCATTATTAAGGATGAGGTTTCAGGGTACTTGGAGGCACATGATAAAGTAGGCCAAAGCCAGCATTGTTTCCTTAAAGGGAAATTCTTGCCTGTTGGAATTTGAGGCAATTGCAGCCGGGTTGGATAGACAAATCAGAGTCAGTGGATGTTGATTACTTGGATTTACAGAGGAAGGGTTCTGACAAGGTTCTACACATGAGGCTGCTTAACGAGATAAGAGTCCATGGTATTACAGAAAGGATATTAACGTAAATAGAAGATTGGCTGCCTGGCAGGAAGCAATGAATGGAGCTTTTTCTGGCTGGCTGCCAGTGACTAGTGGTGTTCCGCAGGGGTCGGTGTTCAGACTGCTTCTTTTCGCGCAATATGTCAATGATTTGGATGATGTAATTGATTGGTTTTAGCAAAGTTTGCTGATATGAAGATAGATGTAGGGACAGGTAGTGTTGAGGAAGTAAGGAGTCTGCAGAAGGACATAGACAGATTAGGAAAATGGGCAAAAAAGTAGCAGTGTAAGGAAGTGTACGGCCATGCACTTTGGTAGAAGAAATAAAGGCATAGACTATTTTCTAAATGGGGAGCAAACTAAAACATCAGAGGTGCAAATGGACTTGGGAGTCATTGTGCAAGATTCCCTAAAGATCAACTTTCAGATTGACTCTGCGGTAAGGAAGGCAAAGGCAATGTTGGGACTCATTTCATGAGGACTAGAAAATAAAAGCAAGGATGCAATGCTGAGGCTTTATATGGTATTGGTCAGACCACACTGGGACTATTGTGATCAGTCTATGGTCCCTATGTAAGAAAAGATATGTTGGCATTGGAGAGGTTCATGAGAATGATTACAAGAGTGAAAGGGTTGATATATGATGAACATTTGATGACTCTGGGACTGATTTGCTGGAGTTCAGAAGAATGAGGGGGGACCTCATTGAAACTTATTGAACATTGAGATTACTAGATAAGATGGATGTGGAGAGGTTGTTTCCTATAGTGGGGAGTCTGGAACCACAGTGTACAAAATAGAGGGACATCCATTTATAACAGAGGTGAGGAGGAGTTTCTTTAGCCAGAGAGTTGTGAATCTGTGGAATACATTGCCAAAGATGGCTGTGGAAGCCAATTCATTGGGTATACTTAAAGCAGAGAATGACAGTTTCTTGATTAGTCAGGGCATCAACAATTACGGGGAGAAGGCGGGAAAATGTGGTTTAGAGGGATAATAAATCAGCCATGATGGAATGGCAGAGCAAACACGATGGACTGAATGGCCTAAATCTGCGCCTATTTCTTATGGTTTTATCTACCCTGTCTTTCCCCTAATACCATTGCACATAATTGCAAGAAGATAAACGTAAAGTAAGGATTTATTGTCAGAAAATTACTGCATCACCTTTCAGGAGAATGTTTTGGAGCAATCTGGAAATCTTTAGCTGATGCAGGCCTGTCGGTACGGGATTTGTAAAAGTCTCGGTCATGTCTGACAAACTTGATCAGTCTTTTTTAAATGGACAATTAAAGTACTGAAAAGAGGACTGTCTCTGGACCATATTTTGTATAGGCTTCCAGAAGACATCTGAGACTCTTAAGAGACTATCAGTTAAAATTGGGCCTACAGACTCGAGCAGAAGAGATTGACTTTATAAAACGGGCTGAGTGGATGGAATCAGAAAATAGAGATAATAGGCAAACAGTTAAATTGTCAGAGTGTGATTAGTGGTGTGCCACAAAGATCTGTGTCTGTGTTTGTGCAATGGTTCACCAAATGTAAATGTAGGAGTAACAAGCCACACATCCATGTTTAGAATGACGCGGCATTTGATTGGCATTTTTAGAATATGGATGGAAAAATGTTTAACAATAAGGTATTAATAAATTTGGAAAAAGTGGCATCTCTTAGAAATTAAATTTTAATAGAATCAAATACAAAGTCATCCACATCAGAACTAAAAGGAATATGAGAGAATAGTTTCCAAAATCATGAAATTGCTGATGAGCAGAGACTTGCGAATCTGTCTGTGAAAATCATCAGGGTGTAATGGGTAGATACAGGAAATAAATGATAAGGATTTTATCGACTTAATTGCTGTGCAAAGCTCTGATTAGATCCACACAGAGTACTGTGAACTGTTCTGTTCGGTTCATTTCAGCAAGGATATATTGACCTTGAAGGGAGTGCACCTCAGATTTAACAGGGTAATGTGAGGACACCAAGAACTGAACGATGAAGAGAGATGATTAAAAACAAGGGTGGAGTTTAGAACGCTGCAGGATGAGTTGTTGGTAATTTTCAAATCAATATGAGGAATTCATATTGTAAATGAAGAACAACCATCTGTGCTATTTGACCATAAGAATAGGAATAGAATTGGGCCATTCAGCTCATCAAGTCTGTTCCGCATTTCATCATGGCTGAATTCTTTCCCTCTCAACTCTGGTCTCTTGCCTTCTGCCTATAACCTTTGACACTCTTACTAATCAACCTCCACTTAAAGTAAACCCACTGACGTTGCCTCCCGATATTCTCAATGAACTGGAAAGGAATAGCTGGAGAGCAGCGTGTAAACATCAGAAATATATACAGAAAATGATGTGAACATTCAGAATGTTGAGTAACTTCTGCTGAATGAGAAGTACAGTTAATGTTTTGGGCCAAAGGCCCATTGTCTGGCATTTTCTGTTTTTCTTTCGGATATTTGGCATCAGTTTATTTTGTATTTTTTTACTTTTGTCAAAATAGATTAAGATCATTCAGGAATGAAGGTAGAAACATCTGCACGCAAGAAGTTCAGAAATTTGGAATAGCACAATGAATATGTATCTAAAATTAATTAGTTAAAAATGAGCAGTGTAGGGAGGTGTTAATCTGATTCAACGTCTATAACCAGAGACGTTTGGCAAGAATCAGTGCTGAGAATGGTATTGGTTATGACAGATCGAAATGATTTGGCAAAAATGTGAACTTGCATACGTCACAAGCTTTGGCAGAGTTGTGGAGAGTGAGGAGGAAAGTTGTCAAAGGCTTTAGCAGAATACAGACCAGTTGGAAATGTAGATTAGAGAAATGGCCGATGGAATTTAATCCAAACAAGTGTGATGTGTTGCACTTTGAGAGATCAAATGCAAGGGGTGTGTATATAATAATTATCAGAATCCTTAAGAGTATTGATGTACAGAGAGATTTTGTAATATAAGTCCATGGCTCCCTGAAAGTAGCCACGCAGGTAAATAAAATAGTAAAGAAGGCATATGGTGTAGTTTAGGGGTCAGTACTTTGTCTACTAAAAGGCAGAAAGTCAAAATGTGGTGGTATAAAAATTTTGTTTGGAAACATTTAGAGAACTGTGTGCAGTTCTGGCTGTCGCATTACAAGAGGGACGTAGAGGCTCTGGAGAAGGTGAAGAAGAGGTTCACCAGAATATTGTCTGGATTAGAGAGTATTAGCAATCAGGAGTGTTTATAGACAATAAACAATAGGTGCAGGAGTAGGCCACTCGACCCTTCGAGCCAGCACCGTCATTCACTGTGATCATGGCTGATCATCCACAATCAGTACCCTGTTCCTGCCTTCTCCCCATATCCCTTGACTCTATCTTTAAGAGCTCTATCTAACTCTTCCTTGAAAGAATCCAGAGAATTGGCCTCCACTGTCTTCTTAGGCAGAGCATTCCACAGATCCACAACCCTCCGTGTGAAAAGTTTTTCCTCAACTCCGTTCTAAATGGCCTGCCCCTTATTCTTAAACTGTGGCCTCTGGTTCTGGACTCACCCAACATCGGGAACATGTTTCCTGCCTCTAGCATGTCCAATCCCTTAATAATCTTACATGTTTCAATCAGATCCCCTCTCATCCTTCTAAATTGCAGCGTATACAAGCCCAGTCGCTCCAATCTTCCGACATATGACAGTCCCGCCATCCCGGGAATTAACCTTGTGAACCTACGCTGCACTCCCTCAATAGCAAGAATGTCCTTCCTCAAATTTGGAGACCAAAACTTCACACAATACTCCAGGTGTGGTCTCACCAGGGCCCTGTACAACTGCAGAAGGATCTCTTTGCTCCTATACTCAACTCCCCTTGTTATGAAGGCCAACATGCCATTAGCTTTCTTCACTGCCTGTTGTACCTGTATGCTTACTTTCAGAGACTGATGAACAAGGACTCCCAGATTTCGCTGTACTTCCCCTTTTCTTAACTTGACACCATTCAGATAGTAATCTGCCTTCCGGTTCTTGCCACCAAAGTGGATAACCTCAGCATTTATCCACATTAAACTGCATCTGCCATTCATCTGCCCACTCACCCAACCTGTCCAAATCACCCTGTATTCTTATAACAGCCTCCTCACATTTCACACTGTCACCCAGCTTTGCGTCATCTGCAAATTTGCTAATATTACTTTTAATCCCTACATCTAAATCATTAATGTATATTGTAAATAGCTGCGGTTCCAGCACCGAGCCTTGCAGTACCCCACTAGTCACTGCCTGCCATTCTGAAAAGGACCCATTAATCCCTACTCTTTGTTTCCTTTCTGCCAACCAATTTTCAATCCATGTCAGTACCCTACCCCTTTATTTAGATAAACTTGGATTGTTTTCTCTCCAGCACATGATGCTGACAGAAGTACAGATTAAGTAAGTATGAGAAACATAATAATGTGTTTTTTTTCTAGGGTCAAATGTTAGAAGGCATGTGAGTAGGGAGAATGTTTAAAGATTTATGAGGTAAGTGTTTTACACAGAGTGCAATAGTATTTGGAATGGGCTGCCAGCGGAGGTGGTAGAAACTGATGCCATTCTGGAAGTTAGAAGGCTGAGAGGGGATCTTATTGAAACATATAAGATTATTAAGGGATTGGACACACTGGAGGCAGGAAGCATGTTCCCGTTGATGGGTGAGCCCAGAACCAGAGGCCACAGTTTAAGAATTAGGGGTAGGCCATTTAGAACGGAGTTGAGGAAAAACTTTTTCACCCAGAGAGTGGTGGATATATGGAATGCTCTGCCCCAGAAGGCTGTGGAGGCCAAGTCTCTGGATGCTTTCAAGAAAGAGATCGATAGAGCTCTTAAAGATAGTGGAATCAAAGGTTATGGGGATAAGGCAGGAACTGGATACTGATTGTGGATGATCAGCCATGATCACAGTGAATGGTGGTGCTGGCTCGAAGGGCCGAATGGCCTACTCCTGTACCTATTGTCTGTTGTCTATTGCCATTGCAACATTTAGGAGAGATTTGGACAGGGAAAAGGAGGGAAGTAGACCATGTGTAGACAGATGGGATCGGTTTGGGTCAGCATCAGGGTTGTCAAGGACGTTGTGGGCCAAAGGGCCTGTTCCCAGGCTGTACATTCCTGTGCTCTATGTTCTATGATGGAGGGACATCATACGGAGCAGGGGTGGCCAAGCTCTTTGATGCCATGGAGCCTTACCATTAACCGAGGAGTCCATGGACCCCAGACTGGGATGCCCTGATATAGAGGGACATAGAAAGAGGGAGATATATGGAGCTGATTCACAAGTTAGTCATGATCTCTCTCACAGTAGGTTTGAAAGTCTAAATGACACTCTCCTGCCTGTAGCTTTCCACGATCCTGGAAATTCTCCGACAGATTCCTTGAATCTTAGAAAAAAGAGGAATCAGCAAAGGAACCCTGATGTTTCATGACAACGTCTTTCACAAGTTGTGTAATAAAAGACTGGTGATGATTGCAGATAACTATGCAAAGCGGCAACTGTCAGAGTTGCGTTTTGATCCTCACAGTTTTCAGCGCTACAGATCATGAAACAAACAGATGGAATGCGTAGTGGGAATTACAAGCACACATTTCTCTGAATTTTTGTGAGCAGCTAATCGAATGGTACGGTGGGAAAGGCAGCCTGCATCAACCTGCAGTCACTGACGGCTTTTGAGAACAGGCCAGGAACTCTCCATGTGGCTGAATGGAATCGTCCTGGTTCTTATTTCTATACGTGGCACAGCTGCGAAGCTCACACCCATGATGAGAATTTCTGCAAGTGACCGGGTTGGGTGTGCATTTGATCTCAATGACATGTTAAATCCAGCTCAGATTAGTAGAATAAAGGTTTCCCTGGCTGTTATTATGAAGTGCCTGTTGCATGGACCTCATGTAAATTGGTTTTGAAGCAAGCCATTTTGGGGTAGGGGAGGGAGGGAATGTCGACTCAGACCACGAGAGGCCTGCGTTGGGCATTTTCACGCCTTACAAGGCACAGATTGGAAGTCTGTGTGGGGCGCCACTCCTCACACAGACACTAGAGCAATGTGTGATTAAGTGCCTTGCTCAAGGACACAAACAGCTGAGGCTCAAACTAGCAACCTTGAGATCACTAGACAAACACCTTAACCACTTGGCCACATGCCCACACAGTTTGGGGTAGCACAATAGCATCGGGTTAGCATAATGCTATTACAGTCCCAGTGACCCAGTCCAATTCCCCCACTGTCTGTGAAGAGTTTGTAAGTTCTCCATGAGACCGCATGGGTCTTGTTCGGGTGTTCCGGTTTCCTCCTACATTCCAAACATGTCGGTTAATTGGTCACATGCAAGCTCAATCAGCCAGGAGGACCAGTAACTGTGCTGTATTTCTAAATAAAAATAATTAAATAATATCAAAGAATTGAAAATACACGTGGACTAAGATGTTAACTGTCCTGTGCTATCACCAGTGGGATCATCAGTTGATCTGCCACCTGTCTTCAGAAGTTTCAGCCCGCTTATGATCAAGGCTCCCTCAAGGTGGTGGGCCAGCAGTGCTAAAGCACCACCTCCCACTGGTGAGCTTAAAAACTTGGCATCTGCCTCTATCAGATTTGTTGGTTGCTTCCATCCAACAGATAGTCTGCTCTTCAGGTGTCTATGCAACTACTGAAGGGTTTGCAAGATATGTATACACTGTCTGACTATCTGCCCCTCTGGACATACTTGGTCCACACCCATGCTGATCCCTTCTCTGCTGCCTCAGCTACAGCTCCACTGGTTGACTTGATCTCTCTTCTAGTGAAGCCAAGGTCACGCAGCCACTTCTGGAAAGTGAACGTAATAAAGCCATGGCAGCCTACTTCGAATGGATAGCATGAGACCTTCCACCCTCTGTCTCTGCACTCTGATCTTAATTCTGCATACTTTTAACTTGCGCTCATGGGCTTCATCGATGTTGTCTATCCAGGGGACTGTGAGTTCACCAATAACCACTTTTCTACTGGTGTCAGACCATACAATTATATTTGGACGCAACGTGGTGAAAGCTATTTGCTCTGGGAAACTGCCTTCCCCATCCAGGTCGGCCTTGATGCACCAATCATTGGCTGAAGAAAGCATGCTTGATCGTGGGCCTGCGCTGTACACCCTTGACTTGGAGCCTTCTTTCACAAATGATATGTGATGTTCTGTGCAGCATGGGCATGAGATAAGTTGTGCTGCAGTACTCTCTGCTCAACCGCTTCTGTTCATATAAAAGCACAATTTTCTGGAAATCTGCAGTACAGTAGTCCTATTATTTTCTCCACGGATGCCACCTGACTGTAGAATATTTCTAGAATATTCCGTTTTTATTTCAGATTTCCAACAACTGCAGTTCTTTTTTTTGCTTTTAGAAGCTCATTCTAGAACAAAATGGTGGCTGGTAGCTGGTGTATTATTGTTGTCATGTAATGAGATACAGGGAAAACATTTTGTTTGCTGAACATCCAGACAGATCATGCCGTACATAAGAATATTGAGGTGATAAAAAGGAGAAGACAGGATGTGGAAGATATCGTTACAGCTACAGGGACGGTACAGTGCAGGGAGACAAATAAAGTACGAGGGCCAGGATGGGGCCAATCAAGAGATAGGTGTTCATTTTTAGTGTATAAGAGAAAATGGAGGCACATTGCTAAACATCCCTCAAAACACATAAAATTCCTCAGAGAAGAGTTTGAAAAGATTTGTCACCTAAGACTCTATCAAGTTTCTACATAAGTACATCCGAGACCATTCTGACTGGTTGCATCACTGACCGCTATGTGGCTCCGATGTGTAGGATTGCAAGGGACTGTATCACCTATCTCCATCACGGACACAGTCCTTCGCCAACATAGAGGGTATATTCAAGAGCTGGTGCCTTAAGGAGTTGGCTTCAATCATTAAAGACCCTCACCATCTGGGACATGCTCTCTTCTCGTAATACCATCGGGGAAGAGGTACAGGAGCCTGAAAAACAACACTCAATATTTTATGAACAGGTCTTCCTCTTTGACATCAGATATATGAATAGTCCATGAACCCATCAACATTACCTCACTGCCAAAGGGTCTCAGCCCAAAACGTCAACTGTATTCTTTTCCATAGATGCTGAGTCCCTCCAGCATTTTGTGTGTGGTGCCTTGGATTTCCGGCATCTACAGATTTTCTCTTGTTTGTTAAATTACCTTACTACTCATTTGCACTATTTATATATTTTGTAACTTGTAGTCATTTTATGTCTTCCACTGTACTACTGCAATGGAACAACAAACGTCATTGCTAATAAGTTCTGATCCTGAAATGTTGCATCTTTTTCTTAGGCAGTTCCTAGGGACTGAGGATGCCATCCTTTCTCTGTGGTTTTATGACTGTGGAGGTGGTTTTATGAGTGTGGAGGTGGTTAATGAGGCTAGTGTGGGAACTACAGGATCTCCCACAGATTGTGTCGGTTGTTTCTGACAGGATGGGCAGGCCGTAAATTGAGGTGGTGTACTGCATTGACTGTTTACACAGGGCTTTCCTGTGTTCCGAATGCACAGAACTGGGGCTCCCAAGACTATCCTGAATTCTGCTTCTTCACCTACAGCAGTCATAAGCCAGAGAGTTCCATAAGTTCGTGGAGATGTTGAATTACTTGCGGCAAGCTTTCAGCACATATTTGAATATATGATTCTTGATGTAGAAACATGCTTCACATTTTTCCTCTTGGAAAAGGATGCACCAAAGGACATACTTCTGTCCCTTACCACTCCCTTCTCCCACCAAAATCATCCTCAATGTAACCCTAACTATTGATGCTGCCCTTGCAATGGGTGGGATACAACTGTTGGCTATAATTATGATGGAACTCACAGATTAATGTAGTCCTCAACCATTTTCCATAAGCCCTGATCACCATAATTCATAGGAGCAGAATTAACCCATTCAGTCCGTTGAGTCTACTCTGTCCTTTCATCATGGCTGATTTATTATCCCTCTCAACCCCACTCCTGCCTTCTTCCCGTAACATTTGATACTCTATCTAAACAAGAACTATCAAACTCAGTTTTAAATACTGTATATCCAATACTTGGCCTCCATGGCAACTCAGCTTTTTACTTCTCCCACCTTCCTGTTGCCAGTGTGTTTACCTCACCTTTAGTCATGAGCAAACACTCACTCCCAACAACTTCCAAGCATTAAGGAAATCCTACTAAAAATATCTGCTGGAAAGATGAGATGAGTTATTTTTATGCAGTGCATTGTCATTTTGTGGAACATACTACCAGGGAGGGTGGTGGAAGCAGATTCAACAATAGCTTTCAGACTGGAATTTGATAAATACACGTAAAGAAAATGCTTGCCTTAGTAACGGCGGAGTGAAAGAGTAGGACTAATGGTGAAGCTCCTAACAAAGAACTGCATGAATGGTCAATTGGATCAGCTTCAGAACAACAACATCAAGTAAACAGATGTATTTACCACACGAACATTGAAACACACAGTGAAATGTGTCATTTGTGTTAACGACCAACATTCCCAAAGATGCGTGGGGGGCAGTCTGCAAGTGTCACCACAGATATTCTGGTGCCAAAATAGCATGCCCACGATGTTCAACAGAGCAACACACACACACACACACACACACACACACACACACACACGCACACACATGCACACACACACACACACACACACACACACACACACACACACACAGACAAAGCAAGCAGCAATGACAACAGAAAAAAAAACAATAGACATTTAAGAAACACACATCAAAGTTGCTGGTGAACGCAGCAGGCCAGGCAGCATCTCTAGGAAGAGGTACAGTCGACGTTTCAGGCCGAGACCCCTCGTCAGGACTAACTGAAGGAAGAGCTAGTAAGAGATTTGAAAGACATTTAAGACCGTGCAATGACTTTTGAATGAGATGCTAAGCACGGCGGTAGAGTGTCGGAGGAGTTTCGGGATTGACATGAGGATGAGGCAGCTGAAGGCTCACCTTTCATTAGTGGGTTGAAAGTAGTGAAGGATGCACAAGGTGGAAGATGCAAGAGAGAAGGAGTCTTTCTGTGCTTTTGGTTTTGGAGGTTATAGATTCAGTAAGGGAAAAGCTGATGAACTCATGAGGAATTCAGCTATAAGTTCAGCTGAGGCACTAATGAGTATGAGGCAATATAATGAAATGAAATGGGATTGAATGACTTGTTAGTTGGGTCGGAGTAGATTTTTCAATAAATTATTTTTAGTTGGTGGAATTAAAAGGAAAAAAAAGTGATTCAATTCAATACATGCATAAGAACAGAAGCCACATTACAGAAAGTAATAGAACGAGACTTGTTGAATGCTCAGTTTGAAGCTCACTTTTCAGACTCTGCTTCTCTTCAGTTGCACATGAAATCTCCAGCAAACACGTTGTGTGGGTCAATGCACTCCCACATTCCAGACCTCCATGCCTATGCGTTGCAATATAAAAGTATGGAATACATTGGAGATCAGGTACCAGTGCACTCCGCACTTCCTCATTGCACTGATTGGGAGTGTTTGTCAGGAATGGACTTTCCTGCTCAGTGGTGTTGGTTGGCAAATCCCTGTGGATGTCCAGGAAGAGGACTAAGGTATGCTGAGCCAAGGAACCACTTACCTACATAAAGATGGTTGTGTTACTTTTCCTACATTTTAATTAATATCACATCACTTTCATACTGATTCCAGACTCCCGAACCATGTGTTCTTCTTTGAGCTCCTGCACAGTAAGAGATCACCAGGAGGACAATAGAAACATCTCAATAATGTTCTTAAAGTGTCCTTGGCAACTTATGGGAATCCCTAGCCTGTGACCACTCTGCATAAAAAGCATCCAGGACAACACTGAGAGCTTCAGCTCTCTTCACTGAGAATATGCAGAAGCCCAGTGAAAAGTGTGGAAGGGACATTCCAGCTCCCAAACTATCTATCTACCTTACCATCAAGTACCTCCTGACCTATCTATGGCAAAGTCTGTGAATCCTACATTGGCCTCATCAGCCACCTCAGAATCTACTTACCTAGAACAGAGATGTCATCCCCAATGCCAAGGGACAATATAAGAAGAAAATGAAGAAAAATTAGCTTCTAGATTTATCTGAAGGTTTATTGGCCTTCATGAAAAGTTTGGGTTTCACATACATTTATCATATATTTCACAGTTAGGCTTTTAAGTAAGTTACAGTAATTTAATTTGCTTTTAATTAGATGTATTCATTTTATTTTTAGTTAGTTTCAAAATAATTTCTATCATGTTTAATTATTTAATCTATTTAAACAGTTTTTAAAAATATCACTAAATATCAAAGTCATTTAAAAATAGTAAAAATTCCCATGACAGCAATGCACTGTTGGGGAAAGGGACCAGCATCCCCTGTCTGAAGCCTGCTCTACCTCTTTGGAGAACCATAAATATTTCCACAGGCATGGGAAATTATGGGATTAGTACAGGGGCTATGACTGAGCTATCAGAATCAGATTCAAATCAGGTTTATTATCACCGACATGTCATGAAAGGTGTTGTTTTGCAGCATGAGTACAGGGAAAGCCTAAATATTACCGTAAGTCACAGAAATAAATGGTGCAAGTGTGGAATAACAAGGTAGTGTTCGGGGAACTCACTGAGGTGAGGGCGCACAGGTACAGAGGTGAGGCCCTTACTGAGGACAAGGAGAGGGGAAGGTCAGAGGCAATTGTGAAGACTCGGCACGGATGACAGCTGGGATCAGAGGGGGGAAGTGGATTGGTAGTGTCAGAGGAGAGAGGAGAGTTAGGGTTTTCAGAGAAGGTGGGGTGAGAGGAAGATGGAGTCTCCAAGGACCCAAGAGCTGACAGTGGGACCTGAGGGACATGGGATTGCAGAGTGGTGGTGGGACAAGGGGAGTCTGGGGTTCCAGCAGCAGCACGTAAAGTCCGGGACTGGAAGTGCTGTCAGTCTGGGTCCAGGCTGGAGTGGGAGTTGGAGGTTGTGCAATAGGCACTTTGAAGATGTGCAGGAATAGATTTGTGAGCTAAGTAGGCATCCTTAAAGTGCACTTGCATTGATTGTGAGTGAGGAGGAGATGCTATCACCAATTCATACTAACTTTAGTTACCTGACAAGGAAGTTGAAGATCCCGTTGCAGAGAGAAGCAGAGAGGCCCAGGTTTTGAAGTTTGTTTAGTAATGAGTAAATGATAGTGCTGAATGCTGAGCTGCAATTGATAAACAGCAGCCTAGCATATGTTTTACTATTGTCTAGATGCTCTAAAGACCAGTGGAGAGCCAGTGAGATTGGATCTGCTGTAGACCGGTTGTGATGTTTGGCAGACTGCGCAAGTCCAGGTCTTTGCTCAGGCATGAGTTAATCTGAGCCATGATGAACTTCGTCATAGTAGAGGTGACTGCTACCGGGTGATGGTCACTGAGGCAGCTCACCCTCGATCTGGTGCCTGAAGTTTAGATGCTTTATTCTTCACTTCATCAGTTGGCTGCCGCCGAGGACTCCCATTTAATTGGAACAGCTGGTGTGCAAAAGTTAAGTGAAGCCACAGGTCTGGCACTGGGTGCAAAACCAGGTATGGACATGTTTGAGTGTGATCTAGCCTATTATCAATAGATTATGTTGCTGGAAGGTTTATACTCATATCTTCTCTGAGGATTATCACCTTGCCATGGTGGGGAGGCTCATGAGTTCCGGAGATCACGAGAGCGATGATGTATGTTGTTTACCCATCTGGTGCTTAGCTCCTGTAGGGTCACCCATGATGGTGAGGTACAAGGGAGTTGGTCCTGACGGAGAGCGATACAACCGAGATCTCAGTTGTAGAGCTGGCAGAAGAAGGTGACACATTACAACGGCAGCGAAGGTGGATGAAGGCTGCAGCAATGAAGGGTCCCCAGTCGTCCTGCGTTCCACGCCACTGGCCACTGGCCCCCGGCCCCGATCGGTTAAGGACTGTGTGGTGGCTGCCTGTGCATTAACCAAAGTCACGCACATCATTCCCCTTTAAGGGACTCCGCTCCAATAGGGGAACATCATACCCAACTCGAGTGATCGACCACCTGTCAGAAGGACGGGTGAGGTAAAATCAAAAAGAACAAAATGCAGTAAGCACATTACGCGTTGATGTCCGCTCGTTTTATTATCTTGCAGCAGGATGTAACTTTGTTTGTCATGAACTTGCTGATGAATCTTCACTTGTTTCAAAGTCAGACACATAGAATCCTGGTGAAGGGAGTTGTCCTGCTCCCCAGCACATCTTTTAAATTGCTTTACCATACTGAGTACAAATCTCTTGTCTGGACAATGACAAGTCTCGTTCTTCTACTTTGGATTTTAGATCCAATTAACTGGATGCCAGCAGCTGGTGGTGTTATGGGAATAGCTGCAGCTACTCCCACTGTCTGCAGTGTCTGAGGTGCAGATCTCCTTGCTGCTTCAAGCAAGCTGCATTGACTACAGTTGCACTGAGTTCATATTGCATCTTACTGTGGAAGGAGAAAAGTGATCAATATCATTTGTACTTCTGAAGCCTCCATCATTTCATTATTGACCCTGTGAGAACAGAATTTGTGAAAAGCAACAAGGCCCATAATGATGTTGCGTCTTTCCCATCTCTAACTGGGTGTCTGCAACTCTGTTCAAATCTGCCTTGACATTTGCCATTGCCGGCAGGCACACTGTAGTCTTTCCTGTCACCAGTTAAGCATTCTGGCTTTTCCCATCTCCATGTGGGAACTCCTAGTTGTTTCTATCTCCACTTGTATGTTCTGCAGTCATTCCCATTTCAGGCAATTCATTCTGCGTCACCTGGCTCTTCAACCTTCACTTTTGTACATCTTTGATTCAAGTGAGGAAGGAGCTAGATTCTGAGTGAAACCAGTTTATAAAGGACTCCGGCTTTTAACTTCTGGGATATTTATAACGATGTGTGGCATTATCCGTTAGATAAACAGTGGATGATTTTTTTTTGTGAAAATGTTTCTGATAATGAACAATGACCATGGAAATGGAACAAGGCACTCCCTGCATTTTCTGCATTCTATTTTCATGCTTCTACCTTGACGTATGATATTATCTGCCCGTATAGGATGCAAATAAAAAAGCTTTTGACTGTATCTCAGATTGTATGTGACAATAATAAACCAAACCCAATACAAGTCTTCTACTGGACAATTTTCCTGGAGTTAAAATTGTTAGTGAAATTGTTCACAACCAAATTGGCCCAGTTGATGCTTCTCTTTACCTATCTTTGTTCCAAGTTGTAGTTTAACAGGGTATGTTGTCAGTTTTAAGGCTTATATAGTTTTTGTTTTGTAATTGCAGAATCTGCGCACAGAGGGATTTGAGCCACATGAAGTTTGCCGTATCTCTACCCCTGATGTCACTGGAACACAGCTTGAGACTGTCACAGTACCTGGTGGTTTTAACTGCTAGTTTAAAAAAATATATCATGTTAAACGGTAACAATGACAGCATCATTTAGTTATTGCATTCCAGAGTATAGAAAAGTTCAATGGAACACAATAGAACATTACTCATCAAAATGAACTTTCCCCAAGCCCTGTCTATTTTGTTCACGTAGAGTGCTGTGCAATTCTTCGGCACATGTATATATTTAGCTAGGGTGCCTCAGACATTTGCCCAGTACTCTACTCATTTTATGTATTGCACTGTAATTCTGCCACAAAGAAAAGTCATGACATATGTAAGTCATGAACCTGATTCTGTTATGGGTCTCCACTGTGGACTGAGTGTGGGAAGGGGGCAGTGAGAGGGGAGTCATGGCAGGGAAAAGGGGGAAGGGAGAGGAGAGGGAGTGACAAGCACCAGAGAGGTCAATAAACCAATTGTTTGGAACCAAATGATCTTGCCTGGTGTCACAGGGCTGGGTGTGTCTGCACCCGTGCAAAACCCTGACCCTGGCACTTCTCTGCCACCTACCCCACACCCCTCCCGCGGCACTCCACCCTCGCCATTCCCAACATCCTTGGCCTCTGCCGGGTTTACAGACTCCCTCTCCGCTCCACATTACAAATACAGTACTGTGCAAAGGTCTTAGGCACCCTAGCTATATAAATGTGCCTTAGGCTTTTACACAGTACAGTATGCTGCTTAAACCCCTCTGAAGTATACTGAATACATTTTTGACAAAGAAGCACCCTTGGTCTCCATAATAACTAAAATTATTTAACACTCTCTTCAGGCTTCAGTCACAATTCATTAAGGTGCGTGAGCCCAGCACTCACTAGGTTATTTACACAGAGTTCCCCTCCCTTCAGGCATTTGGTTCCCCCAGTGACTCAGGGGGTAAGTGATTCCAACGGAGGAAAGCTTCAAGTTCCTGGTTGTAAATATAGACAATGATTTTGTCCCATTCCAACCATTTGTTAGCGTAACCTGTTATAGCACGACCAAGCCAGGTTCCATTCCGCCACTCTCAGGTAGGAGTTTGTACATTCTCCCTGTGACCTCGAGTTTCCTCCGGGTGCTCTGGTTTCCTCCCACATTCCAAAGGTTAGAAGGTTAATTGGTCACATGGGTACAATTAGGCTCATTGGGCCTGAACAACCTGTGCTAAACAAGCAAACAAAATGACAACAAAACCACCAACTCCACTTTCTCAGAACGCCAAGGAAATTTTGGCATTTTCCAGATGACTGTTACTGACTTTTGCACTGTTGGTATGGCAACTGCTCTGTCAGGGACTGCAAGAAACTGCAGAGAGTTGGGAATGCAACCCAGTTCATCATGTAAGCCAGCCTCCTCTTCATTGACTCCATTGACACTTCCCACTGTCATGGGAAAGCAGCCAGCATAATCAAGGACCCCTCCTACTCCACTCATTCTCACTTCTCCCCTCTCCCATCCGGCAATTGAGACAAACATCTGACAACATGAACCATCAGGCTGAAGGCCAGCTTCTATACTACTGTTATCAGTCTCCTGAACAGACCTCTCAAACTCTATAAGAGGAACAGGTGAACTCTTGATTTCCCAATTTACCTCGTCGTAGCCCTTACACTTTATCTGTCCACCTGCATTGCACTTTCTCTGTAACCGAAACATTGTATTCTGCGTTCTGCTTTCTTTTTACTGTCTGCCATGATCTGACTTGATGGCACATGAAACAAAAGCTTCTCAATGTATTTCGGTGCACGTGACGATAATAATAAGCCAATAACTAATACCAAATTCAGTAATTAGTTTAAGAATTGTTTTAGCTTTATATTAAGTATTGTAGTTTGGTTCATAGACCTGAATGTACGTTGACATGGAAACATACATACATTAATTCTCTAAGAGATTGCTGCAATTTAACCTCCATGACATAAATGAAGTGGGAATCATAAGCAGAGGCATTATGGAGCGATGAAGTTAAAAGTCTTTGATGTCTGTCTTAAGTTATACTAGTCTACACTTGCTTTGGCCAAATGAGGTTAGTAATGTGAAGTAATACTTTGGTGCTTATGTTCCTCTTGCCTGCAATTCCTTGTGCTTATTGTACACTGATTTCAATGTCTGGTAGGGATTTAATAGGATTAATTCCTCTTGTGTGTTGCTTGTTGCTGTTTAAAGGTGCCTTCTGAAAAGAAATTAGGATCAATAATGTCATTTTTTACCCTATATAAGCAGAGTCTAAGGACCACACTGTGTGGTCCTCAGACGCTAGAGAAGTTTTATACTGGGAGATAAAGCCTGTTTAGGCATCAGTTGCATACCTTACAAAATGCTGGAGGAACTCAGCAGGCCAGGCAGCATCTATGGAAAAAAGTACAGTCAATGTCTCTGGCAGAAACCCTTCAGCAGGACTGGAGAAAAAAAGCTGAGGAATAGATTTAAAAGGTGGGGGAGGGGAGAGGGAAACACCAGGTGATAGGTAAAAGCTGGAGGGGGAAGGATAAAGTAAAGATCTGGGAAATTGATTGGCGAGATGAGGTGAGAGAGGGAAAGGAGGATGCGTATTGGTGGGGCATTACCGGAAGATTGAGAAATCGATGTTCATGCCATCAGGTTGAAGGCTACCCAAATGGAATTCAAGGTGTTGTTCCTCCAACCAAAGTGTGGCCTCATCACGACAGTGGAGGAGGCCATGGATGGGCATATCGGAATGGGAATGGGTAATGGAATTAAAATGGGTGACCACCGGGAGAACCCACTTGTTCTGGTGGATGGAGCGTAGATGCTCAGCGAAATGGTCTCCCAATCTACACCTGGTTTCACCAGTGTACAGAGGCTACACCAGGAGCACCAAACACAGTAAGTGACCCCAACAGGCTCAGAGGTGAAGTGTTGCTTCACCTGGAAGGACTGTTTCAGGCCCTATTCCAACCTCACTCCTTCCAAGTGCTCTGCCCTCCATTCCTTCCGCACTAATCCAAATCTCACCATAAAACCCACAGATAAGGGAGGTGCTGCAGTAGTCTGGCGTACTGACCTCTACCTTGTAGAGGCCGGGTGCCAACCCTCAGACACCTCCTCTAACGCACCTCCCAAACAAGACCCCACTAAGGAACACCAGGCCATCGTCTCCCACACCATCACTCTCCTTATTGACTCTGGGGATCTCCCATCCACTGCCACCAACCTCCTAGTCCCCACAGCCCACACCTCCCATTTCTACCTTCTACCCAAGATCCACAAACCCGTTTGTCCAAGTAGACCCATTGTTTAAAGTTGTTCCTGCCCCACTGAAGTCATATCTACATATCTCGACTCTGTTTTATCCCCCCATAGTTCAGTCCCTTCCTACCTACATCCATGACACCTCACACACTCAATATTTTCAAGGATTTCGAGTTCCCTGGCCCCCATCATCTTATATTTTATTATGGATGTCCAGTCCCTCTACATCCCCATCCTCCACCAGGAAGGCCTCAAGGCTCTCCGTTCTTTTTTGGACACCAGACCTAACCATTTCCCCTCCACCACCACTCTCCGCTGCCTAGCGGAATGTCCTCACTCTGATTAATTTCTCCTTTGGCTCCTCCCACTTCCTTCAGGGAAGGGGTTGTCATGGGCACTCACATGGGTCTCAGTTATGCCTGCCTGTTTGTTGGCTATGTAGAATAGTCTATGTTAAAACCTACACTGGTGACCGTCTCGCACTTTTCCTACACTACATTGATGGTTGCATTGGTGCTGCTTCCTGTTCCCGTGCTGAACTCGTCGATTTCATCCACTTTGCCTCCAACTTCCACTCTGCCCTCAAATTCACCTGGTCCATTTCTGACACCTCCCTCCCGTTTCTCGATCTCACTGTCTCTATCTCCAGAGACAGCTTATCCACTGATGTCTATTACAAACCCACAGACTCTCACAGCTACCTAGACGACACCTCGTCCCACCCTACCACTTGTAAAAATGCCATCCCTTTTTCTCAATTCCTCCATCTCCACTGCATCTACTCTCAGGATGAGGCTTTTCATTCTAGAACAAAGGAGATGTCCCCCTTTTTTAAAAAAGGGGTTTCCCTTCCTCCACCATCAGCACTGCCCTCAACCTCATCTCTTCCATTTCATGCACAACTGCTCTTACCCCATCTTCCCACCATCCTACCAGAGATAGGGTCCTCTGGCCCTCACCTACCAGTCCACCAGCCTCCGCGTCCAGCACATAATTCTCCGAAACTTCTGCCACCTCCAAATGGATCCTACCACCGAACACATCTTCACCTCCCCGCCACTTTCTGCTTTCCACAGGGATCACTCCCTATGTGACTCCCTTGTCCATTCGTCCCTCCCCACTGACCTCCCTCCTGGCACTTACCCTTGCAAGCGGAACAAACGCTACAGCTGCCCCCACACCTCCTCCCTCACTACCATTCAGGGCCCTAAACAGTCCTTCCAGGTGAGCTGTCACTTCACCTGTGAGTCTGTTGGAGTCATTTACTGAGTTTGGTGCTCCCGGTGTGGCCTCTTGTACATTGGTGAGACACGACATAGATTGGGAGACCACTTCACTGAGTATCTGTGCTCCGTCCGGCAGAACAAGTGGGATCTCCCAGTGATCACCCATTTTAATTCCACTTCCCATTCCCATTCCGATATGTCCATTAACTGTCGTGATGAAGCCACACCTCAGATGGAGGAACAAACCTTATACTCTGTTTGGGTGGCCTCCAACCTGATGGCATGAACATCAATTTCTCAGACTTCCAGTAATGCCCCCCACTCCCCGCCACCCTCCCCCTTCTCCATTACCCATCCTCTTTTCCCTCTCTCACCTCATCTCACCAATCAACTTCCCAGATCTTTACTTCATCCCTCCCCCACAGCTTTCACCCATCACCTGGTGGTTCTCTCTCCCCTCCTCCCACCTTTCAAATCTACTCCTCAGCATTTTCTCTCCAGTCCTGCCGAAGGGTCTCAGCCCGAAACGTTGACTGTACTTTTTTCCATGGATGCTGCAGGGTCTGCTGACTTCCTCCAGCATTTTATGTGCGTTGCTTGGATTTCCAGCATCTGCAGATTTTTCTATTGCTTGTAGTTGCATACCTTGGCTGCTGGTGGGGTGTCCAGCAAAGAACGTTCTCTAAGGGGGTGGCACGTTCGGGTAGTGGTTGCCATTACGTTTTACAGTACAGGCAACCTGGTTTCAAATCCCACCACTGCCTGTAAGGAGTTTGTACGTTCTTCCTGTGACTACGTGGGATTCCTCCGGGTGCACAAGTTTCCTCCCAGAGTCCAAAAACATACCGGTTAGTAGGCTAATTGATTTCTGTAATTGTCCTGTGATTAGGCTCTGATTAAATCAGATGATTGCTGGACAGCACAGCTTGAAGCGTCTGGAGAGCCTATTCTGCGCTATATATCAATGTACATAAATAAATCTCCATCCCTGGACAAAGGAATCTGTAAGGCAGGGATTTGCTGTTTCTATTGCACACAATGTTCCTGCTCCTGTGTGTAGCTGAACATAATACCAGTTTTGCGCCTTTTCAGCATGTGAGAACATATGAGGTGTTGGCCACATGATTATTGTTATTGTTTCTCTGCTCAGACTTTAATATGAGTTAACCATCAACAATATACTTCAGTTACAATGTTATTTAATCATAGACTAATGCAGTACACAACAGCATTCTTGGTCCAACATAACATGCTGGACAAAAAACACCCATTTACACCAATCCCACACCAATCCCTCAAAGTTGCCGTGCAAGTTAAGGAGATATTTTGGCCTTCATTAGTCTGGGAACTGAACTCAAGAGCCGCAGGGTAATCAACAGGAATTCTGCAGATGCTGGAAATTCAAGCAACACACATCAAAGTTGCTGGTGAACGCAGCAGGCCAAGCAGCATCTGTAAGAAGAGGTGCAGTCGACGTTTCAGGCCGAGACCCTTCGTCAGGACAGTCGACTGCACCTCTTCCTAGGGATGCTGCTTGGCCTGCTGCGTTCACCAGCAACTTTGATGTGAGCCGCAGGGTAATGTTGTAGTTCGATAACCCCTGGTCAGACCACACTTGGAATATTGTTTTCATTTCTGATTGTCTCACTACGGGAAGGAGTGGAAGGTTTAGAGAGGATGCGAAAAAGATTTACCAGGATGCTCCCTGAATTGGAGAGCGTGTTTTACGAGGATAGGTTGAGTGAGCTAAGGCTTTTCTCTTTGGAATAAAGGAGGAAGAGTGGTGACTTGGTAGAGGTGTACAACATGATAAGAGGCATTGATCCAGTGGAGAGATTCCCCAGGTTGGAAATGCCTAATACAGATGGGCATAATTTTAAGGTGATCGGAGGAAAACCTGAGGGAGGGAGGAATCGATGTCTCAGGCCAAGGCTTTTCATCGGGGCAGGAAAGGAAGGTGCAGAAACCAGATTAAGAAGGTAGGGGGAGGGGAAGGAGCACGAGCTGGCAGATGATAGGTGAAAATGTAACGGGGAATGTGGAGGGAGGGGGGAATGAAATAGGGAGGGGAAGCGGTGGAATAGGTGGGAGTGGTAAAGGCCAGAAGAGAAGGAAACTAATAGATTTCTGCTTGCATGGTATTTTTTTCCATCAAGTATAAAAAATTCTTTTTGATGATAGAAAAGGCTAAAACAGAATTTTTTCCTTCTGTAGGTGGGTCATAGATGCACAATGACTAGTTGAATGTTTGCGTCCCACGGGAACCCTCTACAGGACGTTAAATGTGCGGCAGACAGTTGTATTGATGTGCTTTCTCTATGGTTCTTATGGGTCAGATGTGGTCCGTGACACTCACTTCCCCATTGACGTACAAGACATCAGAATGATGAACTGGCTCTGTGGGTTATTGGCGTCCAGATTCCATCTTCCTTAATGTAGAGATTGAAGTCAAGATTCAAGATTGTTTAATGTCATTTCCAGTACACAAGTGCAAAGGAGAATGAAATAACTGTTACTCTTAATTCGATGCAGCACAAAAAGACACAATAAGATAAAAAACAAAATAATAATAAAGTTTAATAAATGCATAAGATAGTTTAAATATATGGATTGATTGTATGTCCATAAAGTGACATTGAGCTCAGAAGTGACTTTAAGATGTTGGAAAAGATTTGTAGCTTGGGTTGAGGATGTTGTTGTTGAGTGGCTCACCAAGCTGGCTTGTTAGCTTGCAGACTTTTCGTTACCCAGCTTGGCAAGATCATCAGTGCAACTTCAAATGACATGTTGGCAATTGTTCGTCTCTTATGTGTCCTGTGGCGCATGGAACAAACACCATATACTAAATTCCGTGCGCCAACTGTGACAACCATGACATTGGACAGACTAATAAGAAGCTATCAACAAGGGTATATGAACACCAACTGGCTGTGTAAATCGTTATGATCAACTTTCCCTTATATCTATACATTGTGACAACGAAGCACATCAAGTCCACTGGACCAATATCACTACCCTGGGCCAAGCCCGAGAATTCTTAGGGGCTTCGTTCTCCACACAGAATTCTATCAACAAGCACGTCAAAATGAATCCAGTTTACATCCCACTTCAACGTCAAGTCGTCAGTCCAGAGCCAAGAGCCAATTCACACCTGATTACACGCGTCAATCAGTGAGGACGGCGTTAATCCTACATAACAGTCAACTAACTCAGCCCGGACAACAATCACCACCTAGTCGGATCTTAATGAACCAATCACAGATTACATAATCAGTAACGAATAGAAATGGCACATATACCTACACACACACACAAACAGACTAATCACAGGACACATAAAAGACAAACAATTACCAACATGTCATTCCAAGTAGCACTGATGATACTGCAGCTGGGTAATGTTGCAAGCTAACAAGCCAGCTCGGCGAGCCACTCAACAACAGAAGTGACTGTACGTACGGAGACTCTGACAGAAAATGACAAATTAGTGGTGCTGGGGGTGTGATGGGTCTGTTAGTGGGTGGAGGTGTTGATCAGTCTTACTTCTTGAGGAAAACAACTGTTTTTGTGCCTGGTGACCTGGGTGTGGATGCTACATAGCCTCCTCCCTGATGGGATTAGGTCAAACAATTCATGAGCAGGTGGGTGGGATCCTTCATGATATTGCTGGTACCTTTCTGTATATATGTGTGTCCTTTATGGTGAGCAGGCTGGTACCGGTGATGCATTGGGCATTTCTGGCTACCCGTTGTAGAGCATTTGTGTCCACCCCAGTGCACAACTAACATGCCCAGTCAATGGCAAGAAACAACTCCCATAAAGCAAACTAATAAAAACTATTCAAAACTATACAAGACGGAACTTGCAAAAACATATTCTGCTTTTAAACGACTGACAAGAAAATGGTTAGCAGAAAAGACTTTTTTTTTAATAATACTTTATTACAGTACATGTACCTGTGTACAAATCAGGTTGACATTTGCTTTGGGCATGTTGCACTTTAAACATACAATTACCTATTTAATAGCCAGAAAAGTACACCAGTCAATTATACACCACAAACAAAATAATCAGACAAAGAGCTGAAACCAGTCACTGGAACTGACATCCGAGCACCTGGTGTAGTTCTATGTTTGGAAAACCAAGTGCATCTTACTACTGAATGGCATATCCACTACCTTCTACCATCGCCTATTAATTGAAACCAGAACTACAGACTTCATAATTTAACAGACACTTAAGCGATAGGAACAATTAGAATGAAATTTAGGAGGGAAGCCGGCACTCTTTAATAGCTGTGAAATGTTACTCAATTGTGCAGACTAATTGGAAAATCAACCCCTCCCACCTCCAGAACTACATTCATAGGCAGAGTGTGGCAAAGAGGATAGTGGTTCTAATAGAGCAATTCTTGTTTAAGCAACACACACAAAATGCTGGAGGAACTCAGCAGGCCAGGCTTGTTTCCTGAGGCTATTTACTTACAAACCAAAGGAGGGTGTCCTGTCAGTCCAGGGTATTTACCTTTTGGCATGATTGAACTCAGTTTTTAATTCACTCCGCAAAGTCCAATGCTTGTGGAAATCATTTCAATTCCATTCTTCTTTCCCATTCTGACTGCCTTCCCTACTGCCAGATGGGGCCAATCTCAGGTTGAAGGAGCAAAACCTCATTCTGTTTGGGCAGCCTTTACAGCATCCGCATTGATTTCTCCAACTTCAAATAATTTCTACTCTCTCAACCTTCTTACTTCTTCCATTCCCCACTCTGGCTCTCCTCTTACCCCTTCTCACCTCATCTGCCCCTTTAGCACCTGTCCACCTTCTCTCTCTCCTTTGCTCCACTTTCCTCTTCTATCGGATTCCTTCTCCTTTAGCTCTTTATCTTTTCCACTTATCAGCTAGATGCTTCGTTCTTCATCCTCCCTCCCCCACCCATCTATGTTCTCCCTCACCTGGCTTCACCTATCATCTTCCAGCTTGTACTCCTTCCCCTCTCCCCCACCTCTTATTCTGGCTTCTTTTCCCTTCCTTTCCAGTCCTGATGAAGGGCTTCGGCAATATTTTACTCCTCTCCATTGATGCTGCCTGATCTGTTCAGCTCCTCTACCTTTTTGTGTCTGTTGCTCAAGTGACAGAGCAAGTTGGAGAGTAGAGACTTTAAATGGTGGGTGCTGGACTAAAGATGAAATTTCTTTCTTAGGCAGTACTCCAAATACACAACGGGCAGCACAGCAGCGTGTCTCAGCGCTGTCTGGAAGGAGTTTGTATGCTCTCCCCATGACCATGTGGGATTCCTCCTGGTGCTCTGGTTTCCTCCCACATTCCTAAGGTGTATAGGTTAGTAGGTTAATTGGTCAAATGGGAGTAATTGGGCGGTGTGGGCTCATTGGGCCAGAAGGGCCTGTCACTGTGCTGTATCTCTAAATAAAATAAAATGTAAGAAATATGGGTTGCACTCCAATTCAGAAACTTAGTTCCAATGGAACTCTGATTTGAAGCAAGTGCACTGCATATAATTGCCACGAGATTGGACGTTTAATGGAGAATGTTGATGAGGACAAATTTTGGCCCTTTTACTGGTATTTCAATGACCTTTGCCTTTGGTTCCACATTTAGTCGCCATTTTCTTCTGAAATGTGGCCTCAATAATAGACAATAGAAACAGATGGAATCAGGATGATGTTTAATTTCACCGGCATATGCCATGAAATTTATTGACTTTGCGGCAGCAGTACAATGCAATACATAATAATCTACAGAAAGTTGTAAAATTAATCAGCTCCATCAAAGGTACTGGCCTCCATAGTATCCAAGACATCTTCAAGGAGCGGTGCCACACAAAGGTGATTTTCCATTATTAAGGATCCTCACCATCCAGGACATGCCCTCTTCTCACTGTTACTGTCAGGAAGGAGGTACAACACCCTAAAGGCACACGCTCAGTGATTCAGGAAAGCTTCCCCTCTGTCATACAATTCCTAAATGGACATCGAACCCTCGAATACTACCTCATTTTTTAAAATACATATTTTTTCCTGTTTTTGCACTATTTTCAATCTATTTAATATACTTTTATATATTTACTGTAACGGATTTCTTTCCTTCTTTCTATATTATCATGTATTGCATTGAACTGCTGCTGCTAAGTTAGCAAACTTCATGACACATGTCGGTGATAATAAACCTGATTCTGATTCTGATAGTAAAAGAAAAAAAAACTGTAAATTACAGTAAGTATATATATATATATAAATCAAATAAGTAATGCAAAAATTGAAACTAAAAAATAGTGAGGTAGTGTTCATGGGTTCAATGTCCATTCAGATTTCACAAACAGAGCATTTGGTACTGGAGCATATGTTTAGTTCAAATTAAAATGATGCTGGGATCTGAATGAAGGGCATGTAGGAGAATTATATGAGTTACACCTAGACTCTAAACTTAATGGCACTGATTAATTTTGAGTTTCAGGTTTCACTCCTCCAGGCTGGTAGCTGGGATGCACAATCTCAGCTGTATTGAAAAGGCCGAATGGAAATTGGAGATGTTTGGTTTGGATGGAGGACATGGAATAAACACATTGCTCAGATTCACTGGTGAGTCCCTCGGTATACTGGCTTCCAAAGCTTCTGTAAAAATGGCAATCTAAATGCGATCAATTTCTCTAGTCCTTCTTCCAATTAATTTGCAACATAACCCAAAGAAAATAGAGAAAAGACAGGAAAGGTATAATTTGCAAATTATCTATGATGGTGGTCAAAGATGGAATGACCAATTTGGCAAAATATTAGCTAAAATTGTTTTCTCAGGTGAAATTAGTTAGACTATTGAGCAGTATTTTGAGATTATTGTAATGTTATACCATTACGATTTTAATATAGTACCTGGACAGCCAAAATATTTTCCAGGTAGTGAGTGTACATTCAGTGGCTACAACCTCCCGTACCTATAAAGCAGCCAATAAGTGTACATTTGTGGTCTTCTGTTGCTGTAGCCCATTCACTTCAAGGTTCACCATGTTGTGTATACAGATGCTGTTCTGCACACCACTGTAGTAATGCATTGTTACTTGACTTACTGTCACTTTCCTTCCAGCTTGAACCAGTCTGCCATTCTCCTCTGACCTCTCTCATTAATAAAACCTTTTCACTCAAAGACCTGCTGCCCACTGGGTGTATTGTGGTTTCTCGGACCATTCTTGATAGACTCTAGTGACTGTTGTGCATGGAAATCCCAGGAGATCTGCAGCTTCTGAGATACTCAAACCACCCCATCTGGCACCAACAATCATTCCATGATCAAAGTCAGTTAGATCACATTTCTTCCCCATTCTGATGTTTAGTCTGAACAACAGCTGAACCTCTTGACCATGTCTCCATACTTTTATGCATTGAGTTGCTGCCACGTGATTGGCTGATTAGATACTTGGAATAACGAGCAGTTGTTTTGGAGTATCTACCAAGGTAGCCACTAATTGTAGAATTTTTGATTAAAGGAATTCAGACGATATTTGATGCCACATGAACGTTTAGTTCCTGCTGAATCTGTTTCCTTTATTTCTAAATAATAGGATCTAGTCATAGTTGGAGTGTTTTTCAGTTGAAGTATAAAATGCCATTGATTACCTTGGACAGAATACAACACAATTTTCAAACACCACCATAGTTCTTGATGGCTCAAGATAATAAGCACACAGTATAACTAATTAGTTGTACAGACAGATTAAAACAAAGTGACACACAAAGCAGCATTATAGAGAACACTCTGTATTTAAAGGAACTTTTCTGCTACAGTTGTACTGAATGGAACAATTACTTTATACATATTAACAATACTGGGATGTCAGCATAATTATAATCAGCTGAATTCTTCAATAGCACAAAAGACTTATTATTCCAATCTTTGTGTCAGTTAAGCAATTATTTCATTAATATTCAAAGCATAAATATTAAATCTGTGGATATAATTCCATTACCACAAGTCAATGCACAAAAAATATCACCAAAGTTCCAAGCTAATGGAGGTTGGAAGAATAGGTACATACTGGTGCAGATTTATAGAGAGGTTGTGTTTTGTTTGAGTGTGGCTCCCTGTACGTGAAGTTGAATGTAAATTACACTTGCCATCTGGTACAGGATGACAAAAAAACAAATCACAAATTCCAGGAATTAAATTCTATTTTATACCATCAGGTGTCATGGGGGGATTTCAATATGCAAGTAGATTTGGAAAATCAAGTTAGTGCTGGATCGCACAAGGGGGAGTTTGTAAAATGCCTTTTAGATTGCTTTTTGGATCAGTTTGCAGTTGAGTCTACTAGGCAATTCTGGACTGGGTGTTGTGTAAAGAGTAAGATCTGATTTTCGAGCTTAAGGTAAAGGAATCATTAGGAGGCAGTGATCATCATATGACAGAATTCACCCTGCAGTTTGAGAGGGAGAAGCTAAAGTCAGGTGCATCAGTATTGCAGTGGAATGAAGGACATTACAGAGGTATGAGAGAGGAGCTGGCCAAAGTTGATTAGAAGGTGTCACTATCAGGGATAATGGCAGAAAAGCAATGGCTGGTGATTCTGGGAGAAAATCAGAAGGAACAGGATAGATACATACCAAAGAAGAAGAATTATTCTGAAGGGAGGATGATGCAACCATGGCCGACAAGGGAAGTCAAAGACAGTATAAAAGCAAAAGAGAACGCATACGATATAGCAAAAACTTGTGGAAAGTTAGAGAATTGGAAAGCTTTTAAAACCACCAGAATGCAAGTGAAAAGACATAAGAGAGAAAAAATGAAATATAAAGTTAAGGTGACCGGTAATATAAAGGAGGATACCAAAATTTCTTTCAGATTATATAAAGAGTAAAACTGAGGTGAGAGCAAATATCAGACTTCTGGAAAATTACACGGAAGAGGTAAAAATGGGAGACAAAGAAATTACAGATGAACATAATGAGTATTAACGAAGTAAAGCTGCAGCTTAGTGACTTTTAGCTCATAGGGGAAAATGAAAAAGTGATAGATAAGAGCTACAGGGAGGTAGTCGCCCCTAAGTTACAGGAGGCAGGCCCTGGGTGACTGTCAGGAGAGGGTAAGGAATTAAACAGCAACTGTGGCCATTCCCCACAATAATAAGTATACCGCTTTGGATATTGTTGGGGGAGAACCGACCTACCAGGGGAGGCTGCGGAGACCAGGTCTCTGATACTGAGTCTGGCTCTCAGGCTCAGAAGGAAAGAAAGGAGAAGAGGAATGCAGTAGTGATAGTGGATTCCATGATTACAGGAGCAGAAAGCAGACTCTGTGGATATAAAAGTAACACATGGATGGTATGTTGCCTCCCAGGTGCCAGGGTCAAGGATGTCTCAGACCAGGCCCATGGCATTCTAAATGAGGCGAGTGAAAAACTGGAAGCTGCGGTGCCTATTGGTACCAACGACATAGGTAGAAAAAGGGAAGAGGGCCTGAAGAGAGAATATAGGGAGTTGCACTGAATACAGAAAAGCAGGACCGCTAGGGAAGTAATCTCTGGATTTCTGCCTGTGCCATGCACCAGTGAGGGTAAGGAATAGGATGATTTGGCAGATGGATATGTGGCTGAGAAAGTGGTGCAGGGTTTCAGATTTCTGAATCATTGAGATCTCTTCTGGAGAAAGTATGACCTGTACAAAAGAGATAGGTTACAGCTGAACCTGGGGGGGGGGGGGGGCGCGGTGGTACCAATATCCTTGCGGGCAGGTCTGATGGAGCTGTGAAGGTGGGTTTAAACTAATTTGGGAGGAGTATGGGGACTGGAGGGATAGGGCTGAAGATGGGGCAGTTAGTGTACAAGCAGATGCAATGTGTTGTGAGAGTGTGAGAAGGGACAGGCAAATAATAGGGCACAATTGCAGTCAGTGGGAGGAGTTAAAGTGTAACTGGACTGAAAAATTGCAAATGTCACTCCAATCTTTAAGAAGGGAGAGAGACAGAAGAGTGTAATCATGAACCAGATAGCCTGACTTCAGTGGTCGGAAAGATGTTGGAAACTATTATTATGGATGTGGATTCAGGATACTTGGAGGCACATGATAAAATAGGCCAAAGTCAACATGGTTTTCTAAACCGGGAATCTTGCCTGACAAATCTGTTGAAGTTCTTTGAGGAAATAACAAGCAGGATGATGTAGGACAGTCAGTGGATGTTGTTTATTTGGATTTTCGAAAGGCCTTTGAAAATGTGCCACACATGAGGCTGCTTAACAAAATAAGAACCCATGGTATTGCAGGAAGTGTGAAAGCATGGCCGACTGGCGGAAGGCAAAGAGTGCGAATAAAGGGAGCCTTTTCTGGTTGGCTGCTGGTGATAACTAGTGGTATTCTGCAGGGGTCGATGTTGGGATTGCTTATTTTCACATTATGTGTCAATAATTTGGATGATGGAATTGACGGCTTCGTGGATATATTTGCAAATATATTTACGAAGATAGGTGGAGGGGCACGAAGTGCGCAGAAAGCAGAGAGTTTGCAGAAAGACAGATTGGGGGAATGGCAGATGGAATATAATGCAGGGAAGTATATGACTATGCACCTTGGCAAAAGGAATAAAGGCATAGATGTTTTTCTAAATGGGGAGAAAATTCAAAAATCAAGGGTCCAAAGGGACTTGGGAGTCCTCATGTAAAATTCCTTTAACTTACAGGTGGAATCTGTTGTAAAAAAGGCAAATTCAATGTTAGCATTCATTTCAAGAGGTCTAGAATATAAAAGGAAGGATTTAATGTTGAGGCTTTATAAGTCATTGGTCATTCCTGGAGCATTGTGAGCAGTTTTGGGCCCCTTATCGAAGAAAAGATGTATTGGTATTGGAGAGGATCCAGAGGAGGTTCACAAGAATGATCCCAGGAATGAAAGGGTTAATATATCAGGAACGTTTGATAGGTCTGGGCCTGTACTCGCTGGAGTTTAGAAGAATGAGGGGTGGTGTTTCTCAATGAAATCTATCAAATATATAGAAAGGCCTAGATAGAGGGGATGTGGAGAGGATGCTTCCTGTAGTGGGGTAGCCGAGAATAAGAGTGCACAGCCTCAAAATAGAGGGACGTCCAGAGTGAGAAGGAATTTCTTTAGCCAGAGGGTAGTGAATCTATGGAACTCATTGCCATAGACAGCTGTGGAGGCCATGTCATTGGATATATTTAAAGCAGAGGCTGATAGATTCTTGATAGTTAGGCTGAAAGATTACAGTGAGAAGGCTGTTGAGGGGGGAATAATAAGTCAGTGATGATAGAATGGCGGAACAGATTCGATGGGCCAAATGGCCTAATTATGCTCTTACTTCTTACGATTGGAATGAAACCCTGTTCTGTACCACTGACAAAAGTAAATATTGTCCCCATGCCTTATATCATTACCTTTGACAACATATTCATTCAAATGGTCATTCTTCCTTTGAGGTAACTTGGATCAACACAATTCTGGCATCAAAATTGCTGGTTCTGATCCTGTCATCTGATCTTATCATTACCAAATGTCCACACGTATGATTTACAGCGTAGAACATAGAATAATACAGCACAGAGTGGATCATTCATAAATTTACTAACTCACCCTTCCACTTCCCGATCCAAGCCATTTATAAAACTCACAGTAAAATATCGTCGCAGAACAGAGCCCTGCAGAACACTATTCCTCACCAACTTCCTGGCAGAACGTGCTCCGCTGTCTTTTGACGAGCCAAATCTGAAACTGTCCGGCCAAAGCTTTTGGTGCACTGGCCTTCATAAATTGAAGTATTGAGCACAGGAGTTACAATGTTATGTTGAAGTTGTATAAGACGTTGGTGAAGACTAATTTGGAGTATTGTGTGCAGTTCAGGTCACCTAACTGTAGGAAAGATATTAATAAGATTGAAAGGGTACAGGAAAAATTTACACGGATGTTGCCTGTTCTTGAGGACCTGAGTTACAGGGAAAGGTTGAACAGGTTAAAGCTTGATTCCTTACAGCTTAGGAAAATGAGGGGAGATTTGATAGATGTATGCAAAATTATGAGGGTTATAGGTAGGATAAATGCAAGCAGGCTTTTTCCACTGACGTTGGGTGAGACTAGAACTAGGGGTCATGGGTTAAGGATGAAAGGGGAAATGCTTAAGGCAAACATGAGGGACAATTTCTTCACCTATAGGGTGATGAGAGTCTGGAATGAGATGCCAGCAGAAGTGGTGGACGTAGGTTTGATATCAACATTCAAGAGAAGTTTGTATGGGTACATGGATGGGAGGTGGATAGAGGGCAATGGTCCGGGTGCAGGACAGTGAGAGTAGGCAGATTAATAATTTGGCATGGACAAGAAGGGCCAAGGCCTTTTTCTGTGCTGCAGTGTCCTATGACTCTAAGTTTCCCTGATTCCCATGCCTCCAGTCTTTCTCAATGAGCTTACAATGGAGAATTTTGTCAAATGCATCTATAAGATCCATATACACCATGTCCACTGCTTTATCTTCATCAATTTGCTTTGTCCCTTCCTCAAAGAATTCAGTCAGGCTGGTCAGGTGTGACCTACCTCTCCCACGTTGACTATACCTAAACTGACAACGCTTCTCCAAATGCTCAAAAATCCTGTCTCTAAGAATGTTCTCCAATAGTTTGCCCACCACTGATGCAAGACTCACTGGTTTATAATTCCCAGGGTTATCCCTATTACCTTTCATAAACAATGGAATAATGTTTGCCACCCTCCAATCTTCAGGTACCTTTCCTGTGGTCAGTGAGCATGTAAAGATTATTGCCAAGGGTGCAGCAATCTCTTCCTTCACTTCCCCTAGTAACCTGGGATATATCCCTTCCAGCTACAGGGGCTTATCTATCCTAATGGTTTTCAAAAATTCCAGCAAATCCCCTTCCTTATTATTGACATGTTCAAGCATCTCAGCCTGTTCCATGCTGACTTCAAATTCATCAAGTTCCCTCTCACTGGTGGATTCTAAAGCAAAGTATTCATTAAGGATTTCCCCTACCTCCTCCAACTCCAGGCACATAGTTTCTCTTTTATCCCTGATCAATCTCTCAGACCCTTACTCTTGTCATCCTCCTGTTCTTCACATACTTGTAGAAAACATTAGGGTTTGCCTTAATGGTTCTCATCAAGGTCTTCTCATGCCTCCTCCTAGCTGTCCTGTCTATTCTTAAGCTCTCTTCCTGGCTACTTTGTAACTCCCTAGAGCCCTGGCTAATCCTTGCTTCCTAAACCTTAAATATGCTTCTTCTTTCCTCTTGACTAGATCTCTTGCCAACAATGGTTCCATCACCCTACCATCCTTTCCCTGCTTCAATGGGGCAAACCCCATGCAAGAGCTCCCTAAACAATCACCACAGTTCCATTGTGGATTTTCCTGAGGGCACCAATGATCTCAAGTTCCTGCCTAATAGCATCATAATCCACGCTTTCCCAATTAAATACTTCCCCATGCCGTCTGCTCCTACCCCTGTCCAAGTCTATGGTAAAGGTTAGGGAATTGTGATCATTGTTTCCGAAATGCTCACCCACCGAGAGGTCTGTTACCTGACCAGGTTCATTGCCAGTACCAAATCAAGTATAGTCTCTCCTCTAGTAGGGTTACTCAAGCAGTGGGGCAGTTGAATATTTCTCCCCATCCCTCATTCAAGCATATAGAGGGTGACTGCATTGTCTCCTGCCACAACCCTGCACTGAATAGCAATTAATTTTGGGATCTCCCTGGGCAACATGATGTGATCCTACGTTATTTACCAGCTGATGCATATGGCTTATTTACCATCGCTGAAACACGGAATTAATGGAACAGTGGAGAAGAAAACCAATATTGTTTCCTTAAAGTCTTCCTTTAATAATACCAGTGGTATTTTGAAGTATATTAAATTAAGTATATTTATTATTTTTTAAATTGCTTTTGAAATTATGCAGAGAACTATTGATTTTTTGCTGACATTTAAAAGAGGAGAACCCTGAATTCTCCCTTTAAGTTCCATTATGTAAGGAATGCTGGCTGATGATTCAATCCGTATTCAAAGGAGGTATCAAGCAGAAAAACCATCTGCCTGGTGCCAGAGAAACTACTGAACAGATGGCACCTACGAATTATTCTGACTGATATCCTTTTGAAAACTGATGTCAGTCAGCTGCATGTTGTCCGGTATTAGCAAAAGAACATTGCGGGAATAGTCTTAATTGCTTAAATAATTTGGCAGGAGTAGAAAGGTCTCTCCAGTACTGGTTTTATTTACGTGGAGTTGTTTTAATTAAATGGTTTTGGAACAATTTTAATCATTTGGATCTATAACTTCATAATTGGAAAGTCATGGAAAAATTTGAGCAACTTAATTAACATTTTCTGCCCCAGATTCCTGCTTCAGTATTGAAGCCAATGAGATTTTCTGTTGATATTGGACTTCTTTTGTAAGTCTTAACAGCCAATTGCTTGCCTGTTAATTTGCTTGTAAACTTGTTAATTTATTTGTGGTAATATTACTTTATGTGTTGTGTGTGAGTTATATGTACTGTATTGCACACCTTGGTCCAGAGGAATGTTGTTTCGTTTGGCAATATACATGTATGACAATAAGCCTGTACAGGAGGAGACAATGGAATGACGTTGTGTGCCATGGAATTTACAGCACAGAAATATGCTTTTTCTTCAGTTCACCAGTGCTGTTGCTTTGGAAGCAGGAATCAATTGTAATTTATTTACCGAGTATAACTCTGTAGGTGAGATGAAAAGGCAGGTTTATCTTAATCGATGGGTGCTGTTTACTGTACATTTTGGTAACCTCACAATGATGATAGACAAGTTAGTAAGGCATATACAAACGAATGGACATGACTGTATCATTGAATCTATGTATGCTCTTTGATATGCGGTTTTGTAGTGATACAAGAATAGGAGCCAGTGAGTCATGTGGAACTAAATGGAACCATGGAAGGTTATAAGGATAAGTATAGAAATAGCTGATCAAATGCTCCAGGGAAAGCCATGGTTCCAGTTTTAATGGAAAAGGGAAATATTATCCATGGAACATCCACTTTAATCAGGTTATTGTTTTAAACAGGTTGCCTGGAATTTTATAAAATCATCCGCTAATGTTAACAGAATATTCACAAAGCTCTGTCGTCCCTAGGTTTAGCTTTGGTTTTCATTTCTCACAGGAAATTAACCATTTGATGCCATTGTTGTGCTTACACCTCTGTGTCCTGTTAAACCCTAGAAACTCCTAGAAATTATTGCATCTTGACAGAACAGCATGCATATTCATGAATAAAATTAAATGAATGCAATTTGCAACCATCTCATGGAGGTTTTGCAGATAGAGACAACATTTGTCTAGCCACGCGGTTTGACTAATGGTTGTTTCGTGCTGCCATAACTGATCTTGGTTAGAAAATGTCCAGAAGGTTACTATTGCAGGTCAGATCTCTGAGATCCTAAATATTAGTTAAGGACATAGTGGATTTTGTTGCAAAGGTCTTTGCAGAATCATTGTTGAAGCAAAAGAGAAAATGTATCAAAAGTTGGCCTGAATATGTGATTAGTTACAAACAAAATAGCTTTGAAGCCAGTAAATTAAAATTGTGAAACCATTTTAGAAAATACTGTATACATGGAACCTCACAGTAATTAAGGGCTTTGAAGTGATGCAATGTTTTGAATGTTGCTGGATTCTGATGTTATTATCCAAGACTTTTGCAGAAGTAAGGATAGAGGCACAAAACTTGTTGTTTTATGATAACTTAATTAAGAGTTGATAGAGCAAATCAAAATTGAAACAAGTAGTGATAGAGGTCTACTAGTTGAAGAGACACACAAGAAGCTAAGATCTAAGATGGCACTGTTTTCTGGTGCAGCTCTTTTAGACTACAAAGATCAGGGACATTCCATTCAAACTTGTAGATAAGAGTTAACCAATGAGAAAGCTGTTATTTAAATAATGCAGTACAAAGAAACTTACAGAGCTTTCCAGAATTATACTATGTATAACCACTAGAAGCATATTAAACTTGCATGTATATATTTTACATTTAGGAAACATACTAGGCAATTACTTGTATTTATGCAATATTATGTTAGACCGTTTAATTGTTATTTTCTTTGCACTTTAGCAATTGATTATCTACTTGTACTTTATATAAGATTTAAATAGCCAAATCTAACAACCCCCTCGAAATCATACATTTAGAATCATTACATCAGAAAATTTAGAGACAAAAATCTACGTTAATATGGTAATATCTACGTTAAGTATGAAATATCAAAGTGTATATATTCTTCAATGTATTCATAGGATTGTGTCATGGTTGGACAGATAAGTAGGCACATTTACGCGCCTGAACTATTCTGTTAATGATTGCCTTTAAACAAGTAAAAAAGGAAGTTATGATAAGGCATATTAGCATGAATAATATCTTGTAACATTGAGTAACTCAGTCTTTTCAGACAAATGAATCCAGAGAAATCCCATCCATCAAAATGATGTATTTTCGCTGCTTCTTTACAGATATGATCAGCCAAATTAGTTCTGCCTTCAGATTTCTTGCCTATAACTGTATGTTACCCCTTAACTTCCAAGAGAAGATTTAATGCCATATTATTTCGAAGAACAATCTTATGTATTGAGACCATTTCTGTTGTTATTTTCACAAGGGATCAGCAGTGTCATTGCTTACTCTTTCTAAAGTTGAGGTAACATTTTTAATTTCCCTTATACTCTTTACAGCGCCATAAAAAGGCAAAAAAAATATGATGCAAAATGACCTCCTTCTGAAATGTCTCACTTACTTCTAGAGTCAGGAGGTAAAGGTAAGGTGTTTTTATGTCTCGTGGCAGGGAAACCATGCAATAAATAACAAAATCCCAAGCAATTATGTGGAAGAGAACTGTAGGCTCCCATTTTCACTAATAAAACACACATTGTTTCATGAACTTAAACCATTTCTTATTACTTGATTGGAACTTTGTTGAATTGTAATATTTTTCCATTTAGGACAATGCAGAATGTAATTGCATGAATTATGCCATAATTCCATAAGATGTAGGAACAGAATTAGGCCATTCGGCCCATTGAGTCTTCTGCTATTCGATCATGACTGATTTATTATTCCACTCAATCCTATTCTCCTGCCTTCTCCCCATAACCTTTGATCCTATCAACCTCTGCTTTAAATATACCCAATGACTTGGTCTCCACCGCTGCCTGTGGCAATGAATTCCATAGACTCACTGCCCTCAAGTTAAATAAATTCTCCTTCATCTCTGTTCTAAAGGGACATCTATTGAGTATTTAATATTTCAGTAATATTTGAGTAACATTGTAAATACATTGTTTGGTTCAGCTTTCTTTGTTTGCTTACATAATTTATTATGGGTTGTATGTACACATACATGAATGCCATAAGTCAACATGCGATCACGTCTGAGCATTGTCAGCTCAGTGATGGGCTTAATGATGCACTGAAAGATCATTTAGTTCGTAGAACCTTGTAAGAAAGCATCCAAAAATGGAACCTAACTGAAGAACAACTCACATTTAAAAGAACGGTTGAAATCACTGAAACAGCAATCAGAGATGCAATTGAGCTGCAGTAAGTGAGCGTGAACAAAATTGCAACGTCTAAACAGAAACCTGCCTGGCTGAAAAATTGTGTTACCATTATGGCAGGGACTCACATACACCAGACCAATGCAGGCTTAAAGGTGAAATTTGCAGAAAATGCAACAAAGTAGCACACATACAAAGAGCATGTCAAGCAGGCAAAAATAAATGGATTACACAGGGAAGAGGAAAAAGTCAAGTTGTAGTTCGAAAAGAGCACTAATCTTCATGCTGCTTATGGAAAAAAATCTGATAATGACGAGTCACACAGGACTGAATATCCTTGAGATTTACAATGTGAAAACTACAGTAACAATAGACAAGCAATACAGCCTAGGCCAGAAGCGCATGGCAAATTAATTAAAATGGAATTGGACACCCACTTGGCTGATTCAAAGATACTGAACCGAAGCCTGCAGATATCCAACTAAGAACTTATACCGGAAAAAGGATAACTTCTGTGGGAGTGACATTCAAAACAGTGAACTACAACAACGAACAAATTACATCAGGCTTGCAGGTGATAAAAACAGGAGGGCCAGCATTTTGGGGATGTGATTGGCTGGGACAACTACAACTTGATTGGAGATCCGTCAACCATTTGCACGTCACATCCCCTGCAATAGAGTCAACTGAAACTGAAAGTGAACTGGATGATGCCACAGCAGTGTTCACGGATGGCGTTGGAAAACTGAAAGATATCAAGGGAAAATAGTGCAAAATGAAAATGCCCCACCTTAGTTTCACGAAGCCCATCCAGTTTCATATATCATCTGTGATAAAGTAGCCAGTGAGCAAGATCACATGGAGGCTGAAGGAGTTCTTTCCAAGGTTGAGTGGAGTCCATAGGCAATGCCAGTGGTCCCAGTAGCCAAGAATAATAGGTCTGCCAGGATACGTGGTTATTTTAAGGTCACCATCAACCCAGTGCTGAAAGTAGATCAACTCCCTTTGCCCAAGATAGAGGATATCTTTGCAAACCTTTCTGGAGGAAAGCGTACTTGAGTGAGGTCTAAATGCAGATGGAGATGGAAGAAAACTCGGAAGTGTTCCTCACCATAAACACTCATCACAAAGGGCTTTATCACTATAATAAGCTTATTTTTGGATTTGCACCTGCAGAAAGCTATGGACCAGGAGCTGCAAGGCTATCTAGGCACTCAGTGTTACCTGGATGACATTATTATTACTGGTGAGGATGAAAAGGAACATCTCTAAGATCTTAAGACAATGTTAAGAAGAAATGTTAAGATTATGGGCTCAGAACATGATGAGACAAGTGTGAAATCTTTAAATGAATAATCACTTACTGCGGTCACACCATTGATGCACAAGATTTACACAAGTGTGCTGCGAAAATTCAAGCAGCAGTGGATGCCACAAGGCCAAATGGCGCGTCACAGTTATGCTCCATTTTAGGATTTACCAATTACTTTAATAGGTTCCTGCCAAGTCCTTGAACTTAATACTGCAGATCCAGAAGATGTGGCAATGGACGAAGCAGTATGAGGTGGTTTCCAGAAGACAAAGGAAATAGTGATGTCAGACACTGTACTCACACATATTATGATCCACATCATCCAGTGAAGCTTGACTGGGATACCTCGCCTCATGAAATAGGAGCAGTCATGTCACATGTGATGAGTGCTGGAAGTGAAAGTCTCATAACCTTTGACTCATGTTCCCTTACCGCTGCTGAGAAAAACTATGCACAGATTGACACAGAGACCTTGAATCTGGTTTGGGATGTAAAGCGTTTCAACCAGTACTTGTATGGGAGAGAGTTTACCCTCTTTACAGATCACCAGCCACTGGCGTCCATTCTCAGTCCACAGAAGGGTGTTCCACTAACATCAGCAGCACAAATGCAGAGATGGGCTCCATTTCTTGGAGGCACAATCACAAGATCGAACTGAAGAGGAGAACTAATCTTGGAAATGTTGATGGATTGTCCTGTTTACCCTTGGAAAGGAAATGCCTAAAAAATTTACAAAAGAAGAGACTCCTCTTGATATATTCTCCACAATGCATATCAAATTCTTGATTACCTGACTGGCAGGCCACAGTACATGTGCTTGCAACACTGTGTTGATCAGCAGCACTGGGGCTCCACAGGGGACTGTCTTGTCTCCCTTTCTCTTCACCATTTACACCTCGGACTTCAACTACTGCACAGAGTCTTGTCATCTTCAGAAGTTTTCGGATGACTCTGCCATAGTTGGATGCATCAGCAAGGGAGATGAGACTGAGTACAGGACTACAGTAGGAAACTTTGTCACATGGTGTGAGCAGAATTATCTGCAGCTTAATGTGAAAAAGACTAAGGAGCTGGTGGTAGACCTGAGGAGAGTTAAGGTACCGGTGACCCCTGTTTCCATCCAGGGGGTCAGTGTGGACATGGTGGAGGATTACAAATACCTGGGAATACGAATTGACAATAAACTGGACTGGTCAAAGAACACTGAGGCTGTCTACAAGAAGGATCAGAGCTGTCTCTATTTCCCGAAGAGACTGAGGTCCTTTAACATTTGCCGAACAATGCTGAGGATGTTCTATGAATCTGTGGTGACCAGAGCTATCATGTTTGCTGTTGTGTGCTGGGGCAGCAGGCTGAGGGTGGCAGACACCAACAGAATCAACAAACTCATTCGTAAGGCCAATGATGCTGTGGGGATGGAACGGGACTCTCTCACGGTGGTGTCTGAAAAGAGGATGCTGTCTAAGTTGCATGCCATCTTGGTCAAAGTCTCCCATCCACTACATAATGTACTGGGTGGGCACAGGAATACATTCAGCCAGAGACTCATTCCACCGAGATGCAACACAGAGCGTCATAGGAAGTCATTCCTGCCTGTGGCCATCAAACTTTACAACTCCTCCCTTGGAGGGTCAGACACCCTGAGCCAATAGGCTTGTCCTGGACTTATTTCATAATTTACTGGCATCATTCACATATTACTATTTAACTATTTATGGTTCTATTACTATTTATTATTTATGGAGCAGTAAATGTCTCCCTATAACAGAAAAGATTACCCACAAGGAAACTAGAAAAGACCCCACAATATCTCAGATGTACATGGCCACCCAAAATGGCCGGAATGTGTAACAGAAATCGCAGTTCCCTCATTTTTACCAACACTGGGATGAACTTGGCCTTGATGGAGCGTGCCTTCTGTGGAGATTGAGAGCTGTTGCATCATCCAAGTTGGGAGCTAAATTGCTGCAGGAGCTGCATGCTGGTCATCTAGGTTGGGTCAAAATGAAAGCTTTGTCTGATGGCCTGGGGTAAATCACCAGACTGAGCAGCTTGCCATGCACTGTTCGGGATGCCAAACACATGCAGAAGATGCCATCCCCGGGAATGGCCTGGCAGAGGAATCATGTGGATTTTGTTGGACCATTCACGGACACAAATTTCTTGGTAGTAGTAGTCGCTACAAGGTGGCCAGAAGTGTTTCCAGTAGCCTCCACTACAGCCTCATTACTGTTGAAGTGTTGAGAAGTCTCTTCTCAAGGACTGGTGTTCCAGAACTCTTAGTCAGTGATAAACGACCACAGTTTGTTATGGAATACTTTCAGTAATTCCTGAAAATGCACGGAATAAGACATATTGCATCTGCACTGTACCATTCAGCTATAAATGGATTGGTGGAAATGTTTGTCCAGAGTGTAAAGAATGTACGGTGAGCAACGCCGGCAGAACACATTACACTGACACCGAATCAGAAGTTAGCTAATCTCCTCCTTGCATATCCCAGAACAGTCCACGACCAACAATTCACCAACTATCTTGTTTCTGGGTTATTTCTTGTGCTCACCACTTGGATCCACTCAAACCCAATCTCAGAAGGAATATAGAGACAGACCGTTGAGGAAAATAAAGGGCTCCTCAAACAAGAAGTTTTGATGTTTCACTCCTGGACAAGCAGTCTTGGCGACAGCCCACTGAGATGATCAAAAGTAGACACTTGGAAAGATTAAGGACGGAACTGGACCATTCTCCTACACGGTGAAGATTGGATCTGACATCTGGGATGACACATCTGTCAGTTGAGGAGAGCAGAATTAATTGTTAGAGAAGAAAAGTGGCCAGAACTGTCAGAACCACTTTCTGCAGTCCCAGAGTCAACACCTACAACGATCATGGAGGAGGCCCCAGAACCTGCGATTGTTTCACACCTACCAGTTTCTTCTGCCAAGCAGAGTGACGCCCCCCCCGGGTCAGGAAAGACATTCAACCACAAAAGTAAGGAAGCCTCTGTAGGGATTAAATTTTAAATTTACTATTTAATGGATGTCTATACAGTATTTGTTTCTATGGTATAATGTAGGAGTGCAATGTATTTAATATTTCAGTAATACTGTAAATATATTGTTTGATTAAGCATTCTTTATTGTTTACATAATTCCTTACCGGTTTTATGTAAACGTATGTGAATGATATACGTCATTATGCTACCGTGACATACATGTGCACCTTACTAAAAGTATAAATGAAACAAAACATATGAGTTATCTCTGGATCTTCCATGTTTTTCTTTGATTAGCTTTATGTTTTGGAGTTATGAAAATATAAGCATATAACTTCTCAATTTGCTCAGCCACTCTGAGATATCTATGGACTTGGACCCAAAGGTCCCTCTGTTTCTCCACCCTTCTGAGGATTCTACCATAAACCATTGACTCTGCCTTCATTAGTCTGGCTTTCCACAAAAAGGGAGGGGAGGGGAGGGAACGTTGACTCAGACCATGAGAGGCCTGCGTCGGGCATTTTCATGCCTTACAAGGCACAGGTTGGAAGTCTGTGTGGGGTGCCACTGCTCGCACAGACTAGAGCAATGTGTGATTAAGTGCCTTGCTCAAGGACACAAACACGCTGCCACAGCTGAGCCTAGACCAAATTGTTGTTGCAGTGACAATTTTTCAGGGTACAGAAAAGAAAAAAAATAAAATGTCTCCATGGAAATAGTTTCAAAAGACCTAATAAAGGAAAAACAGATTTTGAAAACATTTAATCACACCGTTTGAGGCTCTGTATTCTTAATTTTATAAGATATTTTACACCCTGAGCTTTAGAGTCACCAGTCATGTTACCCAAGCCAACGCAGGTTGTCTAGGATATATAGTTTTAACTACAGTACACAGTGTTATGGCAGGGTCTGGAATGTGGCCACAGAGTTCCCATATGACAGAAGATACCTGAAGCCCCATAGCAGCTGGAAAATCCATATTACCAGTCTCCTAAATGCTTGATCATAAAAATGGGCAGTATGTAAGTCAGACATTTGTAAGCTGGGGACAACTCTGTCCATATGATTATCTTTCCCTGCTACTTTAATCTGAGTGTTGCCATTTTTTATGAATTCCAATTACAAAAAGGGGGGGACAGATAAACATAAATACATTTCACATTTTATGATTGGTATTTTCATCGTATTTTCTAGGTTTTAAAACATTATTGATTACCTAAATTTGAAATTGGAATATTATAACATTTACTATGTGAGTTTAAATTATAGGTGAAATATTGAGACAGCTGTTGTATGTGTCAGCATTAGTTCCAAAATAGAAGCTGTGGTATAATTATTTCCTTAATTTGAAAGCAGTTACGATTACAATACAGTCGAAAGCCATATACGAGCCAATATAACTGAGCGTTACACATGTATGGCGTTCCTTGTTGGCACCAGAAGCATGGAGACACTTGTGGGCTGTCCGCAGCGCATTTCGGACTGTGTTGGTTGTCAATACAAATGATGCATTTCATTGTTACGTTTCAATGCTTCAATGCATGTGTCAAATGAAACATCTTTATCTTTCTATATTACTATAGAATTGTTTTATAGAAAAGAAGGGATGTAGAGACACTGACTCATGCTGAAACTGCAAGGTCATACACTTCAAGATGATCAACAGAGTGATCTATTTTTTCCAAAAAAAGAAGACTGAGGAATGACTGAGTAGATGTTTATTAAAAGCACAAAAGCATTTGTTGTAGTATACATGGTGGACAACATTTTAATGTGGAATTATTGGACTGTGTGGAGTGCTAAATCCAGCAAGGTTTTATCTAACCTGCCAGATTGTACATTTGATTGGAATGGGTTCATTATATGGGAGAGTTTGGTGTTTCAAATGGATTGAATAGACAACTTCTGCTCTTATGTGTATTGGTCTTACGATGAAACATGGAAAATAGGAGCAGGACCAATCAGATGGCTGATTAAACCTGTTCCACCTTTCAATATGATCATGTCTGAACAGTTGCTTTTCCATTCATTCCCTAATCTCTTCCTAAGGGAAGTGAAACTATGAGAATCTGATCACTACAGATACACCTTGTCTTTGTTGGGATCAATCATCACAACCCTAGGACATCACTGCAGGTGTTTTCTAAGGGCAGTTACAGTATACTAGGCTCAGTGCAGATAAAGATGGTGCAACCATAAGCTTCTAATTTCTTTCACAGCTCATTACCAAATGAAATGCCTCAAGATGTCGACAATATTTAATCTTTTTCTATAGGCAACAACTTCCTGCTGCAGAAGTGCCAATCAATTATCAGCTCCAACTGTAGAAATTTTGGTGCACTCCCGAGACATTTAATAGCATAACCATCACCTAGCTTCCACTATTAACATACTGGCATCATCGCTGGCCAGGTACTTAACCAAACACGCCACAATTTCTGTGCAACAAGAGCACAGAAGATCTGGATACCCTGTAGCAAATGACTCCCCTTTTCATACACTAAGTTCAAGTTTGATTGTCATTCAGCCATATGTGAATACAACCAAATGAAGTAGTGTTACTCTGGGCCAAGGTACAAAACACACCAGCAACAGTCACACACACCACACACAAATAGCACGTATAAGGTAGCAAGCGCATATAAGATATCGGTAAAATACAGTCACACAAAGAAAATAGTCCAAGACCCTGAGTCCGTGATTGCAGGAGTCTGCAATCAAACATAATACAGTTTGCTTTCTGCTGAGCAAACACTGGGGGCAGTACCGACTCCAGCTTGGACGCCATGCCACACTGCCTCCAGTGGAGCACCCCTCTCTCCTGTAAATCAAGTCAGTCCATCATCTATATGAGAGAGTCAGGGTGTGATGGAATACTCTGCGTTCACCTGGATGAGCGTCAGCTCACCAACACTCAAAAAGCCCATCAAGACAGGCCGCGCGATTGCTACCGCAGTTATCACTCTACAAATTCATTCCTTCTGCCCGCATTACTCAGTGATTCAGTGTGTATCACCTACACCATGCACTGTAGTTACTTCTCTCGGCCACTCCAAAGGCACCTCCCAACAGGCCCACTGCCTGCTGTTTCCAAGAATACTGGCCTGGAAGTCCATCATTAGTCCCTAAATCCTGGATTTACTGTCCCTAATAGATTCAGCAGAAGGGCCATTACAGTTCAGAGGTGACTCACCCGGGGGCAAGAATGAAACAGCAATAAATGCTGGCTGAGCAATGATTCCAGGATCCAGGAATATGAGTAATAATTAAAAACAATTAATTCCTTTCACATCCTGTTAACAGTGCTCCATCTACTGCCTGATATCAGTTTAAAGCCCAGGCATTCTGATGGAACCCTGTTGTCTGATCTGATCCAAAATTAAGTACACTCCACATATCTATGTGATTGTCTGAATTCCCTATGTCCATCTCCAGAAGGTTTTTCGGCTCTTACTCTATCGCAGCTCCGTTGCTGTTGAAATATCAAACTGGGTCTTTGTTCTATCTAGCTCAGACATACCATTGCAAAACTTGCCAGCCTCTCTTCTTTTTCATTTACATATAAGTTGGTCTAATATTCTGCAACCTGTGCCGTAATCACATCATGTCCCATCTCACATATTCCAATGCGTGTGTCGATCAGATCTGGATCTTTGTTATACAATGTCTTGTATTCTTCCATTCTTCCATCGTTGTGCCTCTTCCAAAAGCTGTTATCTTCTCCATTTTGTCTACCACCTAAGACAACAGTATTTCTCTAATCCTTGATTAGTCTTGATTTTAATTTCCCTGAACATTCCTTCTCTTCTGTCTCTCTTCCCTTCTTCTTAAACCATTGGTAATTATGCAGCATTTGTTGATATCCCCTTTGTAACTTGATGTCAAACTCTGTTTGATAATGCTTCTGTGAAGTGTCTTTGCATATTATGCAATATTAACCTATGCAAGTTATTTAACCGGGGGAAGGACCTTCAAGGTAAAATGGTTGGTTTGATTTCGATGATCTTGAGACCTGAAGCAATTTATAGTCAGTGTCATGTATGTTCCAGAAAATTGGTGAACTGCTGGCTGGAAAGATATTCTTACCACTATTTTAATCACCTGCTGCTGAATTCCTAAATGGTAAAACAGAGTTACAGAGGTAGAAGAGGTATAGGGCATTACAACAACTTAAATCACAGACTGAAAAACATTTAGTCATATATAAGAAAGAAGGACTATGGATGAATGCTGCTGGCTGGCGTATTCCAGGCTGCAGGAGTACGTGTTGTCTGTATCACAGCCCGGTATGGAAACACCAATGTCCTTAAATGGAAAATCCAACAAAAGGTAGTGGATACAGCCCAGTCCATCAAGGATAAAGCCCTCACCACCATTGAGCACATCTACATGAAATGTTATTGCAGGAAAGCAGCATCTGACATCAGAGACCCCCACCACCCAGGACATGATCTCTTCTTGCTGCTGCCATCAGGAAGAAGGTACTGGAGTCTTAGGGCTCATACAATAATTCCAGGTTGTATATTGTATATAGATTTTCTGATATTAAATGGAACTATCGAACACCTCTAGGTTCAGGAACTATTATTATCCCTCAAGCATCAGGTTCTTGAACCAAAGGGGAAAACTTCACTCAACTTCAATTGCCGCATTACTGAGAAGTTCCACAGCCTATGGACTCACTTTTAAGGACTCTTCATCTCATGTTCTCGATATTTATTGCTTATTTATTATTCTTATCATTTCTTTGTTTTTGCATTTGTAGAGTTTGTTTTCTTTTGCACACTGGTTGAATGCCCAGTCTTTCATTGGCTCTGTTATGATTATTATTCTATTATGGACTTATTGAGTATGCCTACAAGAAAATGAATCTCAGGGTTGTATACAGTGAAATATATGTACTTTGATAATAAATTTACTTTGACTTGGACGCACTAAAGCTTGGAACAGCCAAGGACAGGTACGTGAACTGCGCTTTGTGAGGAAGGAACACAGTACAGGGTTCTTCTGCTGCTAGAGAGGAAGGGACTGGATTGGGTGAGGAAGCCCCCCAATTATCATAGTAGTGTATCACTCAAAGAGTCACATGAGCAGCAGTAGTACTATTGGTGTGTCGGAATGTCATAAAATGCATTGACTATGAATGTAAAGAATGACAAGACATTGCACAGTTTACTTGTGTAAATATTCTTTATTATGAATAAAATTTATTTTGATTATGAAAAAAGAGGAAATATTAAGCAAAGTTGACTCACAGTGTCAAATATTTTAAAATTGTGGATCTCCCGACTATAAACATTCGCTGTTTATTCATGTTAATTACACAATGCTGGTTAAGGCTATATTCAGCCTTCTGCTCTGATCTGCATTAATTCTTTCAAATTAAAAAAATCACTTCATCTTGTTGCTTTCTCCTTTACTGCGCTTTGGTTGTTTACCATGGATATTACCAAGCCACAATCAGATTAATGTGAGCATTTTGCTCCAATAACTAACCTCATAAAGTGTTTTGCAGAAACTACCTCTCTATTGCTCTGGGTGTTGGGGAGATGCTATTAAACTGTATAAGCAGTTTCTCCTTTGCGTGTAATTGAAATTACTGAAAGTCAGCTTTATTTTTGGTAGACGATTGACCAGGAATTCCTGTAATCTTCCCCTACTTACATAAAATGAGAGATAAATAGTAAGAGAATAGGTCTACCTACAAGCAAAATCACTCTCTCTCTCTTTCTCACACACGAGCGCACGCGCGCGCACACACACACACACACACACACACACATCTTCAGCTACTGGGAAGATAGTGAAAAGACAAAAAGTTGTAGCTCTTCTCTAGATACAGTAGGTGTGGGTTGAGGGAGGTATTAGCAGACACCCCACCTCTCCTGGAAGTTCCGGGAGTCTCCCGCATATAAATAGTGGCTCCCTGATGCCCGCAAATTATATACAATATCACGGAAATCAATTTTTTGAGAGCGAGAGAGAGAAAGCAAGAGGGATCACGAGAGCGAGAGCGCGCGCAAGCGAGAGAGAGAGAGCGCGAGAGAGCGACCACGAGAGAGAGAGCGCGTCATGGGAGAGTGTTCCAAAAAAAGAAAATATAAAACATACGTCACCCCAGACTAAAGTGTACCCCTGCCTAATAGGGGTCAAAAATAATGACAGTGTTGCTCGCTGCACTGTTTGCAACAGTGACGTTTCTATTGCCCATGGTGGGTTAAGACCGTAAAAGACATGTTGAGGTGAGTTTATCAGGTATCATTCGTTCATTAGCGTAGCTAACATTATTTAAACTAGCTGGCTAGCTGCTAAGGAGTTACTCTATTGCAGACATCCCACCTCTCCCGGAAGTTCTGGGAGTCTCCTGCAAATTGATGGTGCTACCTCCCTGAAATGAGTCTTTGCAGGGTGGGATGTCCGTACTAAAAAAGCTGAGAGGATTGAAGTGGTGGAAGTAGGCAAGAATGAGGAGAATTTCACCTTGATCTAACAGCATGACTGTCAGTTGTACTCTCCTCTGCAGACCTGGTCCATAAACTTAATACAGTTCCAGGCATTTATCCTCATGTTCAACACTTTCAACCTCAGGATTTCCACTTATAGAGGAATTCTACAGCTAGGCATCATGGACAAAATAACAGCCATTGACAAATGTAATGAAGGATTTTGGTATTGTTGACAAGATCATTACTTATTGTCTATTCTGAATCAAGAATTCATGTTGAATCTCTAAGTCCTTGAGAGGATAGAATGTGGAAGTTATTGCAGGAAGTAATTGTGATGAACAGCAGGTATTTATTTAAAAGAAGATAAGTAAAGGCCTTGGGGATAAAGGAGCGGAAGGGGACGGTAATAAATCTGGATAATGTAGGCTGGAAAGAGGCTGAGAAAAACAGGTAAATGCCATTTGGGCCAAATGATCTACTTATGGGCTACAATTTTGTATAACTTTATTAGGTAGGGTATGGTTCGTGGTCTCCTGCTGTGGTAACCCATCCACTTCAAGGTTTGACGTGGTGAGCATCTAGAGCTGCTGTTCTGTACACCACTGTTGTAATACATGTTTACTTGAGTTGCTGGGCCAGTCAGGCCATTCTCCTCTGACCTCTTTCATTAACAAGATGTTTTTACCTGCAGAGCCGCTGTTCACTGAATGTTTTTGCTCCTCACACCATTCCCTGTAAACTCCAGAGATTGTTGTGCATGAAAATCCTAGGAGATCAGTAGTTTCTGATATACTCAAACCACCCTGCCTGGCACCAACAATCGTTCCATGGTCAAGGTCACTTAGATGATATTTCTTCCTCCCCCCTTCTGATGATTAGCTTGAACAACTGAATATTTTGACACGATGTCTGCATGCTTTTATGTATTGAGTTGCTGCCACATGTTTGTCTGATTAGATATTTGCATTAATGAGCAGCTGTACAGGTGTACCTAATAAAGTGGGCACTGTGTATTTTCTGATGATTGTAAACAATTTTCAGCAGCTGAACAAACAGAGCAACATTACCGAGGAAAAGTTGCTCAGCAGATTAGGCAGCATCTATGGAGGAAAATGAACAATTGACGCTTTGGCCCATGATTCTTCATTGGGACTAGAAAGAAAGAGTGCAGAATCCAGAAAAAAAGGGTGGGAGGGAGGGGGAGGAACACAAGCTGATGAATCCAGGTGTGAGGACAAAAGTAGAAAGGTGGGGGAAGGAGGTAAAAAGAGTGATGTGAGAAGGTGGGGGGAGTAACCTGTGGAAGAAGCATAGGGCTGAAGAAAAGGAATCTGATAGGAGAGGATAATAGTAAAGGGCTGAAGAAGAAGGGACCTGATAGGAGATGACAATAGACCATGAAGGAGGTAGGGAACCAAAGGAAAGTGAAGGTGATTGGCAAGTCCTGTCAGGGAGGGGGAGGGGAGGGAAATCGAGGGGTAAAGGGGCTAGAATGATAAGGGAAAACTAAGGGGGAAAAGATGGGAGTGGTTACCAAATGTCATGCACATCAATGTTATCCCATCAGGATGGAAACTATGAATAGAGTTCTTGTTCCTCCTAACAGTTGATCACCTGTTCACTAATGTTTAGGAGGCCACACCGGGGACACCAGATACAATATACAGCCATAATGGGTTCATGCACAAATCGTTGCCTCAGCTGGACAGACTATTTAGGGCCCTGAATGGTGGTGAGGGAGGTGGTTTAGGGGCGGGTGTAGCACCTAGTATGGGTGCAATGTTAAGTGCCCGAGGTGGATTGGTGGGGAAGGAACGGTGGATAAAGGAGTCTTGGAGAGAGCAAGTCATGTGGAAAGTGGAGAGAGGAGGGGAGGGGATGCTACTGTGTGCCTGGTGGGGTATCCCACTGGAGATGGTGGAAGCTGTGGAGAATAATGTGTTGGATGCAGAGACTGTGGGAGAGGAAAGCATCACCATGAGTACCAGTGCTGCGGAGACAAAGGAACAGGACAAGGAAATGGCATCCTTGTGAGTGAGAGGGTGGGAAGAGGTGTTTCCAAGGTAACTGTGGGATTCTGGGGCTTTGTAAAAGGTGTTGGTGGAGAACCTATCTCTGGAGATGGAGCGAGAGATTGAGAGAGTGGAGAGAGGTGTCAGAGTTCGACAAGGTGAATGTTGGTAGAGAAGTTGTTGAAATTGATGAGCTCAGCATGGGTGCGGGAAGCAGAACCAATGCAGTTATCCGAGTCTGGTTTGCTTTGTGATGTATTGCAATATCGAATTTGGTTTCAGAACTATGCTACAAAATTCAATTACTTTAAACAGAAAATGTCCAAGCACTGTGCAGATTTCTATTTGAATGAAGTAACTGCTATTAATTTCTATTTTAAGTGTCCATTTTTACTTTCATGTTTAATGAAAAGGTTTCATTTCCACAAACACTGAAATAATGTACAGTCTTCCTTAACAGAGATCACCCACACTCAGAGGAGTAATAATCTCACTGGTGATAAATTATATGCTGAAATTGGCCAGATTATAGAGTACAAAGGTACTCTAGTGGAGTTGCTCCAGAGGTTAGTGCTCAACTCTGACCTTTGGTGTTCTCTATGTGGTGTATGATGTTGCCCTTGTGACCACATTGGTTTCCTCTCACTTTTCAATGGAATACTGGTTGGATTGGTAGGGTTGATTCTGGCTAGCAGGGGATCCCTGACCATCATCAAGCTATTGCTCATAAAATTAAAGTAACAGAAAAGAAAATTATTGCCACTTGGAGTGTAAGAACCCTATATCAAGCAATGTGATAAATGAAATGGAAAGACTAAAGATTAACATCATGGGAATTAGCGAAGTTCGTTGGATAGGTGCTGGAACATGTCGGATTAGAAATAAAACACTAGTTTATTCTTGTGGAACATCCCATATTAATGGAGTAGGGATTCTTATGGATGAAAACATGGCAAAAAGTGTTTTAGGACGTTGGGCAATATCAGAAAGAATGCTCCTTGTTAAATTCAGAGGACAACCATTTGATTTAGCAATTATGCAGGTATATACACCAACAACAGATGGAACAAATGAAGATATAGATAAATTCTATGAAGAGCTTGAACAAAGAAAGAGTGGATACAAATCTCAAGGTATTGTTATTGTCGTGGGAGATCTAAATGCTAAAGTAGGGCAAGGTGCTGATGGAAATACCATAGGAAAATTTGGACTAGGAAAGAAATGAAAGAGGTGAGAAATGGGTAGAATGGTGCAAGATGAATAATCAGGTCATTATGAATACCCACTCTAAAACCATCCAAGATGCTTGTGGACCTGGAAAAGTCCAGGTGATAACACCAGAAATCAAATTGACTTTATTACTATAAACCAAAGATTTAGAAACTCAGTGACTCAATGCAAAACATATCCAGGTGCAGACTGTAATAGTGACCATAACCCAGTAGTATGTCATGTAAAAGTAAAACCTAAAAAACTAAAGAAACAAATACCTGAACAATCCCTCGACTACTTGCAATTAATTAAAGAAAACTTATAACAAAAATTTACAATTGATGTAAGGAACAGATTTCAAAGTCTAGAAATAGAATCTGTTGAAGATGATAGCAATCATGTAGAAATGAAATTTAACTCTCTAACAGATGCCTTGGTAGAATCAGTAAAGTAGGTGATTTCTAAAAAAGAAAAAAGAACAAAGAATAAATGGATGACAGATGAAATTAAAAATCTAATGGAAGAAAGGAGATGGAAGAAAGCAAATCCAATAGTATATAAGTCCTTAGATAAAAAAGTTAAAAGCTTATGTCAGAAAGCCAAAGAAGAATGGTTAAACCAGGAATGTGAGCAAATAGAAAGAATCTCCATTACAGATCCAAAAAGGTTACATCAACAAATCAAGAATATCACTGGTAAAAAACTCCTCTGTTCTTCAGGTGGATGTTTGAAAGCAAAGGACGGTACCATTATTATGAAAGAAGATGAGATTATGAACAAATGGACTGAGTATATTCAGGAATTGTTTGAAGATGACCGAGGCGAAAAACCAGAAATTAAGAAAAACATTGATGGTCCAAGTATTTTAAAATCCCTATAAATGTGTGCAGTCAGATGCCTGTAGTCAAAGAGGAAAATCAGGTCGACTCAGGGCCAAGAGGTACTGGAGAGAGGAATGGGAGCTCCAGGAGATAATGAGGTCAGGGATCATAAAGAGAGTTATTTTGATCGATGATTGGGAGTTTGCGATGGGGACTGGCAGCTCAGGACTGGTAATTAGGAGTAACGTTCGAGATTTGGTAACTGGAAAATGTGACTGTTTAAAGATACAATAGATGATTATTGACTGTGGGGTGGATAAGAGATTATCTGGTCTAATTTCCTGTGGGATTTCAATCTTCTCTGAAATCAGCCAAAACCTCATGAATAAGAATTTAGTGAAGATTAGTACAAGGAAGACCTTATGTCTGTTCCAGCATTCAGTAAGATTATAGCTAATCTGTTACCACAGCGCCACTTTCCTGTACAATCCCCCTACCATTTGATCCTCATAAAGTCTAAAAGTCTATTGATTTCTTAAATGTATTACATCTTGAATATGTTAAACTCAAAAACTGAACAAATGATCCCTGAGATTACATCCAAAAACTGATCACTTAATACTGAATTAACTATTGTAGTCAAGGCCATAATAACCCTGAATTTCATTCCATCCAACATTTTCCAAAATGCCATGGGAATCTCCACACCATATCTTTGTATTAAATTTGTGACTGTCTCTAAGAATCTCCAGATGGATTAGTTTAGGGCTCTGGGAAACTTCCAGAAGACACACACTCAACGTTTTAGGAACAGCTTCTTCATCAGATTTCTGAACAGGCAATGAAACCATGAACACTAACTCAGCATTTATATATATATTTATGACATATTATATGTCTTACAATATAGTGCTGCTGCAAAACAACAAATATTATGGCATATATCAGTGATAATAATCCTGATTCTGATTCTGAGAATTCAAATATTCCCCTAACTTGGGAAATAAAAGAACTAATATATGGCATTATCTCCCAGCCCAGTAAAACTGCAGATTCCTCCAAACATCAACGTTAAAAGTAAGTTTATTATCAAGTACCTATATGTTACCATATACTACCCTGAGATTCATTTTCTTGCAGGCATTCTCAGTAAAATGAAGAAATACAATAGAATCAATGAAAAACTACACACAAAGACTGACAATCAATGTGCAAAAGAGGTCAAACCGTGAAAATACAAAAAAACAGTTAATAATAATAATAATATGTAACCAAATAATACCAAGGACATGAGTTGAGGAGTCCTTGAAAATGAGTCTATAGGTTGTGGAATCAGTTCAGAGTTGAGGTGAGTGAAGTTATCCACACTGGATCAGAAGTCTAATGGATGAACTGGTTGCCCTCCTTAATTAAAATGATAGGTCTTGTGGGTGATGATCCAGACTCTTCACGTCTCAAAGGGGAATGACTAGCTGCTGCATATAGCTCTAGTTTGTTAGGCAGTGTATGTGGACTGGACCAGAAGTTTGAAGGGTAATGCAGGATAATATGTCAAGAAACCCCACATGCATTGCCCTGAGGCTCAGTAACACATGATGATCAGTGTGTTGTGTTCCAGAGCAGAGACAGCTTGTAGACAGCTTCACCTTTATCAATAATGAAACCATTTTTAGCAGTATAATGTTTGGAGGGCTGGATTCCAAAGAGTTATTTTCTTGTGGTTTGAATTAATACAAATGCTAAATGTAACTATAACTGAGTTGACTTCAATAATGGGATGAGCAAGGGAGAAACAATACTTTGGAGAAAATACAGATAATTCATTAAATAACTATCAAAAACAGCAGTAAATATTGATTAGGCAGTGTGGTGAAATAGGATGCTTCTCAGAATAACAGAAAGAAAGAGGGAACTTGGGGTTTATATAGTGCCATTCATGACCTTCTAAAGTCTCTAGGTGCTTTGCATTCAACTAATTCATTTTACAGCACAATGTCTTTTGTAATACACATGAGCCAAACTCTGCCCAGCAAGTATCTACACCAGCACTCCGATAATGATCAATCTTTAAGGTATTGGTTGAAGATAAATATTGGCCACAAGTGCAGGCCCGACGGGCCAGCTGGCCTACTCCTGCATCTCAGTGTGGTACGGCAATTGTCCCGTATCGGACCGCAAAGCACTTCAGTGTTTGTTAAAACTGCCCAGCAGATTATCGACACCCAATTGCCCACCATTGAGAACATCTACCATAAACGCTGCCTGAGCAGGGCGAAATGCATTATCAAGGATGCAGCTCACCCTAACCATGGACGTTTTACTCTTCTCTCATCCGGTAGGCGCTACAGGAGCCTCCGCTCCTGCACCAGCAGGCACAGGAAGAGCTTCTTCCCTGAGGCTGTGACCCTGCTAAACCTCACATCACAGCGCTAAGCAGTATTGCACCCATATTGCACTGTCTCAGTACTTTTATATTTGTGTGCTGTAGCACTTACTTTTTATTCACAGTTATTTTGTAAATAACACTATTCTTTGCATTTCTGGTTAGATGCTAACTGCATTTCATTGGCTTTGTATCTGTACTCGGCACAATGACATAAATTTGAATCTAATCTAATCTAGTCTAATTTCTTATGTTCTTATGTAAGAAAAAAATAGCGCTGTGGAATTTTGTTTGTTCACCTGAGATGGTTTAATATTTCTTTTAAAAAACAGAACTTGTAGCAAAATAGTCCTGCATGGGAACGCTGGAGAGATTTTTTTACCGAGAAAGAGAGGTGGCTTGAGTGTGGGATGGAGAATTGGAGTTATAAGTTGTTGACACTTTGGTCTGAGGCCCCCCGTCAGAACTGGAAAGGAAGGGGGCAGAATATGAAGGTGGGGGGAGGGAAATGTGTATGGGATGGCAGGTGACATGTGAACCAGGTGAGGGAGAAAGTTGGTGAGTGGGGGAGAATGGATGAAGCAAGAAGCAGGGTGGGACTGGTGGAAGAGGTAAAGGGCTGAAAAAGAAGGAATCTAATAGGAGAGGACAATGGACCAAGGAAGAAGAGGAAAGAGGACGGGAACCAGAGGGAAGTGTTGGACAGGTGAGGAGGGGAAAAGGGGTGAGAGGGTAACAAGAATGGGGAATGAAAAATGAGAAAAGGAGGCAGGAGAGAGAAATTCTTGGAAGCTGGAGAAACTAATGTTCATGCCATCTGGTTAGAGGCTGCCCAATGAATACGAGGTGTTGATCCACCAACCTGCGATTGGCCTCATGATGGCAGTAAAGGAGGACATGGACAGACATGTCAGAATGGGAATGGGATGTCAAATGAAAATGGCTTCTACCTCCTTCCTTTCCAATCAACCCCATAGATGCTGCTTGACTTGCTGAGTTCCTCTCGCATATTGTGTGCGTTGCTCAAGATTTTCAGCATGTACAGAATTTCTTGTATTTAAGAGTTATAAGAAGGGATTGGATAGACCAAGATCTTGTTTAGATTATAAAATTATGAAAGACATATATAGAGTTTGTAGACACAATCCTTTATTCAGGATAGGGGTATCTAAAACTAGTGGTCACAGATTTAAGATGAGAAAGTTAAGATTTAAAGGGGTTTTCACACATAGGGCGGTGGATATATGGAATGAGCTCCAGGTAAGGTGGTAGGAGTGGGTACAGTTACAACGTTTAGAAAACATTTAGATGGTTACTGAATGGGAACAGTGTTAGAGGGATAGCGGGCAAATGTAGGTAAATAGGACTGAATTAGTTAGCCGTGCTAGTTGGCCTGGACAAGCGTGAGTGAAGGACGTGTTTCCGTGCTGTAACGCTCCAGAAATATATGAAACTAAAACAATGAAAAATTGTTGTAGCCTCCCATACAAATCAGAAAGGTGATCATGGAAAACAAAGTCACGTTAATTAAATATGGGCTCTACTTCAAAGGAAACAGAACAATCAGGGACACTAATTGCAGACATAATCTCATTTTTAAATCTTTTTATTAATATAATCTTCTACAGCTGTAAAATACAGAGATTAGTATGTATATAATTAATAAAGCTGAAGAAGAAAAGATATACATGGTAATGAAAAAAAATCTAACAATAGACATAATCTAATACTGAAGAGGAAATTTTTTAAAAAGACAAGGGAAGCAAGCACAACTGAGGGTTTGGGTAGATGACACCACTGTTGTTGGTAGAATCTCACATGGCAACGAGCAGGCGTACCGGAGTGAGATAGATCAGCTGGTTGAGAGGTGCTGCAGCAACAACCCCCATCAGCAAGACCAAGGAACTGATTGTGGACTTCATGAATGGGAAGTCAGGAGAATGCACGCCAGTCCACATTGAGAGGTCAGTGGTGGAAAGGGAGAGCATTCTGACTGGATGCAATACAACCCAGTGTGGGACCTGGAATTTGGAGACTCAACCAGTCCCACCATGGGCACAACCACAGAACACAGAACATAGAATAGTACAGCACAGTACAGGCCCTTCGGCCCACAATGTTGTGCCGACCCTCAAACCCTGCCTCCCATATAACCGCCCACCTTAAATTCCTCCATGTTCCTCCATATTTTAGTAGTCATCTTCTGCCTTCGAGTGATTTTCCATGAGGCAGTGTCTCCAGAAGGAGGTATCCATCATTAAAAGTGAGATGGAGGGACAGGAGATCTACATTCCTCATTTTAGGATCAGCTCCATCAGATTTCTGTGAATCCATGAACAATACCTCATTATTCATCTTTTGCTCTGTTTCTTTGTAACATAGTAATTTTTATGCCTTGTACAGTACTGCTTTCACAAAACAACAACACAGGTCAGTGATGATAAGTTTGATTCTGATTCTGATTAGTCTATTGACGTTAACCAAATGGTCAAGACAAGGGGGGAGGGTTGATGATAAGAATGCATGCACAGAACAATTTGGGGATGAAAGGCTTTCAGGAATAAATGGCAGTGTTATCGACTGTGGCAGTGAGGAAATGACAGGTGCATTGAATGAATTCCGCACAACAGGCCACACCGTAAACGCTCTGTTGTTCACAGAAGCTACCAGCAGACGTGTAATGAAATTGCTACAGCCTTTATAGTGATCAACGATATAAGAGCGAAAGGCTCTGAATGAGACTAAGATGTCTGGTAATTGTTGAAATTCAGTAAATGCCAACAAATGAATTGAGAATGAAATAAAATCTCTTTCTCATTGCTGATATTTGCAGCGATGTGATTATTTTAGACCATTTTATGTTACTGTCAATGCTAGTCAACCGCTTGCAATTTATTTAGCATCAGTCAAAATCTATTCTTTGTTTTTTTTGTATTGAGATAGAGCACAGAATAGGGCTTCCAGCCCCTTGAGCCGTGCCGCCAAGCAATCCCCCGATTTAACCCGAGCCTAATCACGGGACAATTTACAATGGCCAATTAACCTATCGACCGGTACGTCTTTGGACTGTGGGAGGAAACCCAAGCGGTCACGGAGAGAATGTACAAATTCCTCACAGTCAGCGGCAGCGGGAATTGAACCTGCGTCACCCGTACTGTAAAGCGTTGTGCCAATCACTACTCTACCGTGCTGACAAATTTATAGGTTCTGATAAACTTTGAAACAAAATGACAACTCATTTTGTCCAACTTGGCAGAGATTGAGTGAACTTTTTTCCAGGTTGGAGATGACACATACGGGGTTGGGGGCGAGACGGGGGATAGATGGAAAGAAAAATGGCTAGGGAGAAGGGAAAGGTTAGATTGTTCATGGAGTTGGTTAGAAGGCTGGCACAGCATTGTGCGCTGAAGGGCTTGTAATGTGCTGTACTGTTGTATCTTCTGTCTAGTCTTTATATCAATATGGAGGGATGGGGAGATGTAAATGATACCCAGGAGGAGGATATTTAGTATAAGTTGCCATCAAGATTGGCACAACATTGTGCTGAAAGATCTGTCCTATACTGTACTGTTTTATGTTCTAGACATATAAGTTCATATATGTTATTCCTGCGCGTAACTCTGATAAGATTGACAGTTATTGGCTATTCACAGTGCCTCTTGAGAAGAATTTGTGCCTCCTTGACTCGCTGGAGTCTACGTAGTAAGATATCCCTGCAGTACAGCTGTGGTAGGTGTTCCACGAGTTGATCGGACAGCAATGAAGGAACAATAATCTATTTCCAAGGCACGATATTATTGGTTGGACTGCTCCCTTCAATCATTTTAGCTTGGAATAATTACAGCAAAACAAGTTATAATTTTTGGAAATGAAGAGAGCTCTCCCACCCAGGTCTGGAAATGATCATCTACGGAAATATAATTTCCCACTACCATATATTGTTGAAACCCTGAGAAAGACATTTTCTAGAGCAAGCACAGAATGAAGGCACTGATCACGGGTGTGTGTGCTGCCTCAAAAAGCCAGGGGCCAGTTTCAGTACTCAGTCTGGGTTTGGGTGCTGTCTGGGTGAAGTTTGGACCTTCTGCCTGAGGCCTGTTTGTTCCCACATCCCGACCATGAGCAAAATTGTGGGTAGATTGGCTACTGGACTGCAGGTGAAAATTAGAATCTGGGGGAGTGCATGAAAAATGTGATTAATATAGGGTTAGTGTTGATGAGATGGTGGGGTGGATATATGTCTCTACCAAAGGAAGTGCTCCTTCCCTCCACTAGCCTGCAGTTCATCCTTGGGCACCTGCTTAGCATCCCCCAGCCCCCACGGGAAGCCATGGGAGCAGGCAGTGAATGGTCGTAAGAGCAGTTGGAGCATATCACAAGTCCTGGTTATGTGACGCTGACGCCAGGCAGACAATTTGTGAAGAGTATTGATAATGGCAGGGCTCACCCGTCTTGTAAAGGTGCTCCCCAGAATAAGGTAATGGAGAACCACTTCTGTAGAAAAATTTGCCAAGCACAATCATGGTCAAGACCGTGATCGCTCCCATCATGCAACACAGCACATAATGATGGCGATGAGTGTTGACGGTCAGAATGGACTCCCAGCCCAAAGGATCTGTTTCCAGATTGTATATCTCTATGACGTTGTGATGATGGTGTTGACAAGCTGCACTCACTGAAAGAAGAAAAATGCACTTCAACCCCTCTGACAACATAGGTCCACACATCAGCAAACTAAGTGTGTTGAAAGGGCTGTTAGGGGGATCTAAGATAAACAACAAAGCGTGCTCTTACCAAGTATAAAGAGTCTGGAACTGGAGTGTGAAATTTGATTTCTGGACTAGAGAGGTCCTTCGATTATTTGTTCTTTAAGGTACGCTGCAAGTTTATCAGCGGAAAGAAACTATAGGAGCTGCCTCCGGATAAAAGAATGAACCTTTAGAACAGAGATGAGGGGAAATTTCTTTAGTCAGACAGTGGAGATGTGTGGAATTCATTGCCACAGACAGCTGTGGAGGCCAAGTCATTGGGTACATTTAAAGCGGTGGTTGATAGGTTCTTGGTTAAAAAGGCAATCAATAGTTACAGGGAGAAGGCAGGAAAATGGGGTGGAAAGGGATAATAAATCGGCCATTATGGAATGGCAGAGCAGACTCGATGGGCTGAATTGCCTAATTCTGCTCCTATGTCTTATGGTCTTATAGTTTATGGTTTTGTCTCTCCTCTGCCCTGACAGTATATTGTACTAGACTATAAGAACAGGCAGTCACTGAGACTATGAATGGTCACTCTAGAAATTAGTTAGAATTTGATTTGATATAATGACAAACGATAGAGTTGGTTTCTGAATTTTCCATAAGAGTTCAATGCCATCTATTAAAATTATCCCAGAGTAGTTTCAGCACATTCCACAAATTATGCAGCATCCTTTCAATGGAGTATATTCTCTTTCCATTAATTCACATTTTATTGTCATTTTTCCTTAGCTGTCATTTATAGGTGGATGAATTTCACCGGCGTGCACAATTTATTAGCATATTCTGCTTGCACAAAATGTTTGCAGCTTCTTAAAAATAGCCACACAAGCTTATGAAATTCCTCGTGAAGTACAGCAGCAACCGTCACTAAGGGTTCTGATTTCATTGAAAAGCAGTTCATCTTGACTGTTTCTTCTTTGATCTATCTCACTTTGGCATGAAACCTTGTTCTTGTCACTTGATACATAATGATGTGTTTTTTTTATTTTGGCTGGCAAATTGGAAAAAACTAGTAGAACCAGCAATTTATTCCAGATCCATTACGTGTGTGCAGTTCGTGCACAGTGAGTGATAGCAGCTGTATTTTATTAGGAGCTTGGGGAGAATTGGTATGTCACCAAAGGCACTCACAATTGTTTTTACAGAGATACGGTGGAAAGCATTCCAATTAGTTGGGTCACTGTTTGGTACGGAGGGGCCACTGCAGATGATCGGAAAACACTACAGAAAGTTATAAACTCAGCAAGCTCCATCCTGGCCACCAGCCTCCCCAGCATCATGGACACCTTCAAAAGGGGCATCCATCATTAACAAACCCCATAGCTCAGGACAAGCCCTGTTCTCATTTCTACCATCAAGGAGAAGGTACAGGAGCCTAAAGCCACAGACATAACATTTCAGGAACAGCTTCTTCCCCTCTGCCATCAGATTTCTGAATGCACAATGAACCCATGAATGCTACCTCTCTTTTTCCCCTCTCTCTTTTTGCACTATCTATTTTAAGTTATTTTCTTTTTTATATATACTTATTGTAACTTATAGTTTTTACTACTATGTATTGCGTCAACGTTTTTGTCGTGATGCGTCTAGTGTGGTAGTGCTTGTGACTGTCACTTTCAGCTTCCACCGCTGGCTGGCAGTCTCGCAAGAAGGAGAGCTGTAGTCTCCTCCTGACAGTACGCAGCCTCTCCAGCAGCAAGTCTCAGGTAGTGCCTCCTCTCCGGTGGCACACGAAAACTGAACACCCTTCAGACTCAGGCTGAACTACAGAGGACAGGGAGGAGGTCCGGCCCCTGCACACGTAGCACGCAGGCCCATCGGCATGTGGACATGTCCTGGTGCTCATGAACCAGATCTCCAGCAATGGGTAAGTAGTCCCGCTGCCTTGTGGGCAGCCTCGGGAGAGGCAAAGGCCATGGGAGTAAACCCAGACACCCAGTCCGGAGTGGAGCCCCTAAGGTGGCTGGACGTCATTGAACATCCTTCCAGCAGCTTTTGCAGCCAAGTTGGTGCCATACTTATTGCTTCATAAGCTTTCTTTTGGACTACACTGGTGAGGCCGAGTGGGGGGTCTTGACGACTGGACATCTCCAGATCTCCATACCTTCCTCCCAGGCTTGTGATGATGATCATCATCACCTATTGTCCCTTGAGACAGACAAATGCCAGCCAACAAACCAATATTATGTACTGCAAAGTATTTCTGCCTCAATTCTACAAATTTCATGACATGTGCCAGTGATATTAAACCTGATTCTGATTCTGATTGGCTGATGGAGACCAACATTCAAAGGAAGCTGAAATGCCTTATTTGAAAATGCCGGATGAATAGAATTGCTTTACTTTCTGATAGTTCTCAGGGTTCTTTCACATCTGGTCATAGGAACAGCCTAGCAATCAATTTGTTTCTTCAAGAAACAAGCTCCACCAACAATCTGCTTATGCTTCGGCAATTTAAAGTCAGCATGACGAAAGTACAATGGGGTCATCACCAGTGAAAAGTTTAGGGATATTTAATAATGCCTCTTTGAGAGGTAATATCAACAAACATATTGGCCATAATATTCACTAGCATCGTAAGTTTGTCGGTTGTGTTTTTACCTGCCAGCTTGAGTAGCATGGCCATTGCTGGGCCCTCCCCACCATTAAGCACATCTGCGAGGAGCACTGGAACAGTAAAGCAGCATCCTTCCTCAAGGATCCTCACCAGCCAGGCCATGCTCTCTTTCTGCTGCGGCCACCGGGCGGGCGGTGCAGGAGCCTTAGGCTTCACACCACCTGGCTCAGAAACAGTTACTCTCCAACCGTCAGGCTCCTGAACCACTGTGGACGACTTCACCTCAGCTCTGAACTGATCCCACAACCTATGGACTCACCTTCAAAGACTCTGCAGCTCGGCCTCAGCATTATTTACTTATATTATTTGCACATTTGGTCTCTCGTTTGCAGGTTGTTTGTTTGTGAGCCTTTGTGAGGATTTCTTTTATTGATTCTATTGTTCTGCTGTGAATATCTTCAAGCGGATGAATCTCAGGGTAGTCGATGGAGACACATATATACTTTCATCAGCACCTTGGAATTCACTGTGTTTACGTGAACAGGTCAGAGGTTGCGCCTCCTGTTGTGAGTGATTTGCATCCTAATGCCCAGGTCTTTCTCACCAGTTAAGCCCAATTTATACTTCCGCGTCAAATGTACGCCATAGGTACCGCATACCCTACGCCGTACCATGCGCTGTAGGGTGATGTGAACCTCCCCAAAAATGTAAGTCACACGTCACAGCAATGCAGACCACAACAACTGTGATTGGTCCGCTTGGTAGCATCGCATTTCCTCCTGCGCATTTCCGGTTGCTTTTCTCCGCCATGTCTGTACACTGATGCGAAATAAATGGTTGGAGACGATGAACCAAATCGTCAAGTCTACTTGCCGACATCCGAAAATATTTGAAATGCCTTTCCTCGTCTCTCACGAAGAAACTCAACGCAGTGGCATAGAAACCCCACCACCAACTAGCTTTTTGGTGGTGAATTGCAGAGCGACGCAGTCACAACAACGCATGCTCGCTATGGCGTAGGACTACGCAAAGTTACAAATCAGGCCTACGGCGTAGTCCATACGCACAAGTATAAATCAGCCTTTAGAAAGCACAAGCAATGAGTAGGGCTTGATACATTCTACTTGTATGGATGAATGTAGCTCTAACATCATGCTGAGCTCACACACAATGCTGTCAAGATGTAGATCGCTTATTTCCCTCACTAGATTCTACCTGACCTCCTGACTTCCTGCAACATTCATGGTGCTAGGGTTGTAAGGTACAGCCAGCGTTGACAGAACCTCTGGTGTCTCTGACACTATGATTGCCAGGCTTGTTTGGTGACAGAGTTCAGGGAATTACTAAAGTCCAGTTCTGGATTGCAGGATTGCAGATCAGTGGTGGGGTTGAATGGAAAGGGTGGCCCAGAGGTTGGGGCAAGATCATAACTGAGGGGAGGGAGATGAATCTTCAGTGAGATGGGATATTGATCACGAAATGGAGTGCTGGCAGATGGTGCAAATGCAACCAATTGACTGCTAATTCATCTGGTGTGGATGAAAAGCACTTTCTCTTGGCTCTCAGATAGTGAAAAAAATAACAGCTTTGCTTTCTCAGTCATGAACTCAGGATATTTGGTGTATTTTAGGTGCTGGAGGTCACAGGTTCAGGAAACGTTTTGAAAGAAACCTTGATAACTTGCTAAAATTTCTTCAACAGCATCTTCCTAACTTTTGACCCTAATCTCCATCTGGGAATAAAGTAGCAAGATATTGGAATGTCATCTTTTACAAGGTTCTGAACAGCAGACTATCTGCGTACGATTCATAATGCACTTCAAAAACCATTGAAAAGGTTCAATTCTAGTTGAGTTCCTATATCAAATCTAAAATTTTCCAAACTCAGTGGAGCAGTACCCCTCCTGTCACAAATGACCCTAAAGGCCTTTTTATTTTAAATATCTTCCCTTTATCATCTCTCCCATGTTATAGAACACCTTTGGTCCGAGGCATAGTATGGTCATTTGTCCAGATGCTATAATAACTGTTTAAACCATTAGGAACTTAGATGCTTTTTCCAAAAGAAATTATGGGTATCTATGTACTGGCAGTAGAACACTCTCCAAAATCACAGTTTTTTTAAATCAAGAATCAAAACTTGCTTTCCTTGGTTTGATTCCTTCACAATGATATAAACCACAAAAATTTTAGACAATTACTACAGGAACACAACCACTTAGCTAGGAAAGAGAAAATAAAACACACAACAAGCTTTGATCCATTACCACAATCAATTGCAGAATTGATTGTACATTATTATTCCCGCTTTTTCTACTGAAGGTAGACGTATTAAGGGAGGAGAAGTTGATCTGTGGTCTTAATACAACTTAATTTGCAAAGGAAATTCTTCAGGCATTTTGTTTAATATTAATTTGGTTATTTAGACAAATGTGTTTTTGTTTTGGTAAAAGAAAAAAATAATGCACAATGATTGCAAAATGGATTTGTCTGAACAGATGATACATATACCATTTGACAATGTGGACACAATTAATAAAAGTAGTTAACTAAACAACATGGCATGACTGGCAACATCAGTCAAGAATATCTTCATTTGGAAAAAGAGCCAATTAAAACTAAATTAAGATATAAAACTGACAGAGAAATTGTAACTTCGATATGACTTAGCAATGACCAATGGAGTACATTCTTAGAGTGACAATCATTTCAGCATTGTACCTAAGTGTGAGAAATATATACCTGCCAGCCGAATTCATTGAAGTCTCTTCTGATGAAGTAATGGGCAAATTGCAAAATGGGTTCAATCCAGCGCTGTCAGATATTGTGGCAAGTTATAAGTTTGGAACCCATAACCTGGATGTCATGGACAGGTCATCAGTGATTGCACAGCTTTTCTGAACAAAAATCCATCAAGGCATTGCACATTTGTTCCATTACTGGACTACGTGCTGTGAGATGTTTGTGTGTGGACTAATTGATGTGCAAGATCTAATCTTTAGGAGATCTATATCACAGGAAATGATTTCTAATAAAGGAAGAGAAACCCTGTGGCTGCACAGAACCTTAACTTAATGCAATATGTGGGCAGTTGGTTGGAGCAATGATGTCTGACATCAATCCTGAGCTCTGAGCAATGTTAGCACAAAAGATGATATGTTAGGAATAACTGCTTTCATTGGTGTCAGAGTTATTCATCACAAGTATGCCAGCTTGGTGCAACAAAATATTTGAATTGTTGTAAGTAAGGGCACACAATCTTAATATGCAGCTGTGATGTGGATTGTAACAATGAAACAGGTAAACAATGCGAGAAGGGCATCTTAAATCATTTCTGCATCTCAAAAGACATGAATAAAAACATATAATGATCTCACTATTTAATAGTAAAGGTTAGCAACCGAGGTATCAATATGAACATCATACACCTCGGCCAATGTGCCCCTACGGGGCTTGTCCGGGCTGGGTGACACAGTAGTGTAGTGGTCTGTGTAATGGCTGTTACAGTGCCAGTGACTGCTTTCTGTAAGAAGTTGGGCATTCCCCTCGTGTCCACTTGGATTTCCTCTGGGCACGAACCTCAATTTCTACCTCCTGTTAAAATAAAATTCCCTCCCCCTCTCTCCTTCTATTCCCCACGCTGGCCTCTTAACTCTTCTCACTTGCCTATCAGTTCCCCCCGATACCACTCCTTCTTCCCTTTCTCCCATGGTCCACTTTCCTTTCATATCAGAATCCTTATTCTCCAGCTATTCACCTTTCCAGTCTACCTGGCTTCACCTATCGCATTCTAGCTAGTCCTCCTTCCCCTCCCTCCACCTTTTTATTCTGGCATGTTCCCCCTTCCCTTCCAGACCTGAAGAAGGGCCTCAGCCCGAAACATCGACTGATAATTTATTTCCGTAGATGCTGACTGCCCTGCTGAGTCCCTCCAGTATTTTGTGTGTGTTGCATCTTATTGTTTACCCTGTGGATATTATACTTCTCTAGTAACACTAAAGCCAAATTCGGAATGAAAATGGGAAGAAATTGTTGAAACAGAGTAAACATTGTGACTCAGGTTACACGGAGAAAATGTTCCGCTTCCATTTCACGTGCTGAGAACTCAAGGTAGGTCACTAATAAGAAAACAGGATATTGGAAAGACATCACTTCTCACTGGAGAAGCCAGGGAGTGGTAGTAGAAGGGTGCCTCTCCTTCTGGACGCCTGTGATTAGTGGTGTGCCTTACAGATCGGTGCTGGGTCCATGGTTGCTTGTCATCTATGTCAATGACCTGGATGATAATGTGGTAACTATATCAGCAGATTTGTGGATGACCTCAAGATTGGGGGTGTAGTGGACAGCGAGAAAGTCTATCAAAGCTTGCAGTGGTACCTGGACCAGCTGGAAAAGTGGGCTGAAAAAATGGTAGATGGAATTTAATGCAGACAAGTGTGAGGTGTTGCACTTTGGAAGAATAAAGCAGGGTAGGATTTACTCTGTGAGCGGTAGGGCACTGAGGAGTGCTGTAGAACAGGGGGATCTGGGAATACAGGTGCATAATTCATTGAAAGAGATGTCAGAGGTAGATAGGGTCATAAAGAAAGTATGTTGGCCTTCATAAATCAAAGAATTGAGTACAGGAGTTGAGATGTTATGTAGGACATTGGCGAGGCCGAATTTTTTATATTATGTGCAATTTTGATCATCTAACTGCAAGAAAGATGTCAATAAGATTGAAAGAGTGAAGAGAAAATTTACAGGAATGTAGCTGGGACTTGGGGACCTGAGTTATAGGGAAAGGATGAGTAGGTAAGTACTTCATTCCCTAGGGCACAGGAGAATGAAAGGAGGTCTGTTAGAGTTATATAAAATTCTGAGGGGTATAGATAGGGTAAATGCATGCAGGCTCTTTCCACTGTGGTTAGATTAGATTAGATTAGATTATGAGGACACGCAGTCCTCTTTTATTGTCATTTAGTAATGCATGCATTAAGAAATGATACAATATTCCTCCGGTATGATATCACAGAAACACAGGACAGACCAAGACTGAAAAACTAACAAAAACACATAATTATAATGCACAGTTACAACAGTTCAACAATACCATAACTTGATGAAGAACAGGCCATGGCACAGTAAAAAAGTTCAAAGTCTCTTGAAAGTCCCACATCTCACACAGATGGGAGAAGGAAGAAAACTCTCCCTGTCATACCTGACCACAGTCCGACTCTGAGTCGTCCAAAAACTTCGAGCTCTGATCAGCCCTCCGACACCGAGTACCGAGCACCATCTCTATCCGAACGCTTTGACCTCAGCCTCGGTCGCCAGCAGCAGGCAAAGCCGAGGATTTTGGGGCCTTCCCTCCGGAAGATTCTCGATCGCACAGTAACAACGGCAGTGAACCGTCAATTCAGAAATTTCTCCAGATGTTCCTCTGTGCTTTCATGTCTGTCTCCATCAAATCAGAATAGTTCACGGCCCTTATTTAACAGATACGATGTCATTTCACTGGAGAGCTGCGCGCGCCGCGTTGCGCTGCCATCTTCTTCTCCTGCCAGAGAGACTAGAACTAGAGGTCATGGGTTAAGGGTGAAAGGTGAACTGTTGAAAGAGAACATGAGGGGAAACTTCTTCACTCTGAGGGTGGTGAGAATGTGGAACAATCTGCCAGTGGAAGTGGTGAAGGTAGGCTTGATTTCAACACGTAAGAGAAATTTAGATCGGTACCTGCATGGGAGGGGTACGGAAGGCTATGGACTGGATGCAGGTCGATGGGAGTAGGCAGATTAATTGTTCGACACGGTCTAGATGGGTCAAAGCCCTGTTTCTGTGCTGCAGTGTTCTATGACTCTATGGAGATATACAGTTCAAAGAATCATCTCATAATATAATTGTGAAGAAAGCACGACAGCATCTCTACTTCCTCAGAAGTCTGCAGAGGTTCGGTGTGTCATCGAAAACCTTGGCAAACTTCTATAGATGTGTGATGGAAAGTGTGCTGACTGGCTATATTATAGCTGGTATGGGAACACCAATGCCTTTGAATGGAAAATCCTACAAAAGGTAGTGGATTCGGCCCAGTACCTCATGGTAAACCCTCCCAACTATTGAGCTCATCTACATGAAACGTTGCTGTAGAAAAGCAGAATCCATCATCAAAGATCCTCACCACCCAGGCCTTGCTCTTTTCTCGCTGCTGCCATCAGGTAGAAGGTAAAAATGCCTCAGGAATCACACCACCAGATTCAAGAATAGTTACTATTCCCTCAACCATCAGGCTCTCGAACAAAAGTGGACGGCTACATTCATTTAAGGACTCTGTTATATTGTTGTATCTGTGGATGTTATATTGTTCATGCTTGTTATTTATTGCTATTTATTTATATCTGCATTAGCACAGTTTGTTTACATTTTGCAGTTACTATTCTATAGATTTCAAGCATGCCTGCAGAAAAAGAAGCTCAAGGTTGTATGCAGTGACATGTATGCACTCTGATAATAAATTTTACTTTGAACTTTGATAATTCAGTGAAAAATTCATGAAGTCTTATTTAGACAGACCTCGATCTCTGCTCTGGATGATGGAGAGAAAAGAAAGAAAGATGGTGGGTTAAAATTTATTGCTGAAGATTCAAAACAGAATATGATGGGGAACAGCCCGGATGATTTACCACCAATGGAGATGGATGCTCCAACAATCATCTGAGTCTCCAAATGCCACATGAGGAACTCCAGCCCAGATCACTGAGAATGTGAAGGCTGGTGTCTCAGTTCAATTTGTAAAATTATTTTTTAAAGAGGAAAGAGTATATACTGTATATGTGTGAACTGAGTTTATCACATGAACTGTTGTGTACATCTGCAGTCTAAAGAGAATCTTCATATAAACTAGACACATCTGTCTGAGCTCCAGGTATCTTCTTGTCTGTAGACTCAACAATGCATTTCATTAGAGCAAGATAGTAACATGAGAACTAGGAGCAGAAGAAGACTACCTGGCCCCTTGTGCCTGCTCCACCATTCAATATTATTGCCAATCTTTTATATTGTCCCCACCTTCCTGATAAACCTTATACTCTTTGCTTTATCAGGAGCAGTATGCAGAGCCCTTAGTATTATCAAGGACCCCACTCATCCATCCATCCAGCATCCTCCTTGACTTTCTACCATCAGGCAGGAGACCCCGAAGCATAAAGACAAGGTGGTCAAGATGGGAAACAGTTTCTTCCATTAGGCTTTTGAACTCCCAGCTGCATCACATTTGAATTGTCGTCGGATAATTTGTTCTGTACCTTAGGATATTTAATTTACACACTTTCTTTGTTTATTTATGCATAATTCATTTGTAGAATTTATCGTCACTTTTGTATGTTATTGTGTGTCATGTGCATTACTGTGTTTTAGGTTAGATTAGATTATGAGGACACTCAGTCCTCATTTATTGTCATTTAGAAATGCATGCATTAAAAAATGTTACAATGTTCCTCCAGAGACATATCACAGAAACACAGGACAAACCAAGACTAAAACTGACAAAACCACAAAATTATAACATATAGTTGCAACAGTGCAAAGTAATACCGTAATTTGATAAAGAGCAGACCATGGGCACGGTAAAAAAAAGTCTCAAGTCCTGATAGCCCCATCATCTCAGGCAGACGGTAGAAGGGAGAAACTCTGCCTACCATGAATCTCCAAGTGCTGCCAACTTGCCGATGCACTGGAAGCAGTCGACTGCAGCCGACTCTGAGTCTGTCTGAAAACTTCGAGCCTCCGACCGGTCCTGTGACACCAAGCACCGAGCACCATCCTCTGCTGAGCGCTTTGGCCCTGCCCGGGCCGCCGAGCAACAAGCAAAGCCAAGGACTCGGGGTCTTCCCCTCCGGAGATTCTGGATCACACAGTAGCAGCGGCAGCGAAGCAGGCGTTTCGGAAGTTTCACCAGATGTTCCTCCGTGCTCTCACGTCTGTCTCCATCAAATCAGGATTGTGCACGGCACCCTATTTTACTGATAACAGATATCATTTACACCCTGGTCCGGAGAAACGTTGTCTTGTTTGACGGTATACATGTATGTAGTTAAATGACAATAAACTCGGCTTGACTTGCCTTCTTTTACATTCAAAAACCTATTGATAATTATTATGAATACAATCAGAAACCCTCTCCACAACCCTCTTGGGTAGAGATTTCCAAATATGTATCATCTGTTTAGTGAAGACATTTCTTGTCTCTATTCTGAGCTTATGTTGAAACTGTAACTCTTAGATCCAGACAGCAGTGGAGGGTAGCTATCCCTGCATCTACCTTGTCAAGTCATGTAAGAATTTTGTATGTTTGATTGAGATCGTCTCTTATTCTTGTAGAACTCAGGAGTGCAGGAATTATCAGCTTGATCTCACTGCATTGGTCATCCCAGGAATCTATCTGGTGAGCTTTTGTTGCAGTCTCGCTATTGCAAGTATATCCTTCCTTAGATAGGGAGATTAGACCTCTACACAGCATCCCAGGTGTGGTCTTATCATGACTCTATGTCATTTCAGTAAGGCATTTTTATTTTTAAACACAACAGATTCTGTGGATGCTGGAAGTCCAGAGTAACACACAAATTGCTGGAGGATCTCAGCAGATCAGACACATCTAGGGACGTTTTGGACTGAGACCCTTCATCGGGACTGGAAAGGAAGGTGAAAGAAGCCAGGGTAAGAAGATAGGGGAAGTAGTACAAGTTGGAAGGAGGTAGTTGAAGACAGGTGAGGGAGAAGGTAAGTGGGAACGGCAGGGGGGAATGAGTGAGAAGCTGGGAGGTGACTGGGGAAAAGGGTAAAAGGCTGAAGGAGGAGTCTGGTAGGAGAGGAGAGTGGACCATTAGAGAAAGGGAAGGAGGAGAGGCACTAGAGGGAGGTAATAGGCAGCTGAGGAGAAGAGAATGGATAAAAGGGAATACTATTATGTTCATTCACACTTGCAATAAAAGTCAATGCACCATTTGCCTTTCTAATTGCACATTAACACACATCTTCCAGTGGTTAGTGGTGCACTGCAATTAAAATGCCATTTCTTTAGGAGGCTAATGAATCTATCACTCCTAAAGTTTGTAAATACAGGTTGTGAAAAGCTAATGATTACTTTTAGTTATGGAACTAACAGCACTAGAGAGACACTGGAGGTAATAGGATTTTCCCAACATAAAGTTTGTTTCTAGACTGTGGCAGTTTTAATTATAGAGCACAGATTTCATTGCACTTATGGAAGTTAGGTGTAATGACACTGCAGCCAAATAGTCTTGCAGACAACCAGATGTCCAAAATTAATTTAGAAGCTTTGAAATGTATTAATAGTATGGTAAACCTGTTACTCTACTTCAAACTGATTAGTTTTATGGCTGCCAGGTCACCCAACTTACTTTAACACTTGCTGCTTGATACCAGGAGCAGTAAAAATGGTGGAGCAGAAGGCACATGCTTGCAAAACAGCAAAAGCAGCTTGTAATATCTCGAGGTACACCGAAACGAATGGTTGGGTCAAATTTCTGCCACCCTACCACTTCTAGCCATGAAAGAAGGGGAACAATTAAACACATTAGGTTGAGGATTATGTTCCAAGAACAATGGCAGATGAGTGTTCATGGGAAAGTTGACACATTTTTAACCATGTCAGCCAGAAGTAATTCAACAGTCTTTGGTTATCGGTGGTATAGTGAGAGGCAAGAAGAATGTCAATAAATAGAAAAACACAGGAGAATTAAAACTTTCTTGTTTATGTGGGAAAAAGGCCCAAATGGTGGCTCATGCATAAGTGGGTAACTACAGAGTGTATAACTGAGTGCTCACATTCCTTTCATGACATGTAGAGATAAGGTCATCAGAACATTCTTTACTGCAAATAATGCCCTAAAGTAGAAATCATATTTACAAAGCTTAGCTATCATTTTAGGCATGAAGTCTATTCAGAGGAGGTTGAATCTAACTCCAATTACATGCTAATGAATCTGGTGACTGGTCAGAAATCTCCCTGATTCTTTTGCTCCTGATCTACATGAAAGAGTAATTTACAATAGGCAATTAGTTTAATAGTACAAGTGTGACATCTGCCCATTCACCTCCTCCCTCACCACCATGCAGGGCACCAAACAGTCCTTCAAGATGAGGTAACAATTCACCTGCAGGTCTGTCGGGGGTCATCTACTGAGCCTAGTGCTGCCATAGTCATAGTCATAGTCATACTTTATTGATCCCGGGGGAAATTGGTTTTCGTTACAGTTGCACCATAAATAATAAATAGTAATAAAACCATAAATAGTTAAATAGTAATATGTAAATTATGCCAGGAAATAAGTCCAGGACCAGCCTATTGGCTCAGGGTGTCTGACCCTCCAAGGAAGGAGTTGTAAAGTTTGATGGTCACAGGCAGGAATGACTTCTGACGCTCTGTGTTGCATCTCAGTGGAATGAGTCTCTGGCTGAATGTACTCCTGTGCCAACCCAGTACATTATGTAGTGGATGGGAGACATTGTCCGAGATGGCATGCAACTTGGACAGCATCCTCTTTTCAGACACCACCGTCAGAGAGTCCAGTTCCATCCCCACAACATCACTTGTTACGAGATGTTCCCAACCATGCCAGCTTCTGAGATTTAAATGCTCTAACTCTCTGAAGTAATGATAGCTGTCAGAGCCTCTTTCAGGACTTAGGACGTTCCCGCTAATTGATAATCATGTTTTGGGTGCCAAGAATTGAGTACTTAAGGAACACCTGAACATAGGTTCAGTGCTCAATCGAAACCTATTAGTCATAGTGTCTAGCATTTGTTTTGTGCTCTGATCCAGTGTGATAGCACGTCTCAAATCTTGCTTTGGATATCCCAGCATTTGGGTCCAAACTATCCTCATCAAGGACCCTCATTGCTGTACGATTGAGCTAACATGGAATCAGCAGGGTATCGGAGCCTTCCATCAGCTATGGCCAGCCACAGCAAGAAAATTTCCAGACAGAGCCTGGAAATACATGACTCCATCCAGGTCACCGTGTGCCAAGTATTGCAGGCAAGAAGCTGAAATCGCTCAGGTAAGGCTGTTGGTCACGCTGCCGAGCCAGTCTATCATCCAACCCCGGAGAGATTCAATGGCGGCCTGGGTTCACCTCAGCTTCCTTGTCCAATGCTCATTAGTATTTGAATTCCAGCTGTCCCAGTTCCCTTCGGAGCCTGGAAAGATGGCCTGGTCCACCACGCATTGAGAACGTTGGTCAGAGATTTGCTCGGATTCAGAGGATTTCAGGGCCACCATGAGGAAGGTGTTTCATCACCCCGCTGGAGCAAGCTGTGCCTCGGACCACCTGATGAAGATTCAACAGGGGGAATGGTCAGCGGCTGACTACGCTATTGAATTCCAGACCTTGGCCCAGGAGAGTGGTTGGAACGGGGAGGCCTTGGCCGTGCTATACTACCATGGACTCTGAGATGAACTGAAGGATGCCCTCACCTTGGGAGAGCCAGCAGGGAACTTAGAGGTTCTGATCAAAAAATCCCTCCATCTCAATAGTCGTCTGGCAAAGCGAAAGTGGAACCACTTCAGGAGGTCGAAGAGAGCCGGTCCCTATGTATCGCAGTTCCACTCCCCAACTTTGGGCCATGACCAGCCCATCGCCTGCTCAAGATCTAGTCGAACCCATGCAGATCAGTTGCACTAGACTCTCCGCCGATGAGAGGTCCCAGCGTCGGGGTTAAGGTTGCTACTTTTACAGCGGGGAAGCTGGTCACCTGCGGGCCGAATATCCGAAGCTGCAGCCACTTGGGGAACTGCTAAGACCATCCAGTGTTGGGGGAACTGTGGTGGTCACAGCCACTGTCTAATCCCATGGTTTCTGGTTTCCCCTGGGGTAAGGCTTTTGTGGACACGGGGGGCAATGGGTAATTTACTGGCTTTAGAAGCCGCCTGTCAGTTCAACAGAGTAAAAGTTGAACCAGTACTTGCCCGCAAATGTCTTGGATGGCTGCCCACTAGGTTCTGGGCAGATCCAGCAACAGACTGTGGTGTTGCAGATGAGGATAGAAGATCATGTAGAAGACATTAATTTCTATATCATTGACTTTCCACTCATACCCCAGATCCTCGGTTACCCTTGGCTATTCCAGCGTAACACATCTGTGGACTGGAGGGAGGGGAGAATCGTTGCTTGCTCTAGTCATTGTAAGCATCTTTGTTTACAGCATGGTGTTCCAACACCCAGACTCTCGAGTGACCGATGACCTATAAGGGGGCAGGCTTCTGAGCAAGGGAACCTGAGACTTTCTGGAGACCTAGTCCAGTTCTCAAGAGCAGTCAAGCCAGTTCTGGCCAACTGGACAGTGCGAGACCTGACACAATCGGAATCCCTCAGGAACTGGAGAGAGGGAACTTCCAGGTCAGGAGAAGACCAAGAAGATGCCCGAGCATTCTGGGAGATTTGCCACTAAGCTGAAGGGAACTAGTTGCCAGGTCCCAAGGGCCTACTACACCGATGCTCGAAGCCTATTCCCAGGGAATAGTCTCATTGCCATTGCCTGTGGGTACAGACGGGGTGTTGGACTCTGATTTGACCACTGTTTCCATGGATTAACTCTGTGAGCTCAGCAAGGGGACTCTGAAGCCCGTCGAGTTACCCGTCACCAAAAAGTCTCAGGAGTCGTCCTCGAAGGAAGGTCCGTAGGAGATAGTAACACCCAAAACTAGTCAAAATCCCCTCTGTTTACAAGAACTTAGAGGAGGTTTTCAGCAAGGTAAAGACCTCGACTCTACCACTGCACTCTCCCCATGCTTGTGCTATAGACCTGCTGCGCGGTCCCTGTCCCTTGCCGGATTGGTTGTACGCACTCTCAGGCCCAGAGAGAGGCACCATGGAGGAGTCTATAAAGGATCTCTTGCCGCGGGCTTCGTTCGGCCCTCCACCTCTTCTGCCAGTGCAGGTTTCTTCTTCATTAAAAAGAAAGATGGGAACCTGTGGCCATGCATCGCTCAAAGGGGATTAAACCGCATAATGACTAAGAATCTCTACCCCCTTCTTCCAATGAATATGGCTTTTTAATTTATTCACAAAATTAGACCTCCGGAGTGCCTACAGTCAGGTCCATATCAGGGAAGGCGATGAGTGGAAGACTGCATTCAATACATCGATGGGCATGATGAATACCAGGTTATGCCCTTCAGCCTTGTGAACACCCCAGCCTTTTCCCAAGCCTTTACAAACAACATGCTCTGGGTTACTCTCCATAAGTATGCCTTCATCTACTTGGATGATAGTCTAATCTTCTCGAAGTCCATGGAGGAGCACATCTCTCTGAGTCAACTGTCCGTCCCAAGTTCCATCCAGTCCCAGGTACTGCAATGGGGATATTCGTTAAGAATGTCCACACACCCAGGGATTGCCAGGACTCTCAAGTTTTTCAAGAGGAGGTATTAGTGGCCCGGAATGATGAGAAAGGTTCGGCAGTACCTACAGGCATGCGAGATGTGTGCCTGGAACAAGAGGCCGTGTACCTGACCTCAAGGGCTCCACCACCCCCTACCCATTCTGAAGAGACCTTGGGCACACATCTCCATGGACTTTGTCACGGGTCTCCTGCCATCCAAGGGAAAAATTGATCAATGTGGTGGTTGTTGATCGATTTCGAAAGCCTGCACTTCATTGCCTTGGAGAACCTACCTTCCACGGTGGAAACGTCCGAGATTGTTCTGGACCAGGTCATCAGGGTCTACAGATTCCTAGTGAACATTGTTTCAGATCATGGTTCACAAATCTCATCATATTTCTGAAGGATTTCTGTAAACTGATAGTGGCAACAGCAAGCTTTTCCTCTAGGTTTCACCCACAGTCCAATGGCCAGATGGAGTGAACTAACCAAGACTTAGAACGTGTCCTGAGGTTCCTGGCCTCAGGAAGACCTGATGAGTGGTGTGACCATTTAACATAGGCAGAAGTCGCCCACCACACCTTGCAGCATTCGGTGCACGGGATGCCACCATTCAATTGCCTGTGTGGCTATGCTCCATCTCTCTTTCCAGAACAAGAGGCCGAGGTTGGGGTCACTGCAGCAGAAGATCTTGTCCAATATTGCAAGGAGAAATGGATGAGGGCAAGAGAGACTTTGCTGACCTCTACCAGGAGCGTGGAGACGAAGGAAAACCAAAGGAGAAGTCTGGGACCCATGTTACAGCTTGGGCAACAGGTCTGGCTGTCCACTCATGGTTTACCACTCAGAGTGGAATCTAAAAGGTCGGCACCCAAATTCATTGGTCCCTTTAAGATCCTGAGGAACGTAGACCTGGTGGCTTACACCTTGAAGCTCCCCAGAACCCTAAAGAGCAACCCAACCTTCCACATTTCTAAATTAAACCTGCCTGCCCCAGCCCTTTAGCCCCACCGTCACCCAGGTTAATTGAAGGAGAACAGGTCTTCACGGTGAAAAGACTTTTGGACTCCTGTACTGTTCGAGGTGTTCAGCAATACCTAGTGGACAGAGAGAAATTTGGAAGAGACTTCCTGGATCTGATTCTCATCTGCAATTGCCATCACCGCCTCTCTGAGCAACCAGGGCCATCAGGAGTTGGCTGTAGGCAAGGAGGGGTCTTGTTACGAGACGCTCCCAACCACGCCAGCTTCTGAGATTTAAACGCTCTAACTCTCCAGAGTACAGATAGCTGTTGTGGCCTCTTTCAGGGTTTAGGACATTCTTGTTAATTGGTAATCATGTTTTGGGTGCCAAGATTTGAGTACTTAAGGAGCACCTGAACATATGTTTAGTGCCTACTAGTGATATTGTCTAGCGTTTGTTTTGTACACTGATCCAGTTCGATACCATGTCTTGAACCTAGCTTCGGATACCCCAGCATTTGGGGCATCCTTATCAAGGATTCACGTCACACCGTCTTGTCAAACATGTTCATTCCATCTGCCACAAAAGGTGGGATTTTCCAGTGGTCACCTATTTAAATTCTGGTTCCCATTCCGACATGTCAGTCCATGGCCTTCTCGACTGCCACGATTAGGCCATTTTCAGGTTGGAAGACAACACCTGGGCAGGCTCCAACCTGATGGCATAAACATAGGTTTTTCTAACTTCTGGCCCCCCTTCTACTCCTCCCCTTCTCGCTTTTCAATTTACCATTCTGGTTTCCCTGATACCCTTTCTCCTCTCCTCACCTGCCCATCACCTCTCTCTGGTATCTCACCTCCTTCTCCTTCTTCCATGGTCTACTCTCATCTCCTATCAGATTTCTTTTTCAGCCCTTGACCTTTTCCACCTATCCCCTTCCAGTTTTTCACTTCATCCCCCCTCCTACTACTCCACCCACCTTCCCCCCCTCACCTAGCTTCACCTATCAATTACCAGCTTGTACTACTTCCCCTCCCCCACTTTCTTATTCTGGTTTCTTCCTCTTTTCTTCTCAGCTGTGATGAAGGCATCCACTGAGGCATCGACTGCTTACTCCCCTCCACAGATGCTGCCTGATCTGCTGAGTTCATTCAGCATTTTGACTGTAAAGCTTTTAACATGATCTGCAGAGTGTAAGAGCACTCAGTTCTTCCTGTTGTAAGCTGTTTAGAGCCCCATGCTACAGCATCACTGTATCTTATCAATGCATCATGTGCTCTTGACATCGAATTGGATTGATCTTTTAGCTTGGTAGAGTGAGGTACACGTCTATCGATGACATTGCAGATTATGATGTGACATTATTCATGTCGTGTACGACTCTGCACAGATCATGTACAAAGTGACTGCCTGAGCTCATTTCCTAAGCCATCAAATTCCTTCTTCCTTCACCAGAAAGACTTCTGATCAGGAAATACAGCTCCCTGGTGCACTGCATGTTACTTTGTACCTGTTACATTGGAGGTAGCAACATCCCAAACTCGTGCTGTAGACTTCATCAAAGTGGTTGCAAACCTTTGCTCAGACTGAAAAGAGCTGATATGCAAATGTCCTCGCCTCAGCCTTCGCAGCTGTGACTAGTACACAGATGTATCAAGAACATACTATTGGGTAAACTCAGTTGTTAAAACAATACTCACACCCAGAAATATTTCAGGAGGTTTCCTCAAGTTCTGCAGAAGCTATGGCAGCTATCGGAAGAACCCACTGTTACCACCAGAGTACGTATTCAGAGGCACAAGCAATTTAAGAACCATTGTACACCAAGGAGAGTGTAGGGAGCGAAAAGTGGGGTAACGTGACATTCACTTTCAAAAGGATTGAGAAAAAAATGCCATACATCCATAGATCCATTTGTTGTTATTTCGAATCTGTGTAACATTTCAGAACTAATGAATAAATGTGAGGGTAATCTCTAGAATTTAAGAATCTTACAAACAGCAGCCAATTGATCTTACATTATGGAGCTCTTGTAAATCAGTCATATTAACTCAAGATGTGACAATCAAGTCAGCTGAGCTGTACCATATGTCAATCTATACTTAGAATTTTAAAAATTGGTAATGTTTCATTCGAGAAAATTCTAATTGAACCTTAGACTATGCCAATTCTAGGAATCCTTGGAGATGGATAAGTAATTAGTTAAATTATAAAAAAAACACAGGGCTCCATTAACAAAGACAGTCAAGGTATCAAGTGAAGTGTCCAAAGACACAAATTCAGTATCGCCATTGCATTCAATTTTCATCAAATACAAGAATTTTAATAAATGTTTATATAATAACTGTTAATAACTAGGCATCACCTGACTAATGGAAATTTGAACAGGCTTTTGAAGAACTAGACTCAATTTATTCAACAGAGAATGCTGCAAACACTCTGAGATTAATGCTGATTCTTTTTCTACTGCCTGACCTGTAGAGTGCTTTCAGCATTTTCTGTTCTCATTTTTCATTTCATATTTCCAGAAATTGCTGTTTTTGTTTTGATTTCCGAATATTCGGCATTTTTTTAAAAATTTGAGTACGAGTTAAGTGGTCTGGACAAACAAGATGAAATGTTTTGCGAGATAATAGGCCTTTCTAATTAACTAAAGATACATTATGGTCTTCAATTCTCTCCTCCCAGTCATGTGGTACAACAGGAGCATTTTCACTGGAGTTCCTTCCATCACTTTCCATAGTTTCAATGAGATGCCGTTCTGAACCAATACTTTTTCCATTATATGATTGCTTTATAAAAAAATCCTTCTGTATGCTCCTAACTACACTAACCGTATCAGATAATTTCTTACTAACAAAATCAGTAATCTTGTATTCAAAATCCGTAATCGAAAGACCAAAAGAGTGTATTGTCATGCATTAATGAATGATTCTAGGGTCAAAGACTGTTCTAAACAACTGCAAATAACCCAATTATAAATTTGGCAGACATCGGATGATTTGCCATTGAAGTGATTATTCAAGCAATCATGTGTGAGGCCTCATGACACAACAATAAAATAACAGGAAGCTCTTCACAGTGCTGTCAGAGCCGTGAGTATTACAGAACAGGCACCAGGAGAACATCACAAATCATAAGTGATGTGTGGGTGGATTTGAAGAAGGCCACACAGATGGATAATAATGATTACATAATTACGTTTGAGTACTATGATTACTGCAACCTTAAAGGTTTTCATCCTCTACCATTCCTTCACTTTAATGAAATTGAAAATCCTGATAGATAACATGAGCTTATGATATTTTATGAGCAAATACGGTGCAAAATTTATCAGCGTAGTAAAAATTTGTGGGTCAGCTGGAACTGCAAATGATAAGAATTGATCCCTCCCCTTCCCTCTTCTTCCGTTCCTCAATCTGGCTCTCCTCTTACCTCTTCTCTTCTCCTCACCTCCCCCCAGTTCCCTTCCTCCTCCATTTTCTCCCATTGTCCACTCTCCCCTCTTTTCAGGTTCCTTCTTCTTCAGCCCTTTTCTTTTTCCACCTATCACCTTTCAGCTTCTTACTTCATTTGCCCCTCCCACTCACCTGGCTTCACCTATCACCATCTAGCTTGTAGTCCTTCCTCTCACCCACCTTCTAAACCTGGCTTATTCTCCCTCCCTTTCCAGTCCTGATGAAGATTGTTGACTTTTATTTATCTCCATCGATGCTACCTGACCTGCTGAGTTCCTCCAGCATTTTGTGTGTATTGCTACTAATTAATATTCCACCTGGCTATGCAGTCTGTTGTTCAGAGATGTTTTTGGTCACAGAATGGCCGTGCTGACAGAAGGTACCTGATGGAAGTGGTGCCGAGACATGCTATGATAGCCTCTTTAAAAGAATGTTTGAGACCCATTTCAATGGAATATTTCAGCAAAAGCATTGTTAACTGTGGCAAAGGATCTGATACCCTCTTTATGTGAGAGAGCATCTCATTACCCACAAGCTAGCTTGATTGATTAAATAAATGAAGATAACAGCATAGGATATAGAAATAATTTTCACTCCTTTCCAAATAATTTTTTATTAAAGGTAAAAAGTGGACTTTCAGTTAGACGCGTATGGATATATTGACATATATTGCATCAGGGACACTAAATGAAAATAATGTCTGGTGACTTGAATTGTGCAGCGAAGAGCATCAAATCCATTACAATTTGTAGCATTAAGCCGGCAGTCTTATTGCCTCTGTCAGTCCCAGCTCATTCTATTCACTTCATTAAGGTCTGAGGTGGGGTGGGGCTGCCTGATGGGTACAACAATTAACTATGTGATTTATTCTGTGGACATGTTCCCTGTACAGTAGGTAACAGGAGTTCTTTTTTCATTCAGGTGAAAATCAGTCAATGTTCATCTGAGACTCCAATGATCCAAAATCTGTTTTAAATGTTGTAAAGTTGGAACCATCTTAGATAGCAGAATCATTTAATCTTTCTGAGTGCTTTATTTAATAGAAATTGATTACCATTTCTTTATATCTTCCAATACTATAATGTAGCAATCTGTCCTATCTTGGCATTCTCTGTTTAACTCCCAAGTATTCAATCTGTCTGTCAAAAGCTGCACTAAATTAACATTAATGAGAAAAAGTCTGGTTCAAAGTGTGTCTTATTTTCCGGCAAGTGAAATGTTCAGAGCAATGAGATTAACAGGAAACATTTTTTATAGTTAGCACAACTTTTCCTTCTACACAATATAAGGATATTGATAAATAGATGGACTCTTTAATGAGTTATATACCTCCATGTAATCTAAAAAAGCTCTGATAAATTACCTTCAGCTGTAGAATTCCCTTTTTACATCTGTATTCTGATCTTTAAAAGCCTCCTTTCCATTTCTCAAATGTCAAAAATATAATTCCAAACAATAAAGTTGTTGAATTAGCTTTGTGAATAACCAGAAATAGTAAAGATTATACATATGTGATTTCCTGTGTAAATTCTCTGTCTAACCATATAATGCCTATTGCTTTCACCATTAATTTATGGTACAGGAATATTTCCAGAGAATAATAAGATATTGCTTAAGATGGCACTACTGAAGATGGACGACAACTTACTGGTGGTTCATAAAGCATGATTTGTAAAATTTCTGATTATTTTAAACGGCAATTGGAATCTCAAAACAAATAGAGTAAAGCTTTTGTTAATAATGTTACAGTCAATAAGAGGATTCCAGGAAGCAAGTTATTTAGCAGTAGAACTTATTACCCAGAAAAGGAAAAGTCACACAGTTGTTGAGAACCTAATATTGCCAGCATGTAAAATTATCGTAGGTAATAGGCTAGGATAAGATGTAGTAGGAGATACTGAAAAGGTTTCATTCTCAAACAGTACATATAGGTCAATGTATTGATGACATGTCACATGATGCTGAAGAGATTTTAAAATTCTTGAAAGGGAAAGAAAGATTTATTTCAAGAAAGATAAGCTAAGCTTAACTACTTGTTTGTTTTTTCACGAAAGGTTGGCTAAATATTCATTCGCTACTCAAAAGAGCATTGACAGTTATTTTTGGATTATTATATCCAGAACATACTGATTACATTAATGTACCGTAAGCCGTAGATATAATAATTTTTACACAGGTGTTCCCTGAAAGCTGAAAATTATTTCAAGGGTTCCTCCAGGGCAAAAAGGTTGAGAAAGACTTCTCTGGAGTTTACAGAGAATGTTGTGAAATACAAAAAAAAATCCAGTGAGCTATAGTTCTCTGGCGAAAATCCCTTGTTAACGAAAGAGGTTAGAGGAGAATGGCCGGACTGATTCAAGCTAACAGGAAGGTGACAGTAACTCTAGTAACAATGCATTACAACACTGGTGTGCAGGAGAGCATCTCTGAATGCGCAACACATCGAAATTCCAGCCCTTCAAGGCCAGCCACCCTACAACCCCTGATTTAACCCCCTAATCAATGACCAATTAACCTACTGACCAGTATATCTTTGGACCGTGAGAGGAAACAGGCGGAGAACGTACAAACTCCTTACAGGCAGTGATAGGAATTGAACCTGGGTCTCTGGTACTGTAAATCGTTGTGCCGTGTCACCCTGTCAACCATTGCTTCCGTTTTTGCTTATCATGCCATTTAATGATGTCATTTTCCAAACTGCAGTAGATAACTCACACCTCATGCCTTTATTCAGATACAAGGCATTAGTTTCAGATTCACCAAATCATTTCAATTGTTTTATCAACTCTCAGCATATTACAATCACTGTTCTTTGCAGAGCCCGTAACGGACACATCTACAATTAATCTTAACTCATTAGACAAATTACTTGTATCCTTATGAATTTTGTGTTTGTACTCATGCAATTTATATAATATTAATAAAAATATTGGAAGAGACAACAATAGATTTAAAGTAACTTGCGGTTCCCCCCCATTCAAATCCAGAAGACTATCCCTATATAGCCTTGAACTTTCTCTCCACACTATTACTGCTAACTTGGTCTGTCCAGTTTAAATGTAGTTTAAAGTGTCCTTCATTATTGCATTCCCCCTGTCCCACGTACCTTCTAGTTTTCTGAAGCATATTATTCTCTGCCTTGTCATTCCCATTTGCTGATCTCCATGCAACTCTCATTCTGCCTCATGCTTTTTACTAGTTCTACCCAACTCCTTGACTTTCCTAGCTAAGATCCTTTCTTTTTGCTGTTTTAATCCCATTCTTTAATATCAAGGCCTCCTTTTCTGAAGAAAAATTATCCTGGAATATTTAATTTCCAGCCTTCGTCACTTTGTAGTAACAATTGGATCAAACACATTTATTTCTATGCGGCCATTAATTCACCTTTATTGTTACAACTGCTGTGTGTGTACAGAAAAAGAGCCTTCTCACTTCCTTTCCGGCTCCAACTCTAATCTGATTTATTGTAAATCTCCACTTATGTAGTTGTACTGAGCACTTTTAGAGGAATAAATCTTGATCCTGTTTAATTGGATCTCAGTTCATATGAAATCATTCTATTCCTCAGGGTGAGATGACTCATTTCCAACACATTGCTTGAATCAGTTTACAATGCAAGTCAAGTTGTGCACAGCTCATCCCTTATTATTTAGTGGGCCCTAAAGCAGTTGTTCACGTCCACTGCTTTTCCACTTCAAAAGATATATTAACGAAATTGTGGAATAAACATTGTAAAATTAAATGAATCTCCAGATATTAAAAAAAAACGTATCAGTGTATTTTTCTCTATAAATGAGTGAACCTCATCGACAAAGCATTATTATAGATTTATTTATTTGACATACAGTGCGGAGTAGGCCCTCCTGGACTTCAAGCTGCACCACCCAGCAGTCCTCAATTTAATCCTAGCCTAATCACGGAACAATTTACAGAGAACAATGAGTCTACCAACCGGTACCTGTTTGGACTGTGGGAGGAAACCGGAGCACCTGGAGGAAACCCACGCAGTCACGGGAGAACGTACAAGCTCCTCACAGGCAGTGGAGGGAATTGAACCCAGATCACTGTTACTGTAAAACGTCGTGCTAACCACTACTCAACCGTGCCACCCCAATAAACTTTGCTTGTATAGTAACATTAACTAGATCTGTTTGTGTATTCCAAGCAACCCTGTCACTTTGTCTTTCCATGCAGGGATATACCTCACAAGATGCAACCACAAGATCCCAGAATCCCTGTAGGCGCAACAGAATCACCCCAAAGGAATCTAATATTCAGTCACCAGGTAGCCGATACTACTTATATGATTATTTCGCACAATTCTTTTCTGGTATTTATAATAGTTCTTTTTCAATTAACTATCAGGCTTTATAATAAGAGTGACATTAAAGTAAGTCATCACAGAAACTATAACGAATAGAATCAGAGTCTCAAAATAGGGCTGAAATGAGAGATATTTTCACTAATGATGAATCATTGGATTGTGAAGAGTCACTGACTCAATGCAGAGATTGATAGATTTCACAGTATTAAGGGGGTTAATGTAGGAAAGTGCTAAAAGATCGGCTAAGACCTTCTTGAATCACAATGCATCACTGGGAAACAGAAGACTTAATCATCCTCTTATTCCTTATGCATTAATCCATTTTGTGTCACCGTTTATATTTCATACATAGGGAATCTGACATATGCCATTACTTGGAAAGTTGTTTCTCCCCACCTTGTTTATATTGTGGCTGAGAAATGGAATTGGGAGAACTTATTCATCTCGTACAAGTAGAATATAAAGTTAAGCCTGCAATTCATTCATGAATACAGGTCTTCACCGTTTTCAGGGCATTCCGAAATCCTCTTTATTATGTTTCAACTATGACATCTGACATAAGAACATCAAGATTGGAGGTTTGCGGAGGTTCAGAGCAAGATCTGGAGAGGAGTAAAGCCTGTGTTATATAGGATGGCATCTAAGAATATGTCAGATCTTACCTGATAGGTGACCCATTGTAATGTGCCATCATTAAAATCTAAGCAGAAAATGTTAATGTCAGAAAAGTAAGTTTAAGCTGCAATAGGAAGAATATGTTCCAGGTCAAAGTAACTTTCTTATCAAAATACTTAAATATCACCATATTTAACCTTGAGATTCATTTTCTTACAGGCATTTACAGGAAAATAAAGAAATTCAATAGAATTTGTGGAAAACTATGCATGAACAAAGACTGAAAACAACCAATGGGTAAAAGAAGACAAATTGTGTAAATAAAAAATAATACTGACAACATGGCGGATAAGACAGATAACATTTCTGATTGATGGGGATAGGACTGTTTTCGTGTATTTAAGGCAGAGATTGATAGGTATCTGAGTAGCCAGGGCATCAAAGGTTATGATGAGAGGGCAGGGGAGTGGGAATAAATGGGAGAATGGATCAGCTCATGATAAAATGGCGGAGCAGACTCGATGGGCCGAATGACTGACTTCTGCTCCTTTGTCTTATGGTCTTATGGACTAAGATAGCAGAGGTCAACAGGTTGATGGGTTAGACAGCAGGAATATAAACCAAGGAGCATAAAAATTTGCAAAAATACATGAATGGAAAACGCCCAGCAGCCCAGGTTGCGCCACAGAGAAAGAAAAATGGATCCAATATGACCAATGAATGATTAGCAACAAAAATGCCCAAATATGGAAAGAGAAAGAAGGTTGATTGAAGTTATAAAGTTTGATAATGAGTCCGGAAGGTTATATTGTGTCCAGACAGAAGATGAGGTACTGTTCACTAAACATGAGTTGGGCATCGTTACGCCAGTGCAGGAAACTACAGGCAGATGAGTCAGAGTGAGAGCAAGATGGACAAGTAGAGTGGTAGGCAACAGGAAGCACTGTAAAGCCATCACCAAATCTGCATTTGGTTTACTGGATTCTGTTCATCAGCTGCAATATAAACAAGGTGGGGAGCCCACTATCATGGATAAAGAGTGTAATCCAACACACTGGATGAAATGCAAATGAATCACTGCTTCAACTGGAACGATTGTTGGTCCTTCGGTGATGGGAAGAGATGAAAGGACAGGCAGCCACGAAACAAAGAAACCCAAAAGAACCCATTAAAAAACACCGTCAAACATCCAATGTGCAGAGAGAGAGAAAATCAAACTGCGCAAACGTCAAGAGCAAGAAAGAGCACCCAGAATGAAAGTGAGACTACAGCCGTGAGGCCAGAGCATGTCACAGCCTCAGCTCTGCACAGAGACGAGTAAACATCACGGAGCAGCGAGTAGAACCATTCCAAGCCTCGCCTCTGGTCTCGACACCCTTCCTTTTCAATCTGGCCTTGCATTTAAGTTGTCCAAATATCGGGTCTTTCCTTGCTTTATTGTCGATTGTTGATTAGATATGGTCTGGGCCTGGAACTCTGGGCTGCCATGTTTCGGCCTACACCTGACATTTCCAAATCGGCCCTGGCACTCAGATCGATCAGACCTCTGATCTTTCCTCGCTCTCAGAGAATGACATAAAAGAGGATAAATCAAGGGAAACACAGAAGATTTGTTAGACTGCTCCTGGAATGGCAGGTTTACTGCATGAGGAGAGGTTATGTAGAGGGTTGTGTATTTTCAAGAATTCAGAAGAATGAGAAACAACCTCATTTGCACTTACAAAATTCCAATGAGGCTTGACAAGATAAATTAAGATAGAATAAGATAAGGTTAGCTTTATTTGTCACATGTACATCGAAACATCGAGACATACAGTGAAATGTGTCATTTGATTCGACACAGTCAGAGGATGCGCTGGAGGCAGCCCATAAATGTTGCCATGCTTCCGGTAACAACATAGCATTCCACAATTTACTTATACTAGCCTGTAAGTTTTTGGAATGTGGGAGAAAACTGAAGCACCCGGAGAAAAACCCATGTGGTCACATGGAGGGTGTACAAACTCTTTACAGACAGTGGTAGGAACTGAACCCCAATCAAAGTTCAAAGTTGAAAAAAATTTATAACCAAAGTGCTTATATGTCACTCAATATTACCCTGAGATTCTTTTTCAGTGGACAATGTGGAAGAGAGATGATATGAAGAGAGGACTTCGATACAATAGCTATCACTAAAGAGGTAGTGCTGAGCAAACTTGTGGACCTAAAGATAGACAAGTCCCCTGGTCCTGATGGAATGCATCCCAGGGTATTGAGAGAAATGGCAGAAGTTATAGTCGAGGCTTTGGTGATAATTTACCAAAATTCTCTGGACTCTGGACAGGTCCCGACAGATTGGAAAAAGGTGAATGTCAGACCACTGTTCAAAAAAGGATGTAGGCAAAAGGCAGATAACTAGAGGCTGGTTAGTTTAACATCTGCAGCTGGAAAAATGCCTGAAGCTATCATTAAAGAAGAAATAGCGAGGCATCTGGAAAGAAATGGATCCATCAGGCAGACACAGCATGGATTCAGCACAGGCAGGTCCTGTGTTACAAGCTTACTGGAGTTCTTTGAGGATATAACAAGCGCAGTGGATAGAGAGGAACAAATGGACGTTATTTACTTGGATTTCCAGAAGGTGTTCGATAGGGTGCCACATAAAAGACTTATCCATAAGGTAAGGATGCATAGTGTTGGGGGTGATTTATTAGCATGGGTAGAGAATTGGTTAACCAATAGAAAGTAGAGTGTTTCTCTGCTTGGCAATCAGTGGTGAGTGGAGTGGTGCAGGGATTGGTGCTGGGCTGGTAACTGTTCATGATATACATTAACAATCTGGAAGAGGGGACAGAGTGTAGTGTATCAAAGTTTGCTGATGACACAAAATTGAGTGGAAAAGCAGATTGTGCAGAGGATAGGGAGAATCTGCAGAGGGATATAGATAGGTTAAGTGAGTGGGCAAGAACCTGGCACATGGATTACAATGTTAGTAAATGCGAGGTCGTTCACTTTGGAAGGGAAAATGGAAGATCAGCTTATTATTTCAATGGTAAAAGATTGCAGCATGCTGCTGGACAGAGGGACTTGGGAGTGATTATGTATGAATCACACAAGGTTGGTTTGTAGGTGCAGCAGGCTATCAAGAAGGCAAATAGTATGTTGGCCATTGCTAGAGGGATTGAACTTAAGAGCAGGGAGGTTATGCCGCAAATGTAGGTGTATTGGTGAGGCCGCATCTGGCGTACTGTGTGCAGTTCTGGTCTCCTTACTTGAGGGAGACTAAACTGGGCTTGGAGGCAGTGCAGAGGAGGTTCACCAGGTTGGTTCTGGAGATGAAGGGGTTAGACTATGAAGAGAGATCATCTGGAACAGTACTCACTGGAATTCAGAAGGATGAGAGGAGATCTTATAGAAATATATAAAATTATGAAAAGGATAGATATGATGGAGGCAAGAAAGTTGTTTCCACTGGTAGGTAAAACTAGAACTACAGGACTTAGCCTCAAGATCCAGCGGAGTAAATTTAGGACAGAGAGTAGTGAAGAGTAGTGAATCTGTGGAATTCTCTGCCCAATGAAACAGTGGAGGCTACCTCTGTAAGTATATTTAAGACAAGGCTGGATAGATTTTTGCATAGTAGGGGGAATTAAGGGTTACGGAGAAAAGGTGGAGATGAGTCCATGGTCAGATCAGCCGTGATCTTATTGAATGGTGGAGCAGGTTCAATGGGCCAGATGGCCGACTCCTGCTCCTATTTCTTATGTTCTTATGTTCTTAATAAAATCAATGAAAAACCATACACAAACAAGATGGACAAACGACCAATATGCAAAAGACAACTAACTTTCCATATAAAAGAGAAAAAAAAAATAATAAATAAATAAACAATAAATATCAAGAACATGAGATGAAAAGTCTTTGGAAGTGAGTCCATATGTTGTGGGAACAATTTAGTATTAGGATGAGTGAAACTGAGTGAAGTTATCCCCTCTGGTTTAAGAGCCAGATAGTTGATAGGTTATGTTGTGTGGGTCCTGAGATTCCTGTCCCTCCTTCCTGATGCTAGCAACAAGAAGAGAGCATGTCCTGGATGGTGGAGTCCTTGATGATGGATGCTGCTTTCCTGCGTATAGCGCTCCTTGAAAATGAGCTCAGTGGTGGGAGGGCTTTATCCATGATGAACTTGACTGTTAGCTTCTCTGTTCAAGGACCATGATGCAAACAGTCAGTATTCTCATCACTGCACATCTGGAGAGCTTGTCGGTTTTAGATGACGTGCCAAATCGCTGGGTCTGCAAAGCATTACACTAACCACTATGCTATAATGCCACTCAAGTGTTTTCTCTGAGTGAGAAGCCTTGAACTAAGTTATCAGTCTCAGAATTAGGGACAGAAGTTCATCAGAAACCTTTATGAATTTGGAGCAGGCTTTTATTTTTTATGTCTTAAAGACTGAAGTTGCTGAAAACAGCCATCTAGGTAGACAATATCCCTGACAAGCAAACAAAACTTTGGCTTTGTTTTTGACTTGTCAGATGCTGCCTAACCTGCATAGAGACTTTGACATTTTGTGCTTTTGTTTCACTTCAGGAGATGTCTGGTTGAATTTACAGTGGTACAAAGGAGCCTGGATACCCTGTTTTATTCCAGTTAGTATCAGCTTAGTGCTTCATATGAACAGTACTCTATGACTGAATTTCTGGGGCTCTTTCCAGTTTTGTTTTGAAAACCCCAAAGGCTAAATAGTTTGCGCATGAGTAACGCACTTCCAGGAACTTGTAGTAGTGGCAGAGAGAGAGACATTCTGCAGTGCCACTGGCATAAAACACTTGCTTTAACATCATCCCCAGAGATTTTGTACACCTGAGAACCTGACAAGTACATTGGTCTTCAGGCAATGAAACTAGCCTTGACAGGACCATTGGGCTAGAATTTTGTGTTAATCAAGGATGACCGACCTAACATAGATAGAGAAAACCCAAAGTATCCATTGTCTTCCAGTTGGATCTCATTTTAGTGTGTCGTGTAGTATACATTTCCAGACTTTTCTTTTTGCTGCTAATGCCAACAGACCAGCAAATTGTCTTTATGGCTTATCCACAGCCTTCCACCTATATTCTCTGATCCTGATCTGATTTCCAGTCTATCTCCTGATTGACTATTACCTATCCATTCATTTGGCTAATAGATAAACCACCCCTCCCCAATCTTTGAACTACTCTTAACGAAACCTCTCTAATCCCAACTCTAGGCAGTTCTCCTGATCTCAATGTCCCTCACCACAACGTCACACCCCCATCCCTTACTCATTGTACTCCATTGCAGAGCTAGTAGTGCAACCCTATTCCCTTCCTTCAAGAACTCCTCCAGCGGGCCCAGTATACAACAACGGAGAACCAGTTTATTGCACCATTTTGTGGGTAACACACACAAAATGCTGAAGGAACTCAGCAGGTTAGGCAGCATCAATGGAGAGGAATAAAGGGTTGACACTTTGGCCTGAGACCCTTCACCAGGACTGGAAAGGAAGAGGGAAGAAGCCAAAATAGGAAGGTGGAGAGAGGAAAATAAGAAGGGTCCCATTTTGAGGGGCACCATCTCTAAGAATTGTAGATCCAATAAATGATAAAAATCTATCATGTGAGTCACTTCAGACTAATTAGTAAAATCTAAACTATTGTGCTCAGATTGTCCTCTAAGTTTGGCTTATTTGCAATCAAGTTTAGGACTGGGTCATCCAATATGTTATTTGCAATTTGCATACAGAAACACAATGCATGTAATTTTGGTTTAACAGTAGTGTAAGTCAAATCAGCTAGAATAGACTACTTGATTAATACACTCAGATGCCACATTTTTAGGTACTTCCTGTACCTAACAACGTTGCCACAGAATGTATGTTCCTAGTCTTCTGCTGACGTAACCCATCCACTTCAAGGTTCGAGGTATTGTGCATTCAGAGAGGCACAATTGCACACCACTGTTGTAACATGCGATTATTTCAGTCCCTGTCCCCTCTCTGTCAGCTAGAACTAGTCTGGCCATTCTCCTCTGACCTTTCCCGTTAACACGGTATTATCACATACAGAACTGCCCTCTGCTCACTGCATGTCTGTATTTTGTTTTGCACACATTTTCTGTAAACTTTAGAACCTGTTATGCATGAAAATCCCTGGAGATCAGCAGTTTCTAGGATACTCAACCCACCCCATCTGGCACCAACAATTCGTCGTTGTCGTGGCTATCCTCCGAGGTCGAGATGATGGTCTTCGTTCTGAGGAAGTGGCCCACAGAGTGAAGACACCTGTGCGTGTATTTGTTTAACGTGTACTTGATGTTGCACTCCAAGAAGCACACGATACTTCACAAATCAACCAACTGATTCCAATGGCATGGAAACCATGACAATTGGAGCTGATGGATTTGTTGCAGCCTTCATCCTCCTTCACAGCCGTTGAGTTCGAAGTAACTTCATCCGCCTGTTCCACCATTGAGGTCTTGGTTGGATTGTTCTTTGTCAGGGACCTTACCCTCGACCTTACCGCCATGGGTGACCCTACCAGGAGCATAACTCCAGACGGCATTGCTCTTGGGATCACAGGACCACACAAGCTTCTCCACCACGACAAGCTGACAATCCACGGAGAAGCACCAACAATTATTCCATGGTCAAAGTAATTTAGGTTATATTTCTTCCCCCATTCTGATATTTGGTCTGATCAACAACTAAACCTCTTGACACCATTTCTGCATGTTTTTATCTATTGATTTGCTGTCACTTGATTGGCTGATTAGATATTAGCATTAATGATCTAGTGTACAGGTGTACCTAATAAAGTGGAGTGCATTTCTCCCAAAACTGATTTCAATTGAAATGATAATCAAGAGATATAAATTTACCCATTATTGAAAAAAAAACAGTTGAAACAAATGAAAAAATATTATCCTAATGTTTGATCCATTCTTAAAGTAATTGTTCTGAAGATTCAATTTCTGTCGAACTAAGATACAAGGCAATGAAGAGATTACAATTTTAGTATGTAATTGCATTCATAAATTAAGTAATCAATTCACTTTGCTAGACACGCAATCACACACATTGCTGAATTCATATTAATCTCCACTCATGAGAATGTTGAAGGCAGCTACGTTCCCACAATTTTCATTAAACTAGATATCTTATCAACCAAATCATTTTATGAAATGAAAATAGAAAAAATTAAATACTACAGAAGACCATAAGACATGGGAGCCAAGTTAGGCCATTTGACCTATTGAGTCTGTCCTGCTAATCAGTCAGAACTGATTTATTTTATCTCTCAAACCCATTCACTTGCCTTCTCTGTGTAACATTTGATGTCTTTACTAATCAAAAAACTATCAGCCTCCTCTTTAAAATTACCCAGTGTCTTGGCTTCCATAGCTATCTATGGCAATGAATTCCACAGATTCACTACCCTCTGGTTAAAGAAATTCTTCCTCATCTCCATTCTAAAGGAATATCTTCCTATTCTGAGGCTGTGCTCTTTGGTTCTAGACTCTCCCACTATTGGAAACATCCTCTCCACATCCACTTTAATTAAGCTTTTCAATATTCAAAAGGTTTCATTGAGATCTCCCCTTATTCTTCTAAACTCCAGCAAATAAAGACCCGGAAGTATCAAATACTCCTCAGACATTAACCCTTTCATTCTCGGGATCATTCTTGTCAACCACCTCTGGACCCTTTTCAATGCCAGCTCATCTTTACCTTGGTGTGGGCCCAAAGCTTCAGCATATCTAGCATATCAGACAAGTTCGGTAAAGTGACAAATAGATTTAATGTTTCAAGTTGTTGAAATTACACAAAAAATTCTTACACCTTCTAATTGCTGACATTCAGCTTAGAAGCTGCCTGACCTGCTGAGTTTTCAGTGTGTATCTCTGGATTTTCAGCAGATTCTCTTGTGTTTATAATTAGCTATCAACGTACTTTCTATTTTTGTTTCTGATATTCCCTGCAGTTCGCAGTTAGTGGATTGGCTTTTCATAAAGATATAACAATTTTAGATATATCTCAGGTGGTCCTGACAGGCTTTTATTAAAGTTGCATTTTCCAGGAAAAGTTATAAAATGCACGCAAAGCAATCAATTACCATCACTCATTATTTCTGTCCTTAAGTGAATATTTTATCCATGCTGACCCTGATGTTCTGATTATTTGGAACCTAGGTGTTTTAAGTGTTCTATGCACTTCTAATGAACCAATGCATTCTTCCTTTGGAGAGGTGACCAAAGCTGGATGCTGTGGTCTATTAGTCTGGCTGTAGTCTCAGGAAAGTATTGCACTTGTTTAGCATTACCTGCCTGCTTCGTATTTAGTATTTTTATTTATGATGAACCCACATGCTTTGTACAGCTGTATATCCTGTCATCTTCAGAGTCAATATACATCCCATCTTCTGAGCAGGCACATTACAATTCTCAGGAATCAACACTGAACTCAACAGCATTATATAAGCAGCCTTCCCAGTTCTTGCAAGGGGTAAAAAGCAGAGAAGATTTGGTTAGATCCAATGAAACATTAAATTAATTCACTCCATAGATGTTGTTGACTTAACGAGTATATCTGACATTCTCAGCTTTATTTCACATTCCCACCATTTCAACAATTTGTAGGACGAATGGGACAGATGGGTTTGTGATTCTAGGACCATCATGGACCCGATGGACCAAATGACCTCAGTCTGGGTCATAATAAATAAGTTCAAAAACATCTGAATGTTATCCCACTTGGCTCACCTGGGTCCCCAACACCAGGTTCTGCAAAATCTCCTTCCAGGATCAAGTAAGAACATAAAAGTTGGGGAAGATCTCCTGAATTTTTTTCCCTATTGTACCATTATCCTAATTGAAATTGAGCAACTAGAGCCCCTAATATCACTATGTTGTAATTCTTAAATACCTTTGTAATATCTCAGTGGATTTGCTCATCTATCTCCTTTCATATTTAAGCCAGTGGAATATACCCAGTAGCACACTAACACCTTGTTAACTTCTCAAGCATAATCAAATAGATTTTGTTCTCACTCCCTCAGGAATATCCTCTGATTCCAGCACCATAATTTTATTCATAACTAGCACTAGTTCCTTATCTCTTTCCCTATCTTATATAATATGCATTGGATCTGTAAATACTAACTATTCAACTGTAACCATTTTTAAAACAAATTTTCACCACTGTCATTCCATCATATTCTCACACTGCTATTTGTGCTCAAGGCATTCAAATCTTCTTCACCATCCTTAATGTGATTATTTACATGTATTCTAAATATGACTTTGTATTCTTTATGTTACTTTTTACTTGGCTCCTCTGTAATACATTCAGTCAGTCAGTCAGTGCCGTCCCGAATCCAGGGTTGGCGAGTATGCACCTCCATCTTCTTCGATCTTGCGCTCTTTTTCTGGCCTCAGCATAACTCAACCCAGTTCATTGCCTCACGTTATCGTACCAAGTGGTTCGCTAACTTCCCCTTTCCATCCTTCCTTCTATCATCCCTTCCAATAACAATTTCTGCAGTCCTCCACCTCTTAACAAGTGCCCGGCATATTCCAGCTTCCTTTTCTGCACATTCTTCAGCAACTCCTTTTTTCTCCTCGTTCTCTTCAACACTTCCATATTACTGACTTTCGTCAGCCATCTAATCTTCTGCATTCTCCTTAGACACCACATTTCAAATGCCTCCAGTCATCATTGCGCTTCCTTGCATAAGGTCCACGACTTGACTCCATACAACAGACTGCTCCAGCCGTAGCATTTCCAAATTCTACAACACAGCCCAAAGTCCAGCCGCTTGCCACACAGCACGTCACTCAGGCTCCAGAACGTTGATCTTGCAATCTCAATTCTTCGTCTAATTTCTGTATCACATTTCCCATCCTCTGTGACCATCTGTCCCAAGTACACAAACTTCTTGACTTGCTCTATGCCTACGCCATTAATTTTGATACTGATTTTGGGGATTTCTTTCTTCCGTGATACTACCATCATCTTCGTCTTTGCAGTATTTATTTTCATTCCAAATCATTCTTATCTACTATTCTGAATAACTCATCTTCAGTCTCGGCTAACAACACTGAATCATTTGCATACCTCAAGTTGTTCACCGTCACTCCACCAATTTGGACACCAGCTTCATCCTTCAACACGCTGAAGATTACCTCTGAGTAAATGTTAAATAATAAAGGGGAGATAATGCAGCCCTGGCGAACCCCCTTTTGGATCTCAACTTCCGGTGAATTCCCACCACTATTTCCATCACTATTGCTACCATCAGCTCATACTATTCCCATTTTGTGAACAGTATGAGCTGATGGTAGCAAACACATGGTTCAAATTACCCAAATGAAAATTATGCACTCGGAAGAAGCCTGGGGATACTGGAAGGAGACAAATTGACTATATTACAGTGAGGAAACGCTTCAGGAGAAGTATTAGGATGGCCAAGACTTATCCACGTGCCGATATAGGCTCGGATCACAACCCGGTGGTTGTTAGGGTGAAGATTGCACTAAAGACAAAGATTAAGGCTGCAACCAAGAAAGCCAGGCTGGATATGGACTTACTGAAGAAGAGCGAGTATCGTGAAAGATATTCTGCTGCGGTACAAAATAGGTTTAAAGGACTGACAGTGAAAGACATGGAGCAGACACCAGATAACTTGTGGTCAAACCTGAAGGACTGTATGCAAATGGCAGCTGAAGAATGTCTCCCCAAAAGAAGGCATGTAGCTAAACAAGCCTGGATGACGGATCACGTTCTGAAGCTCATGGAGGAGAGAAGGAAGCACAAGGAGGACACATCTAAGTACAAAGAATTGGACCAACAATTAAGAGCAGAATGTGCAAAAGCTAAAGAACAATGGCTTATCAAACGGTGTGAAAAGATAGAGACCATGGACATGTTGCATCACTCAAGGGATATACACAGGGAGATTGCAGAGATGACCAACAGGAACAAGAGACAATCAAGGACTGGCATTATTCAAGACAAGGGTGGGAACATACTCTTTATGAAAGACAAGGTGGAAAGTAGATGGATGGAATACATTAGGGAATTGTACTACGATACTAGAAATGATCAAGTGAGTGAGAAGGACACGGAAGGTCTGGAAATTTTGGTAGCGGAAGTAAGAGCAGCCATTGGAAAGTTAAAAACTGGTAAAGCTTGTGGTGTAGATGGTATTACAGCTGAAATGTTGAAATGCCTTGGTGACTCGGAGGTTGAGGAGATCACGAGGCTTTGCAATACAATCTGCTCAACAGGAAAGTGGCCAACAGATTTTGTGGTGTCAGAGTTTGTCATGATCCCAAAGAAAAGTAAGAGCACGAAATGCTTAGACTTTAGAACTATAAGTCTTATAAGTCATGCCTCCAAGATCTTGTTATTAATACCTCTAAGCAGAATAAAAAGGACAGTTCTTAATGAAATTAATGAGTGCCAGAGTGGATTTATACCGGGTAAGGGTACCCGTGAAGGGATTTTCAATTTGCGAATGATTGTGGAACGAGGTCTAGAAAAAAAAAGACATTTACATGTGCTTCCTGGATTACGAAAAAGCTTTTGACCGAGTCAATCATGAACAGCTGGTCAATTGCTTGAACTCATTGGGGCTGGACTGGAAAGATATTCGACTGATTGCGAGTCTGTACTGGCATCAGAAGGCAATAATACATTACTACTTCTTTTTCCTTGCTATTCGGTACTTCCTACCCTTTATACACCTCATTCCTTTTTACTCCTTCATTCACTGGTATCCAACCCATTGCCACTTTAGAATCAAAATCAGGTTTAATATCACTGGCATATATCCTGAAATTTGTTGTTTTACTGCAGCAGTACAGCACAATACATAAAAATACTATAAACTACAATAAGAAATATGTATATAAAAAAATAAGTAGTGTGAACAGAGAGCAAAAAATGTAGTGTTTGTGGGTTTGTTCATTAGCTTAACTCTTCTCCAAGTAGAACTTGGTGTGAAATAAGATCTAGTGCTTTCCTGGCACATATGATGAATAAACTTTCTCGGGCTTCCAGCCGGGTACAGGGATTGATTACAACCGACGTTCTGATGACAAACTCTGCCACCTTCATCAGAGATGATGTCTGGCTATGTCAAGTCCAGTGGTATATATACCCCGTCATCCGTCCCTTCTGATTGTTTAGTCCCACCCAATCAGGTTTCAGCACTCCCATCACAAATGAGAAAATCTGCAAAAGCTGGAAATCCAGGCAACACACACACACAAACTGCTAGAGGAACTCAGCAGGCCAGGCAGCAGTGATGGAAAAGAGTGCAGTCAATGTTTCGGGCCAAGACCCTTCAGCAGGACTCAAGGGTTTGATGAAGGGTCTCAACCCGAAATGTCGACTGGCATCAAACAGATACACCTCCACAAATCTGTAAGGAGGCTCAAATCACAGCTTATGTGGGTCAAAGATGATTGGGGACTCAGGTCAGCTGGCGCTTACAGGACTCCCTGTGGAACATTGGTTATAATCGATTTCCTATACCTGGCTGGAAGCCTGAGAAGAGTTTAATCGTTTGTTGTGAAAACTTTATGTAACTCTTGCTTCGGCTAGTGGCTTAATATAGGGGGTGATAACCCCCAGCCGGGCAAACTTAAGAAATCTCATTTGGGTGGATGTTGCGTGATGTGTCCCCTGTTACAAATCAGTACACAATATGCGATTAAATGATTAAGCTTTATAATTCTTAATTTGACTATATGGTTAGTAAAGAAAACGAGAAAAAAGCAAAAGGGCCCGATCTCATGAAACAGTCTATTGCACAACGTTGGATCTCACTGATAAGCCGATTTTCCACCATCGACCTCCTCCGATCGTCACTGCCCTTCGGACCTTTGCTCCAAGTCCACCCCCTCCGGCGGTCTACCAACTCTCTCCATCCGCGTCTTCTCTCCTCATCTCTCCCCGGCAAAAGACCGCGAAAATCTCTCTTACAGACTCACAAGAAAGAACAATAGCATGCCAAACCCTGTTACCTCTCGTCATAGCCCAAACACTGCTGCTACGGAGAAACCATTACATTACCAGTGAAACCTTACAGCATGTTACACAGCAGTGAAACCCTACAGCATGTTACATTCACCCTGTCCCTTTTGAGTTGCAAATCATTCCTCTTGTATAGGTGCCATCTGCCTCATCATTGCCCTCCCTCCTGCACCATGATTTGAGCCAAGCAACTGATTCTCCCTACCTTCTAACTTCTACTCTCACTAACACATGCCAAAGGGAGTAATCGCGCTCCTTTTTCTAACTTCTCAATAACACCAGAAAATAGGGGCGGGAGTAGACCTCCAATTCCTCCAAGCCCACCCCATGATTCAATATGATCATGGCTGATCCCAGCTTCTCTTCTGTGCCAGGTTCCCATAATTTACAATTCTTTGATCTTTTAAATACTTATCTATCTCCACATTAAATATTTCTTAGACCATATGAGATAGAGGAGCAGAATGAGGGCATTTGGCCCATCGAGTCTGCTCCGCCATTTCATCATGGCTGACCTATTTCCCTCTCAGACCCAATTTCCTGCCTTCTCCCTGTATCCCTTCATGCCCTGAATTATTAAGAATCTTTCATGCTGTGCTTTAAATATACCTAATGGCTTGGTCTCCTCATCCGGCTGTGATAAAGAATTCACCACTCCCTGGCTAAAGAAATTCCTCCTCATCTCCGTTCTAAATGGATGTCCCTCCATTCTGAGGTTGGGTCCTCTGGTCTTAGACTCTCCCAGCATCGGAAACATCCTCTCCACATCCACCCTATCGAGGCCTTTGAATGAGATCACTCCTCATTCATCTGAATGCCAATGAGTACAGGCCCAGAACCGTCAAATGTGCCTCATATGATAAGCCTTTCAATCGTGGAATCTTTGAACCTTCTCCAATATCAGCACATCCTTTCTAAGATAAGGGACCAAAAACTGCTCACGTGATCAGCCAAAATTGGGAGTAGAGATTCACAACCTCTGAAAAAAGAAGTTTCATTGCACCTCAAATTTAAATGACAACCTCTTATTGTGTAGCGGTTTCCTTGGTTGTGACACTCCCGCGAATGAAAACATCTCAATATCTATCCCTTCGAGCATCCTTATTGACTTCCTTGCTATAGAGAGATTTCAAAAGAAGCAAGCATGGGCGTTCAGGAATTCTGCACACAGCACGCCACTAAGAGATGTTCAAGTGTGCATAATTAGGCACTCTGCAAGGTCCTATAAAAAGAAGTTAGATTTAAGCAGAGTGGCCATTGTGGGAGTGGCCATTATGTGAATGAGCCAGTGTTAGAGTGGGGAGTTCAGGCTTTGGCTCGTAGAGGCTTCAGTGAGGAGTGGCAGAGCCTATAAGACTTTTTTCTTTCCTTCTTTCTTATGGCACAGCTAGAGAAGTGGGAATGCCAGGTAGCATAATGGATGTAGAAAGGCAGAGAGATCTTTTGTGTTCCTGATGACTACACATGCAAGTACTGCATCCAGTTGCAACTTACTGCAGAATGAGTTTGAGCTGGAGCTAGATGAACTCTGGATCATTCTGGAGGCTGTGGGATTGATTGACTGTCTGGAGGGGGAAAGTGGATAGGCAGCCAGTGCACAATACCGCTGTGGCTATTCCTCTCATTAACAGGTATACTCCTGTGGATACTACTGGTGGGGCTGATATAGCAGAGGAAAACTACAGGTCTCTGGCACTGACTCTGGCTCTGTGGCACAGAAGGTGGGAAGAAGAGGTGAGTTACAGTGATAGAGGATTCAATGCTCAGGGGATCAGAAAGGAGGTTCAGCGGACGAGAACAAAATTCCCAGATGCTAACTTACCTCCTGGAACCAGGGTCAGGGGCATCTTGGATTGAGTCCACAGCATTCTTAGGAAGGTTGTGCTAAGTGAGTTCAGGGAGTTAGGAGCTAAGTTATAGGACAGGATCTCCAGAGTTGTCACTTCAGGATTGCTACCCGTGTCATGTGCTAGTGAGGCTAGAAATAGGAAGATAATACAGTGTAACACATGGTGCAGGAGGGAAGGTGGGACAGTTTTCACCTGAACTGGAGGAGGGCTAACATCCTTGTGGGGCACTTTATTGGTGCTGTATTGGGGCTTTTAAACCTAGAGTTGCAGGGAATGGCATCTAGAGCACCAGAACATATAGTTAAGTGGCAGTGAGAAAAAGTATTGTTAAGCCTACATACAAAGTCAGGAATTGAAAGGTTGAGCATAGTGGGACTAATGTTCTGAGTTGTGTCTATAGGCAAGTAGGAAGAAATTAGGAACTTCAAGAGTACAAGAAATGCAACAAAACACTTAAGAAGGAAATCAGAAGGGCTTAAAGAAGGCATGAGGTTGCTCTAACAGACAGGGTGAAGGAGAATCCCAAGGGTGTCTAAGATATAATAAGAGCAGAAGGATTGCAAGGGACAAAATTGGTCCTCTTGAAGATCAGAGTGGTCATCTACGCATGGAGTCGAAAAAGATGGCAGTGATCTTAAAATAATTTTTGGCATTTGTATTTACTTGGGAGTCTAGAAGCGAGGCACAACAGCAGTGAGGTTGTGCAGCCTATACAGATTACAGAGGTGGAGTTGTTTGCTGTCTTGAGGCTAACTAGGATGGATGAATCCCAGGGCCTGACAAAGTACTCTCTTGGAACACTTTGGCTAGTGCAGAAATTACAGGCAGCCTAGCAGAGATATTTAAAGGTTTAGTGCCAGAGGACTGGAGAATAGCCTATGTTTTTCCATTGTGTAAGAAAGGGTCTAAGAATAAGCCAGGAAATAATAGGCTGGTGAGCCTGATGCCAGTAGTGGGTAAGTTTTTTGAAGGTGTTCTAAGGGACCAGATATTTACGTATTTCGATAGACAAGGACTGAATAAGAACAGTCAACATGGCTTTGTGCATGACAGGTTGTGTCTAGCTAATATTATGGAGTTTTTGAAGAAGTCACCAGGAAAATTGATGAAAGCAAGGTAGTGAACGTAGTCTACATGGACTTTAATAAGGTCCCAATTGGGAAGTTGGTCAAGAAGGTTCAGTCGCATAGCATTCAGGATAAGGTAGTAAGTTGGATTAGACATTGGCTTCACAGGAGGTGCCGAAGAGTGGTAATAGATGATAACTTCTCTGACTGTGCAAGTGGTGTGCCACAGGAATCGTTGCTGGGTCCATTGTTGTTTGTCATCTACATCAACAAACTGGATGATAATGTATTAAAGTAGAACATCAAATTTTTCAGATGGCACCAGGGTAGGGGGTGTAGTAGACAGTGAGGAAGTTTATCAAAGCTTGCAGCCTGATCTGGACCAGATGGAAAAATGCGCTGAAAAATGGCAGACGGAATTTAAGGCAGGCAATTATGAGGTGTTACAATTTGATAGAACAAACCAGGGTAGAATTTACATGGTGAGAGGTAGGCCACTGAGGAGTGCAGTGGAACAAAGGGATCTGGGAATACAGATCCATAATTCCTTGAAAGTGGTGTCACAGGGCCTGAAAGAAAGCTTTTGGTATGCTGGCCTTCATGAATAAAAGTATTAAATACAGGAGGCGGAATGTTATGTTGAAGTTTTGTAAGACACTTGTGAGGCCTAACTTGGAGTATTGTGTGCAGTTTTGATCACTTAGGTACAGGAAAGATACCAAAAAGATTGAAATAGTGCAGAGAAAATTGACAAGATGTTACCAGGACTTGAGGACCTGTGTTATAGGGAAAGGTTGAAGAGGTTAGGACTTTATTCCTTAGAGTTCAGGAGAATGAGAAGAGATTTGTGGAGGTATACAAAAGTATGAGGGTTATAGATAGGGTAAATGCAAGCAGGCTTTTTCCATTGAGGTTGGATGAGACTAGGACTAGAGGTCATGGGTTAAGGGTAAAAGGTGAATTGTTTAAAGGGAACTTGAGGGTGAACAACTTCTTCACCCAGAGAGTGGTGAGAGTGCAGAACAAGTTACCAATGGTGGATTCTGGTTTGATTTCACATTTAAGAGAAATTTGGATAGGTACGTGGATGGGAGTGATGTGGAAGGCTATGGCCTGGATTCAGGTTGATGGGAGAAGCAGATTCCTAGTTCAGCATTGACTAATTAGGCTGAAGGGACTGTTACTGTGTAATGGTATTCTGTTACTCTATGACTCTATAACTCCTGAAGGGCCCCAGTACCTATTCACCCTTGATACAAGCATGTACTGTGGTTCCTGGTTTACTACCTTTCCCTTGCAGAATATCCAGGCTCTTAAGCCCAGTCGTGCACTGAAAACTAGGGTACTGGATACTAACTAGTTTCACTTGCCTAATCCAGCAGGGAAGAAGACCTAAAATATGTACAGATGTCAGCATCTTAGAGAAATATAGGTAGAGTGTTGAGGCTTTACTGAGGCTAAATGTGGTATTATAAATGGTGAATGTAAACACTCCATGAATGATATCCAAAACTTCCAACCATCTGACTGTCTATTCTACAACATCTGCACAATGTCATTGGACTCTTTGTAGAATCCAGTAGGAGGTGGAGAGACATCTTCTGATGTATTCATTGACCTTCAGGCTTAACCTGACACATCCAATAAGTCTTCACTGAGGAAGACATCAGCAGTATACCAGACACTCGAGGGTGGCAGGGAAGAGAAGTGTGCACAGTCACAATTACGACAGAGAAAGTACTCAGGAAGCTGAATAGTCTAAGGATAGATAAATCTCCCAGACCAGATGGAATGCACCCTCGTGTTCTGAAGGAAGTAGCTGTGGAGATTGTGGAGGCATTAGCAATGATCTTTCAAAAGTCGATAGATTCTGGCATGGTTCCGGAGGACTCGAAGATTGCAAATGTCACTCCGCTGTTTAAGAAGGGGGCAAGGAAGCAAATAGGAAATTATAGATCTGTTAGCTTGACATCAGTGGTTGGGAAGTTGTTGGAGTCGATTGTCAAGGATGAGGTTACGGAGTACCTGGAGGCATATGACAAGGTAGGCAGAACTCAGCATGGTTTCCTTAAAGGAAAATCCTGCCTGGCAAACCTATTACAATTTTTTGAGGAAATTACAAGTAGGCTAGACAAGGGAGATGCAGTGGATGTTGTACATTTGGATTTTCAGAAGGCCTTTGCCAAGGTGCCACACATGAGGCTACTTAACAAGACAAGAGCCCATGGAATTATAGGAAAGTTACATACGTGGATAAGGTGTTGGCTGATTGGCAGGAAACGGAGAGTGGAAATAAAGGGATCCTATTCTGGTTCGCTGCCGGTTACCAGTGGTTTTCCACAGAGGTCCATGTTGGGACCACTTCTTTTTACATTGTACATCAACGATTTGGATTATGGAATAGATGGCTTTGTGGCTAAGTTTACCGACAATACGAAGATAGGTGGAGGGGCCGGTAGTGCTGAGGAAACGGAGAGTCTGCAGAGAGACTTGGATAGATTGGAAGAATGGGCAAAGAAGTGGCAAATGAAATACAATGTTGGAAAGTGTATGGTTATGCACTTTGGCAGAAGAAATAAACGGACAGACTATTATTTAAATGGGGAGAGAATTCAAAGTTCTGAGGTGCAACGGGACTCGTGCAGGATACCCTTAAGGTTAACTTCCAGGTTGAGTCGGTGGTGAAGAAGGCGAATGCAATGTTGGCATTCATTTCTAGAGGAATAGAGTATAGGAGCAGGGATGTGATGTTGAGGCTCTATAAGGCACTGGTAAGACCTCACTTGGAGTACTGTGTGCAGTTTTGGGCTCCTTATTTAAGAAAGGATGTGCTGACATTGGAAAGGGTAGAGAGAAGATTCACTAGAATGATTCTGGGAATGAGAGGGTTAACATATGAGGAACGTTTGTCCACTCTTGGACTGTATTCCTTGGAGTTTAGAAGAATGAGGGGGACCTCATAGAAACATTTCGAATATTGAAAGGCATGGACAGAGTGGATGTGGCAAAGTTGTTTCCCATGATGGGGGAGTCTAGTATGACAGGGCATGACTTAAGGATAAAAGGGCACCCATTCAAACAGAGATGCGAAGAAATTTTTTTAGCCAGAGGATGGTGAATCTATGGAATTTGTTGCCACGGGTGGCAGTGGAGGCCAAATCATTGGGTGTATTTAAGGCAGAGATTGATAGGTATCTGAGTAGCCAGAGCATCAAAGGTTATGGTGAGAAGGTGGGGGAGTGGGACTAAATGGGAGAATGGATTATCTCATGATAAAATGGCGAAGCAGACTCAATGGGCCGAATGGCCAACTTTCGCTCCTTTGTCTTATGGTCTTATGGTCTAAGTCCCTTGACTTCATTTGACAGGAATATCTGCAGATAGAAGTGCCTGAGCAAAGCAAATCCTTCTTAATTTAATTGTGTTAACTTAAATGTAATTTCTCTAAGATGTCCTTATTTTTAATATTTAATTTTTAATTATTAAATAATTTAATAGGTTATAGCTGTATTTCATTATTTAATTCTTTTTGTGCTTTTGAGTGAGAGACACTCACAAACATTCAACTGTGTGGACAGCTTCAACATCCAGAAGGTTTGGAGTCAGGGTTGAAGTGGCTCCCAGGGCATTTCTGCAGGCAGAGTCTACCAGTGAGATTCAGGTCTGAGGGCCTGGGTGGCTGCTTTGCAGTGGAAAACTGCAACCAAAGACTTATTCTAGGGAAAAGTGGGACTTGAGGGCAGGTCATTAGTGGTGTCTGGCAGGTCATCAAACAATGGAAGATCTACATTGTTACCTGTTAAATACAGTATGTACCCAGTTTTTCTTCATCCTTACTTTTTCTTCATCTGGGTCTTTGGATCCCCTCCTCATCTGGTGTTAACCATTTGTGTATCAGACTGCTCCCTCACAGCATTGGGGTTGCCATGATCGATGGGAAAATTGCAGCAGGAAATATGTGCACACTACAAGCTACAAATGTACTGCCTACCACACTGGTTTGCTAAAATGTCCGTATTCACATCTTGTACTTGGAATAAGTATCAGGCCTTTTGTCTACAAACAAAGGGGTGGATGCCTGTTTCAAAAGTCCCCTTCAGCACTGGCTGCTCTGAGGCAGTCTATACAAACTGCTCTCTGGTGTCCCTCCTCCTTCTCCTTCTCCCATTGTCCACTCTCCTTTCCTATCAAAATCCTTCTTCTTCAGCTCTTTACCTTTACCACCTATCACCTCCCAGTTTCTCACTTCACACCCCACACCTACCTATCTTCCCCCTCACCTGGTTTCACCTATCACCTGGCAACTTGTACTCCTTCCCCTCTTCCCATCATCTTCTTCCGACTTCCTCCCACTCCCTTTTCCATCCTGATGAAGGGTCTCAGCCTGAAACATCAACTCTTTATTTTTTTCCAGAGATGTGACCTGTTCCTCCAGCATTCTGTGTGTGTTAAAGGAAGAGGCAATGTGATAGCCCAAAATAAAAATATCTCCCATCTGGTTTATATCTGACAAAATAATACATCATGCTTGAAGTGGTCATTAGTTAATTATGCAATATTGTTTCTCTTAACCCCAAATTTCGTTTCATCTAACACCTTTGATTTATTTTAATTTTGCTCTATAATTTGTATTATTTTGACACCAGAATAACAACACTTGTGGCTACCATATCAGTATTTGTTATTATTTTCTCAAAATTATATTTAACTTAATTATTTTCACCTTGCAGTCTGAGGAGAAAAGGGAGGTCAAATGTCTGACAGACGCTCATAAAAATAGTTGTTTTTGGTCCCCTGTGTCTAATAGGAAAGAACTGTAACTATTTCTCGAATGGTCTTGAAGGAGATTTTCATCCATTACTTCTGGCAGATTGATTGATCTGGGAGAAAGCAATCACAGTTTGCATCCGGTCAACGTTGTTACAGCAGAGTCTGCCGTTCCTGATAATTTCTACTATTCCATGTATTTCCGATTTGCTTTGGTTTTAGGTTCAAAGGGGCCTGAAACACACTGGTTTTAAGGGTAAAATAGAAATGGAAGTTCTGTCTCTTCCTTACAAAATGACAAGTAATCCACATTTTCTGCAAATTCAGCTATTAACCATTGTCAGCATGGTTTAGTAGCAGTTTATTGTCATTTCAGCTCATTTTATCTTATTTTTAAATAATCCAGAAATGGATTCAACTCTCAAGCAAGTTATTTTTAATCTTGTCAAAAAAATACAATTTACTCCCAAAGGTCTCATTTAACTCAGTTTTGATTTCTGGTGATTTCCTCTATTAAACAAAGTAAGTTACAATTGATTTCTAGAAAATTCTTTTTGCACTAAGGTGGGGAAACCGATGCCAGGACCCTCTATTGTATGGTGAGGGAACATTTCACCTGTGAGTCTGCTGGGGTTGTCCATTGTATCGGATGCTCCTGATGTGGCCTCCTCTACATTGGTGAGACCTGGCATAGATTGGTGGACTGCTTTGTTGAGCACCTCCGCTCTATCCACAAAATGCGGGATTTCCCAGTGGCCAACCATTTTAATTCTTATCTCAATTACCATTCTGACATATTGGTCCATGGTGAGGTCACAACGAGGCCAATCTCAGGGTGCAGAAATTGAGCAACCTGGGCCTAGGCAGTTCACTGTGCTCATAGATACTGGATTTTCTGAGTAACAGACCCCAAAGTGTCAGGATGGGAGAACACGCATCATCTACTCTCATCCTGACCACCGGTACACCACAGGGGTGTGTTCTCAGCCCCATCCTCTATTCTCTTTTCACCCATGACTGCTCTACCATTTACTCCACCAACACCATTGTCAAATTTGCTGATGATACCACCCTAATAGGTGTCATATCAGACTGTGATGAGACAGCCTATAGGGAGGAGGTACAGCATTTGACAGAATGGTGTTGTCATAATAACCTGGACTTGAACATCACAAAAACCAAGGAGCTGATAGTAGGCTTCAGGAAATCAAAGCGCGTCGAGCACTCTGCACATATACGGGAAAGAGGTGGAGAGAGTAGAGAGTTTCAAGTTCCTCGGCGTCCACATCTCGGCTGACCTCACCTGGACTGCCCATATCTCTTATCAGGTGGGGAAGGCCCAACAGATGCTCTACTTCCTAAGGAAGCTAAAGCACGCTCTCCTCCCTCATCACCTGCTGATCAACTTCTATCGGACAACTATAGAGAGCCTCCTGACGTATTGCTGTGCAGTGTGGTTTGCCAGCTGCACAGAACAGAACAGTAAGGACTTGCAGCGGGTGGTGAGGGTAGCAGAGCGGGTTATTGGCACAACATTACCCTCCCTCAGAAACATTTATACCGGCAGACTTCAAAAGAAGGCTACTTGTATTTCAAAGGATCCCCCTCATCCTGGACATCACCTGTTTTCCCCTCTACCTTCTGGGAAGAGATACAGAGCATTAAGGACGAAAACAAAGAGACTCCTTAACAGCTTCTACCCACAAGCAGTGAAATGTATAACACCCCCTTCCCTTCTCCTGTCCCCCTCCTAAGTCGGCAGCAGCTAAATGCATCACACTTCCAGGAATGGCAGGCGTGCAATAGTCCTACCCCCCCCCCCATCCATATATTATTAATTTTGGACTGCACTTCTGAGGTTTTAGAGTTTATTTTATGTATATGTTCTTGTCGTGCTGCAAAACGTTGAACTGCTAAACTGTGTTTCATTGCTCCACAACAATGACAATAAAGATATTTTTATTCTTATTCTTACATTCTATCTATCTAGCCTCCAACCTGATGAAATGAACAGTGATTTCTACAAACTTCCAGTAATCTTTTTCCCTTCTACAATTCCCTACTCTGGCCTCTTACACCTTCTCCTCACCTGCCTATCCCTCTCCCAATGCCCTTCCTTCTTCCCTTTCTCCCATTGTCCACTCTCCTCTCCTATCAGATTCTTTCTTCTCCAAGACTTTACCTTTTCCACCCAGCACGTTGCAGATTCTTACTTCATCTCTCTCCTCCGCTCACCTGGCTTCTCCTATCACCTTCTGGTTGTCCTCCTTCCCCTCCCTCCAGCTTCTTCTCCCTTCCTTTCCAGTCCTGATGAAGGGTTTCAGCCTGAAACATTGACTGTTTATTCATTTCCATTGAAGTTTCCTGACTTGCTAAGTTCCTCCAGCATTTTGAGTGTGTTGCTCTGGATTTCCAGCATCTGCAGAACCTCTCATGTTTAGGTTTCTGTGTATTTTTGTTTGCCTGTGAATTCTAGGGCCTCTCCAAAGAACAGAGCTGCACCTCTGTATTAAATACCCATATAATCATTCCAATATAGTTGAAGCCATGCTGACTCTCTGAACTCATTCAGAATCAGAATAAGAATCAGAATCAGGTTTATTATCACCGGCATGTGTCAGTGAAATTTGTTAACTTAGCAGCAGAAGTTCAATGCGATATATAATATAGAAGAAGCAGAAGAAGAAGAAATAATAATAATAAATATATAAGTAAATCAATTACAGTATACGTATATTGAATAGTAGGCTACTACCCAAGATGGAGCTGACTAAATTTGCAACCCTCTGCAGCTTCTTTCGGTCCTGTGCAGTAGCCGCCCCAACCCCACTCCCATACCGGACAGTGATGCAGCCTGTCAGAATGCTCTCCATGGTACCTTTGTAGAAGTTTTTGAGTGCACTTGTTGACATACCAAATCATTTCAAACTTCTAATGAAGTACAATCGCTGTCTTGCCTTCTTTATTAGCATTGATATGTTGGGACCAGGCTAGATCCTCAGAGATCTTGACACCCAAGATTTTCACCCATAATTTAGTCAATTAAATATCCACATATTCTTATAATTTACTTTTGGAGGGAGGGATAGTTTAAGAAGTTGGGTTCTGGAAGAGGTAATGTGATAAGGTATTGTGGTATATCTGTGGGAGCCAAATCATTGGATGTATTTAAAGCAGAGTTTGATAAGGTTCTCGATTAGTATGGGTTTCAGAAGTTTCTGGGGAGAAGGAAGGAGAATGGGTTTAAGGGGGATAATAAATTATTCATGATAGAATGGTGGAACAGACTCATTCAAAGTAAATGTATTATCAAAGTACATATATATCACCGTATACAACCCTGAGATTCATTTTCTGTGGGCATACTCAGTAAATACAAGGAATACAATGGAATCAATGAAAGACCACCCCCAACAGGATGGAGAAACGATCAATGTGTAAAATACAACAAATGGTGCAAAAACAAAAAAAAGAAAAAAAGTATAATAATAACAATACAAAATCCTGTAGCAGTTTAACTCAATCTGATTGAGAATCACTAGGCAAACATCATCACCAAAATCTTGCTTTGAAATACAAACTCATAAAAGACACCATACTTTACTATAAATACAAGCCTGATCCAGTTTAGTCAGAGTCCTACAAATTATATTACTATTGATCCAATATTAAAGCTAGGACAATCCATGATAACCATCCGGATATAATTTTACAGATAAACAAACAAGAACAACCTACTTAATTGATATAGCTGTTCCAAACACAGATAACTTATAGAAATCAATAAGAAAAAAACACCAGAAATATGCTGGATTAAAGGAGGAAATTGAAAGGCTATGGAACATGAATAGGGTATACATTGTCCCAATAGCAATATCTACAACTGGTATTTTCCCAAAAATCACTACACAATAGCATTGATCAATTAGGCCCACACAACAATATTTAAATACATCTCTAGAAAGCCACAATACTAAACACCACCAGAATAGACCAAAAGTTCCTAGCAACTGAGAGATGAATGTGCTTGACTATGCCCATACCTCAGGTTTTACCAGCTTGAGCTGAGGAAAAAATCCAAATAATAATAATAATAATACCACCAGGTTCAGAAACGATTACTACCCATCAACCATTAGGTTCTTGAACCAGAGTGGAAAACTTACTCGCCCCAATATGGAACTAATTCACACAGAATCTGTGGACTCATTTTCAAGGACTCCACAAATTATGTTTGCAATATTTATTTATTTATGTGTATCTTTGTTGCCTTTTGCACATTTATCATTTCTTCCATCTTGTGTGCAGTTTTTCATTGATTCTATTGTGCTTCTTTGTACTTACTGTGAAAGTGAATCTCAGGGTAGTATATGGAGACATTTATGTATGTTGATAATGAAATTTACTTCAAACTTTGGAGTTTGGACTTTAAATTCTTCGTGGAGTTGGGTGGTTTGTCTCTTTTCAAGCTGATTTTAGGCTGTGGTTGTTGCAGAAAAAACAATGTGTTTTTAATGCTTAGTGAAAACAATGTAGAGAGCACAATACATGAATCTTTTTTTGCTCCTGGAGTTTTTTTAATGAAGAATTACTGAATGAGTATCACTCATTTTACATTGAAGAATTATCCGCAGTTTCCAGCTATGACTGTCTACTGTTCTGCTGCATTTATGCTGATTAACTTTAATCTCAAAGTAAACTAAATGTGAATCATTTTAGCACAAATACATTAATCTGAATGCAATAAAGTACAGATTCGAAGAGGACATTGTATGTGGTAATATAATACTGGACTAAAATTTGAATACTATAAAGACAAAGTTACACAACATTTTCTTTGCCTTTTATGTTCTCTTAGGTGGAAAGTAGCTATATAGAACATAGAACAGTACCAACACAGGAATGGGTCCTTTGGCCCATAACGTTGTGCCAAACCAGCTAAAAGGTAAATCAAATAAACACCAAAAACGAATCCCTCCAACCTACACAATGTCCATATCCTTCCATCTTCCTCACATTCATGCGCCTATCTAAGCATCTCGTAAAGGTCTCCAATGTATTTGCTTCTACCCACCATACCAGGCAGCAGATTCCAGGCAGTCTCTGAGTAAAACGCTTACCCCTCACCTCCCCTTTGAACCTACCCCTTCTCACCATCAATGCATGGCCTCTGGTATTAGACATTTCTACCCTGGGAAAAAGATACTCCCATTCTACCTATCTATGCCTCTCATAATCTTATAAACATCTGACAGGTCTCCCCTCAGTGTCGGCCACTCCAGAGAAAGCAACCCACATTTGTCCAGCCTCTCAGGATAGCACACGTCCTCTAAACCAGAAAGCATCCTGGTAAACCTCTTCTGCACCCTCTCCAAAGCCTCAACGTCCTTCCTCTAGTGGGGAAACCAGAACTATATGGATGTGTTCTAACTTCGGATGTGTTCTAACCAGAGTTCTATAAAGTTGCAACATAACATCTTGACTTTTGAACTCAATACCTTGACTAATAAAAGCAAGTGCTCCATAAACTTTTTAACCACCCTATCAAACTGTGTAGCCACTTTCAAGGAGCTATAAACTTGGACCCCAAGATCTCTCTGCTCTCTGCTCTTGCCCTTGACAGTGTACTGTCTCCTTACATTTGCCCTACCAAGGTCCAACACCTCACATTTGTCTGGGTTAAACTCCATCTGCCATTACTCTACAACTGATCTATGTTGTACTGTAATTGCCGGTCTTCTACACTATCCACAACTCCACCAATCTTGGTACCATCGCAAGTTTACTAGCCCACCCATCTGCATTTTCATCCAGATTATTTATATACATCACGAACAGCAGAGGTCCCAGCACAGATCCCTGTGAAACACTACTAATTACAGACCTCCAGCTCAAATAAGTCTCTTTGACCACTACCCTCTGTCTTCTATGTGCAAGCCAGTTCTGAATCTAACCAGCCAATTCGCTGGCATCCTAATCTTCTAGATTATTCGCCCATAAGGGACTTTGTCAAATGTCTTACTAAAATCCATGCAGCCAACATCTGCTGCTCTACCTTCATCAATCTCTCTTGGCACCTTGTCAAAAAACTCAGTCAAGTTGATAAGACACAACTTACCTCGCACAAAGCCATGCTGGCACTCCTTAATTAGGCCACGGGTTTCCAAATGCTCATATATCTTATCTTGAAGAATTTTCTCCAGCAATTTGCCTACAACTGATGTGGGACTCATTGGTCTATGGTTCTCAGGATTCTCCCTTGTTCCCTTCTGCAATAGAGGTACAAAATTAGCCAATTCGCCAGACCTCTGGGACTTTGCCTGTGCTTAGAGAGGACAGGAAGATTCTGATAAGGCCCCAGCAATCTCGTCTCTTGGCCTCCTCAATAACCTGAGGTAAATCCCAACAGGCCTTGGAGACTTATCCATCTCAATACTCTCAGCACCCTTATATACTTGTACACTCAGCACTGATCTCCTGGTCTTCCATGTCCTTTTCCTTGGTAAATGCTGAAGCAAAATACTCATTAGGGATCTCACTCACATTCTTTGCATCCAAGCAAATGTTCCCGTCTATCTTTGAGTGGTCCTACCCAATTCCCAGATATCCTTTCACTCTTGACGCATGTATTGAATGCCTAGGGATTCACCAGAATCCTGCTTGCCAAGAACTTTTCTTGCCCCCCTCCCCGGATTTCCTAATTCCCTTGTATAGTTCATTTCTGGCTTTTTATACTCTTTATGTGCTTCATTTGATTCTAACTTCCGAAGCTTTAAATACTTTTCCCTTTTCTTCTTGACTAAATTCATCACCTCTCTGGACATCCAAGCTTCATTATCACTGTCTTTCCTTTTAACAGGAACACACCTTTCCTGTACTCTGTGGAATTGATCTTTAAGCACCCTCCAATTTCTGATGTGAACCCAATTAACGCCCCTTAGTTCCTACCTAATGCCCTCGTAATTTGCCCTACTCCAAGTTAAAATTCTCCTGCAAGGACCATACCTTTTGTTAAGGAGTTGTGGTCACTGTTCCCCAACTGCTTACCCACTGGAAGGTCAGTCACCTGGCCAGGCTCATTACCCAACACTGGGTCCTGTGTGGCCCCTCTTCTCATTGGACTGTTTACATATTGATTTAAGAAACCATCCTGGATACACTTAACAAATTCTGCCGCATCTAAACCCCTTGTACTAAGAAGGACCCTTTTTATTTTTGAGTTGAAATCCCTTATGACAACACCCCTATTATTTTTACACATTTCCTTCATCTGTTTACATATCTGTTCCTGATTGTCTGTTGACTATTAGGAGGTCTGTAGTACATTCCCATCAGTGTGATTGCTGCCTTCCTGTTCCTGAGTTCTACCAAATGGACTCAGTGTCTGAACCCACCATAATGTCTCCCATGAATGCAGCTGTGATATTGTCCCTGATTAGTAGTGTAAGTCCACCTCCCTCCACTTTTTTTACCTCCTTCTCTATCTTTTCTATAACTTCAAAACCTTGGTACATTAATCACTCATTCCTGCCCCTCTCTCAACCAAGTCTCTGTAATGGCCACAACATCGTACTTCCATGTCCTGATCCATGCTTTAAGTTAATCACTTTTACTCCTAGCATTAAAATACACACACTTCAAACTATGCGTCCAATCATACCTGTTATTTCGAAATTACCTATCAATACTTTCCCTGACATCTATTTTCTGTCCAATCCTTTACTTACTAACCTGGTGTTCCGGTTCCCAGGCCCTACAAATCTAGTTTAAGCCCTCCAGAGTAGCATTAGCAAACCTCCTGGCTAGGATATTGGTTCCCTCCTGTACACGTGCAACTTGTCCCTCTTATACAAATCATGCCTTCCCCGGAAAAGTTCCAATGATCCAAGAAATTGAAACCCTGTACCCTGCACTAACTCTTCAGCCTCTCATTCATCTGTACTGTTCCCATTCCTACCTGCACTAGCCCATGGAGATGACTACCTTGGAGATCCTTCTCTTCAGCTTCTTTCCTAACACCATATATTCTCTGTGTAGGACCTCTTCTCCTTTTCTGCCCATGTCATTGGTGGCGGTATGCACCACGACTTCTGGCTATTCACCACGACCTTGAGAATATTCTGCAGCCGCTCCGATACATCCCAGATCCCAGCACCCGAGAGGCAACACACCCTCCTGACTTCTTATCTTCTTTTCCAGTCCTGCTGAAGGGTCTCGGCCCGAAACGTCAAATATTCTCTCCTTTTCTATAGGTGCTCCCTGACCTGGTGAGTTCCTCCAGCATTTTTTGTGTGTGTGTGTTACACCATCCTGGTGTCTCTTTCTATAGAATATTCTGCCTGTCCCACTAACTATCAAGTACCCTATCACCAGTGCTCTGCTGACCTACCCCTTCCCTGCTGAGCCTCAGAGCCCCCACAGGGCCACTAGCCTGGCTGTTACTGTTGTGTTCTGGCGGTCATCCCCCAGCACCAGCAGTATCCAAAGGGGTATATATGTTGCTGAGGGGAATGGTCACAGGGGAACCCTTCACTGACTGCTTAATCAGTGAAGGAGGAGGAGAAGATGGTGGCGCCATGCAGCGCGTGTGGCCAGTCTGGTGAATGATTTCTGTAGTCTGTCAAGTAGGGTACCGTGCACAATTCTGATATGATGGAGACAGACGTGAGAGTATGGAGGAACATCTGGAGAAACTTCTGAAATGCCCGCTTCGCTGCCACTGCTGCTGTGTGGTCCGGAATCTCTGGAGGAGAAGGCTGCGAATCCTCGGCTTTGCTCGTTTTGGCGGCCGGGGCAAGGTCGAAGGCGCTCGGTAGAGGATGGCGCTCAGGAGGTTGTATCGGAAAGGCTGGTCGGAGGCTCAAAGTTTTTGGATGGACGGACTCAGAGTCGGCTGTGGTCGGGTACTGCCAATGCATCGGCAGTTGTCCGTGCCTGGAGGTTTATGGCAGGGAATTTCTCCCTTTTGCCGCCTGGTATTGGGGACTCGGGAGTCGATCGGGACTTTGAGACTTTTTTTTTACCGTGCCCATGGTATGCTGTTCATCAAATTATGGTATTGCTTTGCACTGCTGTAACTATATGTTAAAATTATTTGGTTCTATCAGTGTTAGTCTTTGGTTTGTCCTGTTTTTTCTGTGATATCACTCTGGAGAAACATTGTATCATTTCTTAATGCATGCATGCATTTCTAAATGACAATAAACGAGGACTGAGAGTTCTCATAATGTAATCCCCTTACCTCTCCTGGTGGTCACCCATCTACTGTCTTAAGCCTGTACTCTGGGTGCGACCACCTCATCAAAAGTCTCATCTATAACACCTTCAGCCACCCGGATAATCCTGAGTACCTCCAACTCCTCGACCTGGTCAGTCAGGAGCTGAAGTTGGTTGCACTTCCAAACAATATTTGGAAGATGCAATAATCCCTATCACTGTGTCAACCAACAGCACATGAGTTATGAAGAGTGACTAATATTAAGGGTAACACTCTTTTTGGATCAACACATACAAAATGCCGGAGGAACTCAGCAGGCCAGGCGGCACCTAAGGAAAGGGTACAGTCGATGTTTTGGGCCAAAACCCTTCGGCAGGACTCAACATTCCAGCATCTGCAGGTTTTTTCTTCTTTGTGACTTTTTTTTGGGATGTTTTGCAGGGTATTTTGTGACAAGCCTCTGTGCTGGGGCAGTGAAGAAGAACTTGTTATAACTGGTCTCTGTGTAATTACAGTAGGTTCTTACGAATGTGCATGTGAATGGCAGAAGTGATGAAAGTTGAGCTTTGGGGGTCTGATAGGCCAGAACAAGCTGCAGTCTCATGAATACCAGAATACTGTGATGAGGAGGTGCAGTGTGCGTATAGTCTTGACCAAAATTTGATCTACCAGCAGGCTTTGTGAATACAAAATGTTCAAAGTAAACAATTCAAAGGGAGCTTGAGGAACAGAGTATTCATTTAATTGCTAATTCCAATGCTGATTAATGAAAGGGCTATTAGATTTCTGTAATAGGTAGTAAAGTTCCTCCAGAGCTCCAGGGAAAGCATATAGTGTGGTTGGGGTTAAAATAAAGGCTTGAAAATTATATTGCCAAATGAATTAACTGGTAGACTGAAAGATCTCTGGATCCACCCATAATTACATTCTAAAAGAATTAAGGAGAGTGTCAGTAAGGATACATATTACAAAGCCCTTGCCTATGGACATGTTTATTTGAAGAGAAATGCATTTGATCACCTGTCCACTCTTAATAGCATTAAAGAGAAAGGCTGACCAACGGTAATTATGTAAGATCGCTTTAAAGTTAGAGGGCTGGCTGGTGTCATGTCACACATGTAGCTTGATACTGGGATAATGGTCTGTGTACAAATGTGAGCCAAAAAATATGTGGAAATATCTGGTCAACTTACACCAAAGAATGGACCTCGGACAAGGAGCGATCATTTCAAAACATCAACACGTGAAAGAGTTAATGTGAGCCAGGGTGAATGACAGAGTGTCACAATGTATTGAGTCACTGACATGCCTCTCAGAGAAAGTAACCTCAAACAAGAGAAAATCTGCAGATGCTGGAAAACTGAGCAACACACACAAAATGCTGGAGGAACTCAGCAGGACAGGCAGCATTTAGGAAAAGAGTACTGTCGACGTTTCGGGCTGAAACCCTTCGGTAGGACTGACCTAATTGTTTCTATCACTATAACAGAGAGAATTAGGGGACATTGATTTAGAAGTGAAAGTTGGATTTACAGTGTGGAAGCACAAATCTTTGAGACTAGTGACAATTATTCATTAAATAGAGATAACTAAAGAGCTGCTCTGGAGAAATTTATTCTCACAACTGGGGCTGTACATAAACTGCAGCTTCCTATATATTTCAGTGCCGGAAACACTGGAGACAACAGATACGGAAACCTGGAGCAAAACAAAAGAAACTGCTGGAGGTCAAAGCACATCAGTTAGGGAAGAGGAACGGTTCGCGTTTCTGCCCTGACGCAATGCATTTGATAACCCGTCCGCTCTGAACACAATAGGATTAAGGAGATGGTCTGAGCAAAGAGAATTATGTATATGGCTGGCTGGCGTCATGTCGCACCTATAGCTTGATACTAGGATAATGGTATGTGTACAAATGTACACACAGGTGCTGCTTGATCCACAGAGTTCCATTATTTTAATTTTAGTTGAGAGATACAGCATGGTAACTGGCTCCACGTCACCCTATAACACCCATGTGACCAATTAAGCTGCTCACCAGTACATCTTTGGACTATGGGAAGAAACTGGACCATCTGGAGGAAACCCACATGGTCACAGGGAGAAGGCACAAACTCCTTCTTGGAACATAGGTTAAATGTCAACTGTAAATTACCCCTCAATGTAAGTAAATGGTAAAAGGACCATGGTGATTTAATGGACGTGTGAGAGGGAGTAATTTATAAGGACAAAGGGGAAAAGGAAAAGACAGTGCTACTGATTGGATTGCTCTGCTGGGAGGTGGCATGGACACATAGGGCTGAGTGGCCTTCTGTGTCATAATAACTAACTAATGATAATATAGCATTTCAAATGCATTGCAACTTCGATACTGTACTGCACATCCGACTGTATTTGGTTTTGCAACATTTTATCAATGGTCTTGGTTGGACTATTGTGAGATTAGATTTGTATCAGGACACAACAATCAGGCCTCCATCAAGGAGTTTGTCATGGAAAGAAAAAATTTAAGGGTATTCTTAAAAACATCCTTCAAAGAGTCTGGCAACCCAACTGACAGCAAGTTACCTCTGGTTTACGACTGTTCAAAGTGAAGAAGAATAGAATCAGAACCAGGTTTAATCAGAACCAGCATATGTCATGAAATTTGTTAACTTTGCGACAATAGTACAATGTAATACATGGTAATATAGGGAAAAAATGAGAATTACTCTAAGTGTGTGTGTGTATATATATATATATATATATATATATATATCATATTTAAATGAACTAAGTAGTGCTATATATAGGAAATACAGAGCAGTGAGGTAGTGTTCAGAAATCAGATGGCAGAGGGGAACACACTGTTCCTGAATCACTGAGTATGTGCCTTCAGGTTTCTTTAGCTCCTTCTTGATGGTAGCAATGGGAAGAGGGCATGTTCTCGGTGGTTCTGGTCCTTAATGATGGACTCCGCCTTTTGTGAGGCACTACTCCCTGAAGATGCCTTGGATACTACAGTGGCTAGTGCCCATGATGGAGCTGAGTAAGTAGATTATTCTCTGCAGCTTGCTTCGATCCTGTGCAGTAGCAACACCACACCCCTCATACTAGGCGGTGATGTAGCCAGTTAGAATGCTCTCCATGGGACATCTGTGGCACCGAAAGCAGGGTGCACAGAACGGAAATGGTACAAAGAGCACATCAACTCCCAAAGTGCCTACCTACCTGCTGTATCACAGATTTTGCCACCTGTAGCAAAATCTCTGTGCGGCATCTTGGTCCTCAGAACCCACAGTTCTGATGCAGAGGCAAGTAATCGTTTATCCTCGCTACTTTTTTTATTTCTATTTTTGCCCTGCTTATTTAACTGATCTGCTGTGTGTTAGTTGTCCGTCATTTCCGATGATGATGTTTGTCTGTGCAGCTCATCAAGTTGCACCAAGAAAAATCTGTGCGGGAGGAGTTTTGAAGTGAAAAAGCCATTGCGCTGGGGGCAGACAAGAAAAAACGTGCAGACGCTGGAAATCCAAGCAACACACAAAATGCTGGAGGAACTCAGCAGGCCAGGCAGCATCTATAGAATTGAATTGACTTTATTTCTTACATCCTTCACATACATGAGAAGTAAAAATCTTTACGTTACGTCTCCATCTAAATATGTAATGTGCAATCATAGTAATTTATAATAAATAGAACAATCAATGTAATGTAGAAATACACTCAGGTCAGCATGAATTAATGAGTCTGAAGGCCTGGTGGAAGAAGCTGTCCTGGAGCCTGTTGGTCCTGGCTTTAATGTGCGGTACCATTTCCCAGATGGTAACAGCTGGAACAGTTTGTGATTGGGGTGACTCGGGTTGAAGATGAAGGAGGGATTGCCAACAATTAGTATATGATAATGTAAACAGAAAATGCTGGAAAAACACAGCAAGTCAAGGAGCATCTGTGGAAAAATACAGTCAATGTCACAGGCAGAGTGCTGGTGTCTATGATATGATAATGCAGAGACTTCACAATTGTCCATTCATCAAATAATTGGAATCTGTAAGGATCAGCCCAATCAACCCAGCAGTTATGTGACAATACTTGAGAACATTTAATAGCGAGAAGGTATTTTTGTTTATCCTTGAGATATCAATGTGTTTTCATGAGAGAGGTTGTTAATGTGGCCAAGGAAAGAGATTGCTCTCTATTGTAACTGCAGCAGCTGAAAGACTTCTTGGCACTTGGATGGGTAAATTCAAAGGGAGATTGTGTAAATCTATGATAAGTAAAAATATCCTCTCCATAGTAACTATAGGGTAAGAAATAAATATAAAATCTCAGATAGAGTGGGTATGCAGTATAATCCAGCAATGTAATATAGTCCAGAACTCTGCTGATATTGTGTACTCTGGAGATAGCAACAGAAATGAGATGGAGAGTGATAAGAGTGATGGTTGGATGAGTTATACTTAATGAACCTGGATAATTGACTGAGGGAGATTTAGGTAGCATCAAAATAGGACATAGTTATTACTATCTGTTGGGTGTAATTATAACTATTTCAGGTGTGGTATTGCTATCTTTTTTAAAATAATGGTTATAACCTTTGCACATTTTCATTTACATATATTATTTTCCAAGTTAATATTGTTAGTATTATAGATATTCACTGATAAATAATAATTCAAACATTGGATTTAACTCTTTCCTTGTTTGACTGAATCATCTTTATAATTCTTCCGTTTGAGTTAAATAAGATGAAGGATAGCCCAGAGAAACTAACATAAGTAAATTTCACTGAGATGCAGAGAATCTAAAACAGCATATACACCTTAAAATAGTTGATTATTGAACATATTGGAATAAGGAGAAAGTAGTCAATAATTTAAAAAATATTTAACTGTATTAACACCTTAAATTATTAATTATTAATAATTAATGAATGAATTAATTAACAGTTAATTGTAATTAAATTATTAATAATTTGAAAGCACCTCACATGCGAATCTGCTGGGTTCATCTATTGTGTCTGGTGCTCCCGATGCAGCTTCGCCTACATTGGTGAAACCCGTTGTAAATTGGGGGACCATTTTGTCAAACACTTCACTCCATCAGTCAGAAGTGGAACTTCCTGGTGGCCAGACAATTTTAATTCTGATTCCTATTCCCATTCCGACATGGCCTCCTCTTGTGCCAAGATGGAGGAGCAACCAGTGTAGCCTCCAGCCTTATGGCACAAATAGCGATTTCTCCTTCTGGTAAAAAAAAACTTCCCTTCCCCCTCTCCTCTTCCTCTATTCTCCACTCTGCCTCTTTCCTCTTTTCACCTGCCTATCACTTCCCCCTGGGTCCCCTCCTACTTCCCTTTCTCCTATGGCCCACTCTTCTCTCCTATCAGATTCCTTCTTCTCCAGTCCTTAATCTTTCCAAACCACCTGGCTTCACCTATCACCTTATTCATTTCCATAGATACTGCCTGAGCTGCTGAGCTCCTCCGACATTTTGTGTGTGTTCCTATGGATTTCCAGCATCTGCAGATTTCCTCTTATCTAAAAATTAATGTTTATATTCCAAAGAAAATGTATAACTATTTGCAAGTACTAAATTTTCATGTTTGAGAATGTAATTAGGCAGTAACGGAAGCTATAATACTATTGACATTTACTTAAATGTAAAGAAATCAGTCTCAACTTTTTCAAGCAACGTACATCAAAGTTGCTGGTGAATGCAGCAGGCCAGGCAGCATCTCTAGGAAGAGGTACAGTCAACGTTTCAGGCTGAGACCCTTCGTCAGGACAGAAGTCTCAACCTTCTATTATGTTTATGGCATTTCACTGGATAAAACTCACACACTTGCAGTGCTTTAACGCCAGGTCAATTAACAGTGCTTTAATAATACAATCTGTAATCATCCATCTTTTGATGATATTACAAGCAAGAGAAGAATAAAAAGGGGATTGTGCAGGAGGAGGTAAGAACAGAAATAGGAACCTGTACAATATGAACATGGGTTTGACTAGTTGTGTTGAATAGTTTATCCCTCTCATTTCATTTCTGATAATCCTCATCAGAAGGTGATCACAGATCAATGGACTGTGCATTCCTTTATGTAATCAGTTCATTTCTATTTTCCCTCCTTTTTTTCATTTCCCGACTATCTTTTAACTCAAAGGTTCCTTACAGCCAATGAAGTTCTATTGAAGTCTGGTCACATTATTAATTCAGAAAGTCCTGCAACCAATTTGCACATGGCAAGACCCAGGAAACTCCAGTGAAATACTGGGCAGATATTTCATGTAAGGTGAAGAAATTGGACTCAGCCTCTCGGTGAAAAGTGATGTGCCGTATTTAGGTACCGGTCATGACGTAGCAGGTAGCACTGTAAGCTCTGAGTAAGAAGATTGTGAGCTCAGGTTACCATCAAGATACAAAAGCACATGATCTCAGCCAGTAGCGCATGGCCATTTCATCATACGAATAACAGTGAATATAGACATCAGATGTACATAATTATTCTATGTAATAATTTGAAAAAGTGCAGGAAGTTTATTCGATTTATGTAACTAAAATGGGGCTGCATGGTAACGTAGCAGTTAGCATTGCACTTTACAGTGCCAGTGACCTGTGTCCAATTCCTGCCGCTGTCCATAAGGAGCTTGTACGCTCTCCCTGTGAATGTATGGGTTTCCATTGGGTGCTTTGGTTTCTTCCCATATTTCAAAGATGTCCCGGTCCCAGAGGATTGGTGACTAGGTTATGTTGTTCCATTATTCAAGAAGGGAACCAGAGATAATCCTGGAAATAATAGACCAGTGAGTCTCATGTCAGTTGTAGGAAAGTTACTGGAGAAAATTCTTAGGGATAGGATTTATGAGCATTTAGAAAACCATGGCCTAATTAGAGAGAGCTAGCATGGCTTTGTGTTGGGCAAATCATGTCTTACTAACCTGACTGGCTTTTTTGACGAGGTGACTGGGTGATTGATGAAGATAGAGCAGTGAGTGTTCTCTATACAGATTTTAATAGGTGTTTGACAAGGTCCTTGATGGGAGGCTCATCCAGAACATTAAGATGAATGGTATCCATGGTGAATTGGTCATTTGGATTCAGAACTGGCTTGCCCATAGAAGACAGAGGATAGTGGTTGAAGGGATTATTCTTTCCACAGGCATCTGTGCTGGGACCTCCTAGATGAAAACGTAGATGGGTCGGGTAGTGAGTTTTCAGATGATATGAAAATTGGTAGTATGGTATTTAAAAAGTTGCTTATTTGTAAATATCTTAAAAAATGGGATCTGGGCATGTTATATTTATTAGACAACTGTTCAAAAGACATGAAACAGTTGTTCAAAAATAAATCATGGAAACATGTTATACCTTTCATTTTCCATATCAAAAAGGCTTGGTCCATAACAGAGGGTTGGAAAAAAAAAATTAGATATAATAGGGCTTGATAATATAAATTTGTTCAAACCAAAACATTTACGAAATTGGAACCATATTCGTAATGTGTGTTTAATTATTGGATTAACCATTTGTTTATTCAATTTAGAAAACACAAAGGGGAGTGAAGATCCTAAAATAGAAACTAATGAAAACCCTTGCACAGGGTAACTTTCGAGGTTTACGCCTTGTGGACTTGGAATTATATCCCAATCTTGTGTCCAAAATATTAAATATCGAATATTAATTGCCCAGTAATGGAATCTTAAATTCGGTAATGCTAAACCACCATCTTTCTTGGATTTCTGTAAGTATTTTTTACTTAACCTGGGATTTTTATTCAGCCATATATATGAGGAAACTTTAGAATCAAAAAAAGATTTAGGAATAAAAATTGGTACCGCTTGAAATAAATATAAAAATGTAGGTAGAATAATCATTTTAATAGCATTGATTCGTCCAATCAGTGATAGAGACAATGGGGACCATTTAGTAAACAATTGTTTAACCTGACTAATTAACAGTAAAAAATTGCTGCCTACATTTCCGATTTCATACTCACCTGATATCACGGAAAAAAATTTAGGTTTAAATCCTTATCAGAAGGGATTCATAGCAACTATTTATGATATAATTATGAAAATACAACCAAGTATATCTGATAAAATTAAAAATGAATGGGAAAGGGAACTTCAACTTCATTTACCTATAGAGAAATGGGAGAAAATTTTTCAGTTAGTTAGCTCTTCCTCTATATGGGCTAAACATACGCTTATACAATTTAAGGTAGTGCATAGGGCCCACATGTCTAAAGATAAACTAGCTCGTTTTTACTCCCATATAAATCCTATTTGTGACAGATGTCACTCTGAGGTGGTTTCTTTGACTCATATGTTCTGGTCCTGCCCTCTCTTGGAAAAATTTGGAAAGATATTTTTGATATTATTTCAACAGTTTTGTGTTTTGATTTACAATTCCAACCTATTACGGCAATTTTTGGTTTGCCAGTGATGGAACATAGATCTTTATCCTCTTCAGCTTGTTGGATGATCACATTTGTTACATTAATGGCCAGAAGATCCATTTTATTGAATTGGAAAGAGACCAATCCCCCTACTAAATTTCAATGGTTTTCCCAAACTATATCATGTTTAAATTTAGAAAAAATCAGAGGTGTCATTTTTGATCCTTGGGTTAAATTTGAAGAGACTTGGAAGCCATTTATTCAACACTTTCATATGATGTACTTTGACCTTTTCCAAATCCTTTTTATTAACTTAGAATATATGAATAGAGGAGCGGAGTTGACGACGTTAATGAATGTATTTGATCTAATATATTGGTTCAGCCCTGTTTTGTTCTGTTTGCTTTTTTGGGTTTAGTAATTTAGCTTTTGCTTTTTTTTTGTTTTTTTGGGGGTTTTTCTTTGTGATATCCTTTTCTTTTTATTTCTTTTCTCTTCATGATTAATTATATTAAGAGTTTGGAAGTCTATTACACTCGTACTATTTGTAGTTTCACTTGTATATGTTTATTACCAATAATGTAATTCCAATCTGTTTGCATCACTATTGTTACTATGTTTATGAAATTGAAAACTAATATAAAAAGATTAGAAAAGAAAGAAAGAAAGAAAGAAAAGAAAATTAGTAGTGTTCTGCATAGCATAGAATACTGGCAAAGAATGCAGTGGGACATAGATCAGATGCATACACAGGTGCAGAAAAGGCAGATGGAGTTTAACCCGGCCAAATGTGAAGTATTGCACCTTGGTAGGTCAAATGTCAAGAGACAGTTCAAACCCTTAACAGTGTTGATGAGCAGAGGGACCTTGGGGTCCAAGTTGATAGAGTAACAGGCCTGCCTTTATTACTCAAGGCATTGATTTAAAAAGTCACGGAGGTTTTTTTTTGTAGCTTTATAAAACTCTAGTTAGGTTGCCTCTGGAGTATTGCAAACAATTCTGGTCGCCACATTATAGAAAGGACGTTGAGGCTCTGGGACGGGTGCGGAAGCGATTTACCAGGATGCTGCCTGGATTAGAGGGCATATGCCATAACGAAAGGTTGGACAAACTTGGGTTGCTGTCTCCGGAACAGCAGGGGTGAGGGTGACCTGCTAAGGGTTTCAAAGATGATGAGAGGTATGGGTAGAATGGAGAGATGGTTCCATTTTCTCAGGGTTGAAATGTCTAATACCAGAGGATGTGCGTTTCAGACGAGAGGGGCGAGCTTTTTACACAGAGAATGGTGGTTGCCTGGAATGGACTGCCTGGGGTGGTGGTAGAGGCAGATACATTAGGGACATTTAAGAGATGTTTAGATGAATATGAAGACAAATAGAAGGATATGGACATTGTGCAGACAAGGGATTAGCTTTGCTGGCTAGTTGATTACTAATTTAATTGGTTCCAAAAGGCTTATTCCTGTACTGTACTTTTCTATGTACAGCTTAGGGTTGGTGAGCTGTGGGCATGCTATGTTGGTGCTGGAAGCATGGTGACACTTGCCAGCTGCCCCCAGTACGTCCTCAGAGTGTGTTGGTCATTGTAAATGGCACGGTTCACTGTAAGTTTCAATGTTTCTGTGTACGTGTGACAAAGATAATCATTATCTTTATGTTAATCTGTATCTTATCTTTATTTATCTTTAAGCTTTAGCAAAATATCTGTTTCAATTGCTCCCGATGATGGGTCTCGGCCCAAAATATCGACTGTTTATTCCTCTCCATACTTGCTGCCTGACTTGCTGAGTTACCTCAGCACTTTACGTGTGCTGCTCAAGATTTCTAGCATCAGCAGAATCTCTTGTGTTGTGCTCTTGAGGTTTTCACTGGTGCTCGGAATTGCCCTCATATTTACCCTCCTCACCACTAATCCCTGCAGCTGGACAAGTTGCAGTAGCAAGCATCTAACAGGAGCTCCAGGTCTCTCTACTGTCACTGTTCCACGAAGTTAAAAAGGCCTCAGGCATCAGGTCTTACCCTAGACTGCCCTGATGGCCCTTCCTCTCAACTCTCTGATAATCTTAAAGAATAGGTATAATTTAAAACAATCTGAAATTATTGAAAATAATTAAAACATATTTTAAATATATGAATTCATTAAAGTATTAGCATTAATTGAAATAAGGAAAATAATTCAAACTTAAACCTCCTTAACCTGTACTCATATTTTCAGTCTTGGCAGCTGGGCTCCTGCCACGTATGCCATCCATGGCTGGCATTGTTGCATGGGGTGACTGAGGAGAACCCATGTGCAGGACACCAGCACGTCAACTGAGTTGGGGATGCTGGCGTAGACGTGACCATAGAACAGCAACCCGCAGCAATCTTGACAAGGAGATGGGATTTACAGGGACTGTCGTGAAACTAGAGCTGAACTTAGAACTAATGGTTCTAATCAGGCAAGAGAACAAAGTATCACACAAGAATAGACCAACAAACTAGCAATCTGTGATAGTGACACCATCGTACTTATTTCACAGTCTCTGATGAAAACCAGGTGTACTGTAATTAAGTAAACTAGCAGCAATTGGAAATCTAATGACTGAAATTACAGCATAATCAGGGAGAAAGGAGCATTAAGGGGGAACAGCCATACGGAACCATGACAGGTATAAAGCTCAAATGTATCCCACTCTCAACTCAGGACATTTATGATCCTCCTCTGGACTTCGTGGAGTGAGCAGGACACCAAGTTTATCAAGGTCTGATATCCGATGTGCTCACGACCGCTATGCTATAATGCTCAGGCGCAGGATCAGATAAGTGTTTTCCAGTGAGGAGTACCTTTCAAACCACTGGCGGCAGGTCTGAGAGACACAACGGTGCCCAGTTTCTTCTGTGAGTGCAATGGCGGGTGAGCCTAACTACCTTTAAACTCCAATCAGGGATTTTCAACCCATAACCCTCTGAAATAGCAAACAAGAGAAAAGCTGCCAATGCTGCGAATCCAAGCAACACACAACACACACAAAATGCTGGAGGAACTCAGCAGGCCCGGCAGCATCAATGGAAAAGAGTACAGTCGATGTTTTGGGCTGAGACCCTTCAGTAGGGCTGGAGAAAAGATGTGAGGAGTCAGAGTTAGAAGGTGGGGGGGGGGGAGAAGCACAAGGTGAAAGGTGAAACTGGGTAGGGGAGGGGTGAAGTTAAGAGTTGGAAAGTTGATTGGTGAAAGCGATATGGGGCTGGAGAAGGGGAAATCTAAAAGGACAGGGAGAAAGAAATGGGGAGGGGCATGAGAGGGAGGCAATGGCAGGCAAGGAGATAAAGTGAGAGATGAAAACGGGGAATGGTGAAGAGGGGGCATTACTGGAAGTTCGAGAAATCGATGTTCATTCCATCAGGTTGGAGGCTACCCAGATGGAATATAAGGTGTTGCTTCTCCAACCTGAGTGTGGCCTCATCGCAACAGTAGAGGAGGCTGTGGATGGACATGTTGGAATGGGAATGGAAAGTGGGATTAAAATGGGTGGCCGATATACACAAAGCCACACCGAAGGCTGCTCCCTTGGAACTATAGCTGACTTTATTGATGAAAGAAGCAAGGAACTGTATGACAGGTTGGCATCAGGGGACTTTGAATTGAATCAGAGAAGCATTGAATAGAAAATGTAATACACCAGGTGCATTTTGTTCTCAACTTACAGAAATGTGATTACCTGTTCAATAATGCCCTAACTACTCTTGAAAGGAATCAGGGTAAGACTGTGTGGGAGTAGAAGTTCCAGGAAGAATCAATTATCTTGACTTTCCTTTATTCTGCTTCTGCAGAACACTGAGCTGGGCTGTTGCCTGATGGGCTGTTAGTTAATTGAACATAATTATTCTGCAAGTTTGAAATGCTGCTGCAGTTTTCCTTATTTCAGTAACACGATACTATTCACAAGTCCAAAGTGTTTGTTACATGTGAATCCTCTGTTATCAGCACATTTTGAACAGTAATAATCCAATACTTTGTTGGACAATGATGAGCTTTAACTATGGTACATAATCGGTTGAATAAGTAATAGAAATCAGACAAAAGAATTCATTTCCAAAACATGAATAATTGTTCACAAAGACAATGAGCTCTATCTACTGGTAAGGCATTACAATTCTGTCATTTGGTTATAAATAAATTATTAAGACAGGCAATTGGCATGTTGATGTCATTCCTTGGATTGACAGAATTATACATGTTAAGGATGCGCTGGAGTATGGTTTTCACTGAAAAAGAGAACTCAACTATCTATAATTGTCTGTCAAATCTAAGACATTCTTTAATCTGGAACATCTAGACGTCTCTTTGGTGTCAAATAGCCACTTAAGAACTCTCTTATCTCATTTCTTGAGAGGTATAGTATTTTTCTGCTGGATGGAAAATCCTATTGTGTTAATTTGAACGGCTTAATATCATCACAGACTGAATGAAGCTGCTCATTTTGCCAATGCACTGTCATAAGCACAAGCAGGGAGTTTAATGTTCCATAACATGTTTGAATCCCAAGTATCAACAACTCTCTGACTTTACTATCCAAATATTTCAGAAGAGATTTAGGAATAAGTCCCTGCTCTCTTTTTCCTCTCTAGTTATTCCTGTGAAGGAAGGCAACCCTTAAGAGTTTTTGATACTATCTTTGAGTTAAAACTACCACACCCACACATATCCATTTTACCACAAAATATTGGAAGAACTCAGCAGGCCAGGCAGCATGTATGGAAAAGAGTAGACAGGGTCTATCAGGGTCTCGGACTGAAATATCAACTGTTTAGTCTTTTCCATAGATGCTGCCTGACCTGCTGAGTTCCTCCAGCATTTTGTGTGTGTTGCTTTGGATTTCCAGCATCTGCAGATTTTCTCATTTTCTTCATATCCATTTCACATTGTTTTTTTGATTACATATAAATATGCAGGATCACTCACACGTTGTGATAAATATTTCAGTGATAGATCACTAATTCTAATGCTAGTTTCAAAGGATATTCAGATTTATACTCTCGGGCTGGAGAAACGTAAGCAGCATTACTATTCACAACGTTTGTTGTGCAAATCACAAGTTCACTTTTATGCAGCAGATTAAAGCTCAGTTTATGCTTCATTTGAATCATGCTATAAAACCCCAGGTAGAAAGGAGTCTGTTCAAGTCACCTGTCATCTTTTAGCTTATATTGTGGGTCGTTTCCAAAACTTTCGCATCAGCACAAAAAAAAACACACCTGGGCAAAACCTGAGAGTGGAGGTTTCCTGGACTTGGAGGTTCCCCAGTACCTGAGGGAAGCTGACGAGAGACCTTTTTTGTCTCTGGGAGAAATGTATCTCTATCAGTTCAGTGAGAAATACTATGTTGAGATAAGCAAGAATATGAGTCTGAACAAAAAACAGAAATGCTGGAAGCAGAACATAAAACAGTACAGCACAGTACAGGCCCTTTAACCCATCCAATTTAACTCTTCCCTTTAATGTAGTTCTCCATCTATTGTCACCCATGTGACTCTAAGAGTCTCTTAAATGCCCCTAACACAGTGTTTCCCAATGTTTTTTAGCCCAATGCCCCCCTAAATCACCATCATACTTGCCAACGCCCTTCTTGGGCACAATGTACTTTCTGGCACCCCCATAGGGTAAAAACATGTTAACATGAGAAAAGCTGACGAACAAGAGAAAATCTGCAGATGCTGGAAATCCAAGCAACACACAAAAAGCTGGAGGAACTCAGCAGGCCAGGCAGTATCTATGGACAAAAGAACGGTTGATGTTTTGGGCCAAGACCCTCCTGGTTGTCCCGCACGTTTGACTCATCCAGTTACATCCTAAATTCTGCTTTCTGTAGCTCTGTGCACAGATGATGCTCAATGTCTTCACTCACTTTGTCAATATAATGAACTACCAAATTATCATGCAGAGGAATTGATTTTAAAATACTGATATCCATTTTGAGAACATTTTGAGATTGCCGAGTTTCAGACACGCTGTGCTGACGAGTGCTCACAGCTTGCAGAGTTATGGTTCTTCCCATGTTCCAGAGCTTCATCCCTTTTGTTTTTGGAAGTGCCTGCTCTACTAATGGTCAATCAGATTTTGTGCCTCAAGTTAGGGTGCCACTTACCGTCCCCCAAAGAACGTTGAATGATCTCGACGGTTTCTATTTCCCCTAATGCCCCCTTAGGGCTCATAACCGCCCCTGTTGGAAAATCACTGCTCTAATACTTCCGCCTTTACTATCACTCCTGACTGGGAGTTCCATACACCCACCATTCTCTGTGCTAAAAAAAACCCTGCCTCTGACAACCCCCCTCCCATACGTTTCTCCAGTCACTTTAAAATTGCCTTTGTACTCAGCAGGTTAGGGGGAATCTGCGGAAAGAGAAAAGAGAAATGCTTCAGGTTGATGAACTTTCAAGGTGGGTCTGGACTTTCCCTAAATTATCCCTGTTGGCTTCTGACAACCTCCTCCATCTTTGTTTCACTATAACAGTTCTGCAATATAAAATACATATAAAATAACAGTTTATGTTTGAGTAATTGACCATTCAGCCCAATAGATCTAAGCTGCTGCTTACTCCCAAATCATCCACCTCTCATTTGTCTATCTTACTCCTAGAAAAATATCGTTTGTTTTCTTAGATCTTGCAAAAATATCATTGGACTCTGGCACGGTGCCAGGGGACTGGAAAATTGCAAATGTCACTCCACTCTTCAAGAAAAGAGGAAGGTGGCAGAAAGGAAATGATAGACCAGCTCGCCTGACCACAGTTGTTGGGAAGATGATGCTGTCAGTTGTTAAGGATGAGGTTATGGTGTACTTGGTGACTCAGGACAAGATAGGACAGAGCCAGCATATTTTCATTAAAGAAAAATCTTGCCTGACAAACCTGTTGGAATTCTTTGAGGAGATTACAAGTAGGATAGATAAAGGGGACATAGTGGATGTACGTTTTGGACTTTCAGAAGGCTTTTGACAAAGTGCCGCACAAGAGGCTGCTTGCCAAGTTAAGAGCCCATGGTATTACAGGAAAGCTACTGGCAGGGTTAGAGCAATGGCTCTTTGGTAGAAGGCAGTGAGTGGGAATAAAAGGATCCTTTTCTGGTTGGCTGCAAGTGACTAGTGGTGTCCCTCAAGGGTTGGTGTTGGGGCAGCTTCTTTTTATGCTGTATTTCAATGATTTAGGTGATGGAATAGATGGCTTTGTTGCTGAGTTTGCAGATGATATGAAGATTGGTGGAGGGGCAGGTAGCGTTAAGGAAATAGGCAGGCTGCAGAAGGACTTAGACAGATTAGGAGAATGGGCAAGAATATGACCAATGAAATACAATGTAGGAAAATGCATTGTCATGCACTTTGGTAGTAGAAATAAATGTGCAGACTGTTTTCTAAATGGGGAGAAAATTCAAAACTCTGAGATACAAGAGGACTTTAGAGACCTTGTACAGAACACCCTAAAGGTTAACTTGCAGGTAGAATCAGTTTTAGCATTCATTTCAAGAGGTCTAGAATACAAGGGCAGGGATGTGTTGCTGAGGCTTTATAAGGCACTGGTGAGGCCTCACCTTGAGTACTGTGAACAGTTTTGGACTCCTTATCTGAGAAAAGAGGTGCTGGCATTGGAGAGGGTTCAGAGGAAGTTCATAAGGATGATTCCAGGAATGAAAGGTTTATCATGCAAGGCATGCTTGATGACTTTGTGCCTGTACGCGTTGGAATTTAGAAGGATGAGGGGGGATCTCATTGAAACCTTTTGAGTGTTGAAAGGCCTAGGTGTAGTAGATGTGAAAAGGATGTTTCTCATTGTGGGAGAGTCCATTGTTATTTGTTAACATAAGCAGCTGTGGTGTTTTTAAGGTAGAGGTTGACAGGTTCTTGATTGGACACGGCATCAAAGGTTATGAGGAGAAAGCCGGGAGTTGGGCTGAGGAGGGGGAAAAAGGATCAGCCATGATTGAGTGGCAGAGCAGACTCGATGGGCCAAATAACCTAATTCTGCTCCTATGTTTGATGGTCTTACAATATGAATATAAAGAACTAAATCAAATAACCTTGAACACTCTCAGGTTAAAAACAACACCTCAAAAAGCAATGCAGCAACTTTCAATTGTTAAATCCAAGCCTTTTTATTGTAACTAAAGCTAGAAGTTCCAGGGTCTCCGTAGAAATATACTTTATGAATTTAATTGCATTGCCAGCTTAGGTCACAATGAAAACTGTGGAGATATGACTTAGGATAGATATTAAATGAGAAATCATTCCTTATAATGTAGTATTTCATTAAACTGTAAGATTCTAAAATGTGTAGTGAGATGAGACGAAACTTAACTTGGCAAATGAATTTTTGGAACTGTCTATTAATCATTACAGCAACGCAGAATGCTCCCTCTGCAACAGAATCATTTCCACTCCTTATTCCTTCACCTCTGCCCATTTAGCAGAATTATATTTTCTTTCCATCACTACCACCTTTATAAAGAAACTACCTTGAGAAAGGAACTCACAAGAAGAACAAGAAAAAGAGAAGCATTGATTTCAGAAAGATTTACAAGGATATTGACTGGACTCAGGGTCTGTAACTATGGAGAGGTTGAGCAGGTTGGTACTTTTTTCACTGAAACATGGGAAAATGAGAAATGATCTTATAGGGGTGCATAAAATTATGGGTGGCATAGAAGGGGTGAATGCACAGACTTTCTCCTGGGGTTGATGAATTACGAACAAGAGGGCTAAGGTTCAATATGAGGGGAGAGAAATTTAAAATGAAACAGATGGCAACTTTCTCATCCAGAGGGTGGTCAGAATATGGAATGAGCTGCCAGAGGACGTGGTAGAGGCAAGTACATTAACGACATTTAAAAAGTATTTGGATGGGTATATGGATAGTGACTTGGGCACCACTGCTGACCCGCCAACTGGAGAGTGTAGTGGTTAAGAGTCAAAACATTCTATGAAGGTTGGGCCCCACCTGATGACATCTGCCCCTGACCAAAGGATAAAGTTACCTCATCAGGTAACTGTAGCGAGCACCCCGGTGTATGATGGAAGTGGGTAGGAAAGTTTTAGAGGAATATGGGCCAAATCAGGCAAATGGGATCACGTTAGATGGGAATTTTGGTTGTCATGGACCAGTGGGATGAGGTTCTGTTTTGGTGCTGCAGGATTCCAGGGCTCTTTTACTCAAAAGCTGAATCCTACAATTGCCAAATGGGAAAAAAATAAATTAATAGACTTGACCATAAAATAAAGCAATAAAATGCATTATAAAAATTAACTGTTATTCTTCATTAAAATAAGAAACATTTCTGATGAATAGAAGATCCAGGAACTTTGCCAGAGAACACATTAAGTCCAGTCTCCATTCCTTACATCACGATTTATGGACATGATTCTGTCCTCAGAATTCTGCTGAAATGAATAAAACACAAAGAACAAAAGAATTAAGTAAAAAAAAATGCCAATAAGAAATCTCAACTAACCGTTGAGACATTAATTGCACAATCCTATCACTTTGAAATGGAAATTCATTTTCAATATATTTCTTCTAGCGCCATCAAGAATGATTTGCTTCTATGGAGGTTGTTGAGGTCAGTGCAAGGCTTGCAGACACTGCCATGAACTGCTTCAAGGGCGGTGGCCAGTCTGGGCAATGCTACACACTTGCTGACTTTTCTGCTGAGCCCCATGCACTTCTGGTAGATGTTTTAGGATCCCAGAGTTTGAGAACAGGATTGGTGTGGCCTCCACATCAGAACCAACTGGATGTATGCAGAGCCTCAGTGCTGGGGGATGTGGGACTGTGACTTGGTGCTAGTGTATCATTCATTCAGAGGAAGTTGTGAAGATAGTATTGATAGGAACTCAGGGGCACTTTAGGCAGATTATGCCTCTGAAGCATACGAGATTGCAGGAACAACAGCTACAAGATAGACCAGCTGTGAGCAGCACAGTGGCATTGTGCTTAGGGTAACACATTACAGCATGAGCTGTAAGGTAGGGGTTCAATTCTCACCACCGTCTGTAAGGAATTTGTACATACACCCCATGACCTTGTGGGTTTCTTCCAGGTGCTCTGCTTTCCTCATACATTCTAAAGATGTACGGGTTAGGGTGAGTAAGTTGTGGGCATGCTATGTTGGCGACACTTTGTTGGTCCTTGGACTGTGCTGGACTGTGCTGATACAAGGGGCACATTTCACCATATGTTTTGATGTACATGAGACAAGTAAAGCTGGTCTTTAATCTCTCGTAAACTTTGTGTTTGAGATTGATCTTTGAACACCCTTTTCCTCAAAAAGCCAATATCTGTGCTGGCTCACTAGAGGCAGTGGAGAATTTCATCAACGATATTTGCTTTGTCAAAGGCAGGTCATGCCTCAATGAGCCTGATTGAAGTCTTTGAGGATGTAACGAAACACATTGATGAAGGTAGAGCAGTGGTTGTAGCGTATATGGATTTCAGTAAGGCATTTGAGAAGGATCCCCATGCAAGGCTCCTTGAGAAAGTAAGGAGGCATGGGATCCAAGGTGACCTTGCTTTGTGGATCCAGAACTGGCTTGCCCCCAGAAGGCAAAGCGTGGTTGAAGGTGGTTCATACTCTGCATGGAGGTCGGTGACCAGTGCTGTTCCACAGGGATCTGTTCTGGGATCCCATTTGTGATTTTTATAAAGGACCTGGATGAAGAAGTGGAAGGGTAGGTGCTAATGACACAAAGGTTAGGGGTGTTGTACATAGTCTGCAGGGTTGTCAGAGGTTACAGTGGGACATCGATAGGATGCAGAACCGAGCTGAGAAGTGGCAGATGGACTTCAACCCAGAAATGTGTGAAGTGGTTCATTTTGGTAGGTCCAATTTGAAGACAGTATATAATATAAATGGCAAGACACTTGGCAGTGTGGAGGATCTGAGAGATCTTAGGGTCTGTGTCGATAGGACACTCAAAGCTGTTGTGCAGGTTGATAGTATTGTTAAGAAGGCATATGGTGTGTGGGCATTCATCAATCACAAGATTGAGTTCAAGAGCCGTGAGGTAATGTTACAGCTATATAAGACCTTAGCCAGACACCACTTGGAGTACCGTGTTCAGTTCTGGTCGCCTCACTACAATAGACAATAGACAATAGGTGCAGGAGTAGGCCATTCGGCCCTTCGAGCCAGCACCGCCATTCACTGTGATCATGGCTGATCGTCCACTATCGGTATCCAGTTCCTGCCTTATCCCCGTAAGGATGTGGATGCTATAGAGAGAGGGCAGGGGAGATTTACAAGGATGTTGTCTGGACTGGACGGTGTACCTTATGAGAATAGGCTGAGTGAACTTGACCTTTTCTCCTTGGAGCCGACGGAGGATGAGAGGTGACCTGATAGTGGTGTATAAGACAATGAGAGACATTAGTCGTGTGGATAGCCAGAGGCTTTTTCCCAGGGCTGAAATGGCTAACACGAGGGGGCATAGTTTTAAGGTGCCTGGAAATAGATACTGAGGGAATGTCAGGGGTAAGTTTTTCCACACAGAGAATGGTGGGTGCGTGGGATGCACTGCCAACGACGGTGGTGGAAGCGGATACAATAGGGTCTTTTAAGAGCATCTTAGATAGGTACATGGAGCTTAGAAAAATAGAGGGCTGTGCGCTAGGGAAATCCTAGGCAGTTTCTAGAGTAGGCTACATGGTGGGCTCAACATTGTGGGCCAAAGGGTGTGTAATGTGCTGTAAATTTCTATGTTCTATGTATATGCATATGCTGATGGCTGGCTCACATGTTGAGGAAGGTAGACCATGTTTTCTGTTTGTGTCAAGGGATGATGTTCTGTATTGGGGAAGGTTGGAAGAGGATTTTTATTCTGCACATGTTAAGTGGAAGCTTGCATGCTTCATCGACAGTGTCAATTATGCTTCTGACTTCAGCCTCTGAATGTGCATCTGCATGCTACAGGTCAGTGGCCGAGACTGCAGTGACCTTGGCACTGGAGTGGAGGTGGAATGATTTCCCAGACAACATGTAGGTTAGTTCCACTTGGGCAGGCAGCTTTTCGGATGCTGCGATGAGAGAGAACGGGAAGAACTGTGGAGTGATGACGTGGCTTTGCTTGATCCCAGTTTTCAGTGATATTGCATCTCCATGGACCCTGTGCCTGGTATCCCATCTTTCATACCATCGTGTAGCTGGTGTCGAACGGAGCTGAGTCTCTGGGGGCAGCTAAAGTTGAAATGAATGCTCCACAGAGCCTCTGAGCTTCAAAAGGCCTATAACGGTCATGCTTTGATGTGTTACTTAGAATGGTCCAAGATAATGTCCACTTGTGTCTCCTCGTGGAGGGCATACACACTGCAATTCAGGATCACCGGTTGAGAAAGAACTTGACAATGACTTTCCTTGTAGCAGAGAGCGGGGCGATCTCTCTGTAGTTACCACAGACAAATAAGTCTCCTTTCTTGAGGATGGCCATTATGATGGCATCTGCACCATTTCCTGATATCCCACACGTGTACAGTAGTTGAGGCTGCAAATTTCTATTCCTCTCCACTGAGTTTTAAATCTTCTGCAGGGACATTGTCTGTTCCAGAGGCTTTACTTAGGTTGTAATCATTATTGTTTGAGTCAAATTTTTTTTAGAGATACTGAGTGGAACAGGCCTTTCCAGCCCAAGGAACTGCGTTGCCTAGCAACCCACCTTTTTAACCCTAGCTTAATCACAGGACAATCTACAATGACCAATTAACCGACTGATTGGTGCATGTTTGTACTGTGGGAGGAAATCGGATCATCCCCTCACAGGGAGAACATAAAACCTCCTGTGGACAGCGCCCGAATGAGCTCTGAACTTCAACGGCCTAAGCTGTAATAGCACTGGACTAACCACTACGTTACTGTGGTGCCCAATGTGTAATAGTAAGTAGCTTTTGCTAATTAGAAAAATATGGAAAAAATTGGTGAAATACTGTGAATAGCGAACAGCAGAAAAAAAATTATTAGACTGGACTTCACCTGCAATGTATTGTATTTGCTCTAGAGTGTCCAGGAGATTCCATATTAAATGAACTTACTGTATAGATTCCACTCTTAATGAAATAAATTGTTTCCAGTTTGTTCAAAGGGTCTGCCGTCAGTTTATAATCACAAGATAAGATTAGTTGTCTACAGCCAACAGTGGAAAATATCATACTCATGATAACAATGTGCTTGCATTTGTTCTCAAAATTCTGGACTCTGATCCAAACTCTCTTGCCAATATTTTAATCACTCTCCCTATGACACACTGACTTCAATCCATTTTCATCATACCACAATAATTACTGAAATCCAGGAGTAACTACTTCAGATATTGGTAGTATGAATAACATAGAAACTTCTGGAAGGACTCGACAGGTCAGGAAGCAGAGAGAGAAACAAGTTTCAAGGTCTTTGGCTCTTTGTCAAAGCTGCAAAAGTTAGAAATAAAGAAGGTAAGATTAACTTTATTTCTCATACATACATCAAAATATTGAAATGTACAGTAAATTGCGTCGTTTGCTTCAAATCAAGTCAGGGAGGGTTGTGCAGAGCAATTGCCAGCATGCTTCAGGCACCAACATAGTATTCCCACAACTCACTAACCCTAACCTTTGGAATGTGGGAGGGAACAGGGGCACCTAGAAGAAACCCAGATGGTCATACCAACCCTTAACAGGCAGCGGTTTGAACTGAACCCCGATCGGTGATTACCAATGCTGTAAAGTGATTGTGTTAACTGCCATGCCACCATGCTCCCCTTTTCTTAACTAAAAAAAAGCTTTTAAGAAGCACGGAGAGGGGTGGAGGGTTGGAGAGAACAAATGGGAATATGAATGATAGGATGGAGATGAGGAGAGGTTAACTAATATAAGAGGTCACTTGATGAAGTTTAATGGATTTCAAAAGTTATGACTGTGGCTGGTAAATGAGAGGAAATGGAGGGAATCTAAAATGTCAAGAAGAGGGGAAAATAGCTCTATTTGTTGGAAATGTGATATACAAGACTGGAAACACTTTTACAAACTTACCATACAATTTATACCATCTTTCAAATATTTTCAGCATATTATTCATCCAAGATCCACATCACATGCATGTATTAATTACAGCCACCTGCTGAATAGAGTTTCAGTGTTCTCAGAGAAAGCAATTAAATAAAGTAACAATTGCTCCTGGGATCATAACTCCTCAGTGCAAACGTAACCCAGAGCTTGCTCTGGGGCAAACCCTCAGTGGCCACTTTATTAGGTACTCCTGTACACTTGTTCATTGATGCAAATATCTAATCAGCCGTTCATGTGACAGCAACTCAAAGCATGAAAGAATGAAGACATGGTCAAGAGGTTCAGCTGTTCAGACCAAACTTCAAAATGGGGAAGAAATTTGATTAAATGACTTTTACTGTGGAATGTTTGTTGGCACCAGAAGGGGTGGTCTGAGAATCTCAGAAACTGCTGATCTCCTGGGATTTTCATGCAGGAGTTTATAGAGAATGGTACGAGAAACAAAAAGCACCCAGTGGATGGCAGTTCTTCAGATAAAATGCCTTGTTAATGACAGGGATCAGAGGAGAATGGCCAGACTGGTTCAAGCTGACAGGAAGTCAACAGTAACTCAAATAATCACGTGTTACAGCAGTGTTGTGCAGAAGAGCATCTCTGAATGCAGAACATGTCAAACCCTGAAGTGGATGGGCTAAGGCAGCAGAAGACCACACTGGGTTTCACTCCTGTGCCGAGTAAAGTTGTCACTGAGTGTAGATACTACAGCCAAGAAAAGGCACTAGTACATCTTCTTTCTCAGAAGGCCAAGGAAATTCTAAGGTACCTGATACTGAATTTATGATGCATCATAGCATCCTTTCTGGATGTCTCACAGCTTCATACGGTATCTGCTCTGCCCGAGAATACGAGAAATTGTAGAGAGTTGTGAAGGCAGACCAGTCCATCATGAAACCGGCCTCCCCATTACTGACTCCACCTACACATCCTGCGGCCTGGGCAAAGCAAACACCATAATAAAGGACTCCTCCCACCCTAATCATTCTCTTTTCTCTCCTCTTTCATCAGGCAGAAGATACGAAAGCTTGGAAACACGTGCCACCAGGTTCAAGGATATTGTCTATCCTTGTGGACCTCTTGCAGGATGAAAAATGAACTCTCTTGGTCTCAGTCCACCTTGTCAAAGCCCTTGCACCATATTTGTCTTCCTGATCTGCAATTTGTCTGCAACTGTATCAGTATGTACTCCATACTGTTATTGCTTTCTTCCTTTTGCACAACTTTATGTACTTACTGAACATTTGGAATGATTTGGCTGGGTGGCATGCAAGACGAAACATCTCACTGTCTCTTAGTACACATGACAGTAATAATCCATTACCACTTGCAAATTAAACTAATCAAGATTGTGCTACATTCATATTGATGTTATTCATCTTTTTAGTGATGCTGCCAGATTTTTCAGATCTCAACCATTTAGACTATTTTACATTTACAAAAAACATGTGGATTTCCTTTAATCCTATGGTCATAATTTTGATGGGTGACACCTAGCAGTTTCAGAAACATTCAACTTTGTGCTGTTAATGACCAAAGCTGTCTTTCTTTATATGTATTGGTATCGGTCCTAATGCTTACAGCCCAGGAACAATGAGGTACATGGATGAGAAGGATTTGAAAGGATATAGTCTGGGTGCAAGTAGATGGGACAAGGCAGAAGATCAGATCAGCATGGAATGACAAACAAGAGAAAATCTGCAGATGCTGGAAATCCAAGCAACACACACAAAATACTGGAGGAACTCAGCAGGCTGAAGAGTCTCGGCCCAAAACGTTGACTGTACTTTTTTTTCCATAGATGCTGCCAGGCTTGCTGAGTTCCTCCAGCATTTTGTGTGTGTTGTCAGCATGGAATGGATCTGCTCCTAAGGAGTTGTTAGTTTATAACTGAGATGGAGACTTCCTGACTTGTCATCAGGCACAAGCAGCAGTAAGGCTGTGGAATCAAGGGCACTTGTGTCAAGGGCAAGGCTGTGGTGTCCATTTCAGCGGGCATTCACTACCTCTCTGAGCTTGATACGTCCACCTCTGAACTTGACTTTTGGCTTAGTGAGACCTTAGGTGTTTGCTGTAGATCGCACTTACAATGCAAAAGAAATTGTGCATGTCTTTACTGTTGGCAAGTTGCTGACTCTCCTGTTCTCTTCATTCACCATCTGTTCTTTAGGTGATGGACCATTGCCTTCAAGTGCCTGAGCAGCTGTTTCTTTTCTCTTGATGACCAGCGAAGTTTGCAATGCAGGAACACCTTATACTTAGTTAATTCACTCCATGGTTTTCCAGTCACTTTCATCAAATCAGACCTAGTTCTTCATGGTAGAGGAGGCAATATTCTCTTAACAGGTGTCCATTATTGTGGGTATCAACACAGCCCATACATTATGGACTCGATTCAAGGTTCAAGATTGTTTAAAGTCATTTCCAGTACACAAGAGAACTAAATAATTGCCACTCCAGATGATGGGGATGCAGACCTTGTTGTCTGCTAGGCATTGTCCGAAAGGAGCTTCCTTTGTGGATTTCTTGAGAGTGTAGACCTTGATCTTGTTCAAAGTTTCTGTTAGATTATGAGAACATGCAGACCTCTTTTATTGTCATTTAGTAATGCATACATTAAGAAATCATCCAATATTCTTGATGTTTTAGCTTGACAGAGGTTTGAGAAGCACCTGCCTGAAATCAAATTTGCAGATGAAACCAAGACTGGCATTGAGGAAGGCTATCAAAGCTTGCAGTGGGATCTGGACCAGCTGGAAAAAATGAGCTAAAATATGTCAGATGGAATTTAATGCAGGCAAGTGCTGCACTTTGGGAGGACAAACCAGGGTAGGGCTTCAATAGTGAACTCTAGGGTGACGAATGTGATACAATAGAGGGATCTGGGAATACAGGTCCATAATTCATTGAAATTGGCATACATGGGGCAAAAAGAGCTTTTGGCACATTAGCCTTCATAAATCAAAAATATTGAGTACAGGAGTTGGGATATTATGTTGAACTTATGTGAGGCCTGATTTGGAGTACTGCGTGCAGTTCTAGTCATCTACTTACAGGAAGGGTATCAATAAGATTGAAATAGTGCAGAGAAAATTTACAAGGATGTTGCAGGGATTTGAGGACCTGAGTTATAGGGAAAAGTTGAATAGGTTAGGACCTTATTCTTGGAATGTGAGCGAATGAAGTTAGATTTGATAGAGGTATACACAATTACGAGGGGTATAGATAGGGTAAACGCAAGCAGGATTTTTCCATTGTGGTTGGGCGGGATTACAGCTAGAGGTCATTGGTTAAGGGTGATAGAATGTTTAAGGGGAATATAACAGGAACTTCTTCACTTCGAGAGTGGTGAGTGTGTGGGACAAGTGACTGTGCCGGCTGAAGTGATGGATGCATGTTCGATTCCAGCATTAAAGAGAGATTTGGATAAGTATATGGATGGGAGGGATGTAGAGGGCTATTGTCCAGATACAGGTTGCGATGGGACAAGGCAGAATAATAGCTAGGCATGGATTAGATGGGCCGAAAGGGCCACTTTCTGTTCTGTAGTGCTTGGTAACTCTAATTGGCAGATGGAGTTCAACTTGAAGATGTGTGAAGTGATTCACCTTGGAAAGTCAAATTTGAAGTTAGAGTACAGAGTTAATGGCAAAAAATCTCCGGGACCAGAGGGATCTCGGGGTCCAAGTCCAGAGATCCCTCAGAGTTGCTGCACAAGTTGATAAGTTGGTTAAAAAGGAGTAAGGTGTGTAGGCTTTCATTTGTTGGGGGACTAAGTTCAAGAGACATGAGGTAGAGTTTTTCTCTTTGGAGTGAAGGAGGATAAGAGGTATGATTGTCAAGGAAGGGAAAGGGGATGTCAAAGTTAATTTGCTTGGCACAGAGAATAGTGGGTGCATGGAATGTGCTGCCAAGGGTGATGGTAGAGGCAAATACATTAAGGACATTTAAGAGAATTTCATATTGGCACTTTCATATAAGAGGGAAGGGTTAGATTGATCTTGGATAAGGTTAAAAGGTTGGCACAAGATTGTTGGCTGAAGGGCATGTACTGTGTGTTCTATGTTTTGTTCTTTGTTGATAATGGAGTAGATTAGGTGATAGCTAGTCTGGCAGTCATCCATACCTCTAATGGAACAGAAATGTGAACATTTTTGCAGTCTGTTGCTTGGACAATGATACAGTCGCACAATAGTTACTTGGGCTGTGGGAAAGGGTGTTGCTTTGATACCTTGTGCTTAAAGCTTTCCGGAAACAAGGTATTAGTTTTGACAGCATCTTGCTCGCAACACTTTGTCAGGAGAGGGACCTCACTGGCGTTCGTCCCTTCCCCTTCCTTGACAGTCATGCCTCTCAAAGGGATTCCGCCTTCTCCCATCCCAGGAATTGAAGAAACTCTGGGGCATCAGTCTGTTCCCCTCTGAGATGTGTTTCTAGAATTCACTATGCACTATGCAATGCACTATGGGAAAGTCCTCCCATTTATACTTATGTCAATGTACAACCTATCTTAGTATATAGGACATAGATATTAAACGAACACATGATGTTTTCTTGTACCATTACCAAAAGCAGTAATCTTCTCAAGAACCTATTTGGCAAGCTGGTTGAACTATGGTCTCAGATCGCCAGTGACCACATTCAATCCTGACCTTTGGTGTTATCTGTGATCATGTCAGTTTCCTTTGAAGGCTCTGTTTTCCTCCCATATCCCAAAGACACTGAATTGGTAAGTAACACAAACACGGGGAAAAAAAATCTGCAGATGCTGGCAATCCAAGCAACACACACAAAATGCTGGAGGAACTCAGCAGAGCAGGCAGCATCTGTGGAAAGGAGTAACCAGTTGACATTTTGGGCCAAGAAGCTTCATCAAGACTGGAAAGGAAAGAGGAGGTTTGGTAGGTAAACCGGCAGTGGTAAGTTGTGCCTGATAGAAGGTGGACACAATAGATCCTCCAGATGCTGGAAATCTCAAATAATACATACAGAGCACCAGAGGAACCAGCAAATCAGGCAGCATCCATGAAGTAAAATGAGCAGTGGACATTTCAGACAAGGAGTCTTCCTCAGGAGCGTTGGGGGGGTGGGGTTGTTGATAGGAGTGAGAGAAGAATAAAATGTGATTAGTGTAGGATAAAAGTACTTGATGGTTGGCATGCACTTGATGGGCTGAAGGTCCTGCTTCAAGCAGTGAGACTCTGCAAGAGCTATGTGTGCAGATCTCCTTTGAGTATCACCACATCGTTGTGGTGGAGAATTCCTGAGATCCCAGGAGCAACGCAATCTGGAGTTCAGCCAGCTGGCACTAACGCCTGTTATGGTCACCCATGGTGGTAAGGTCATGAGGGAGATTCCAGACAAAGAGCAATCCAACCAAAATCTCAGTAGTGGAGCTGACAGAGGATGATGTGAAGGCTGCAGCAATGAAGCGTCCCCAGTCACCTTGCACTCCATTTCACTAAACCCTGGCCTTGACCTGTCAAGGGCTGTGTGGTGGTTGCCTGTGCATCAGCCTCCCTGTGTTAAACAAAGTTACGCACAGGATGGAAATAATTTGGAAAGTGGGTAGCTTGATGGTTGATGGCTGGGTTGAGTTGTTTTCCGAGCTTGGCAATTTACTCGCAAACGTTTCATCACCATTCGATGAGACATCACCAGAAGAACAAACCAAGCTGTTAGACAAGATCAACGTGGGCTACAAAATCCAATGTGGGGACTGCAGTAAATATTACAATGGCCAAACTGGGAGAAAACTCTCCATAAGCATCTGTGAACATCAGCTGGCTGTAAAGCACACGACTAAGCCTCCTTAACCAGGCAACAGTGAAAGTCATGGTGCATGCAAAGGAATTCCTAGATGTGTGGCCTTCCACGAACAATTCTGTTAAACACGTAAACCTCAATCCTATTTATGAGCCAAAGCAGGCAAAATTCCAGACCACAATGCAGGAAGTTTGCCACACACCGAATCAGTGAAGAGATTTCCTCCCCACGTCACAATTGAGTTTCCAAAATGATGACCAGTCAGCTGGTTGATAAGCATATAAAGGCCAAGCATTCAGAGGGCACACTAAAATCAATAGCGTAATGGTGCTGTCTCCTCGTTGGAAGATGAAATGTTTGTAAATAAATTGCCAAGGTCAGAAAACAACTCAACCCAACCATCATGCACAGGTGTTCTACATTAAGGGAGTCCACCCTGACGTCCCAGATTAAGTCCCGTGCCAAACAAGTGGTGAAGAGTCAGGATTGTGAGGTTTGGAAACCCTCACGGCACCAGAATATGCAGATTCTAGATCGGCTTCTATAGTCACATGAAGACCCAAAAATAGCCAACCCTTAGGAGAACATCATACTCAGATTGATCTCACTAATGTGTGCAGCTGTACTGGCAAGATCCAGAAGCAAAGGGTCATTTGATCATTTTTCCTCCTCTTCCTATTGAAAAGACTAAAGAGTCAACTTTTTTGTGCTGAGACCCTTCATCAAACGTTTTTAATCCTTTCCAAACATGGTGCCTAGCCTAGTCAGTTCCTCCATCATTCTGTGTCTGTTACTCTAGATAGATGTCACCACCCAGGCCTTGCTCTTTTCTTGCTGCTGCCATCAGATACAGGAGCCTCAGGACTCACACCACCAGGTTCAAGGACAGTGACTACCCCTCAACCGTCAGGCTCTTGAACAAAAGAGGATAACCGCACTCATTTAAGGACTATTTTATCTTGTTATTTCATGCTCGTTATTTATTGATTTTTAAAATGTTTATCTGCATTTGCACAGTTTGTTTATGGTTCCTGATGTTTATAGTTTGCAGATCCTGTTTACAGTCATTGTTCTATAGATTTGCTAAGTATGCTCGCAGAAAAAGAATCTCGGGATTGTAAGTGGTGACATGTATGTGCTCTGACAATAAATTTTACTTTGAACTTTGAAAAAGATAGTAGGGCATTTGTTCTGACTAATACGGGCATCTCTTTGGATTAATGAACTGCGTTTGATAGTACTTTCGGGAATCATAATCCCTTTAACACTGACAAGGGCTGAGTTCTATCCTTACTGTGAATCTGATTTTTACACCTTGTCTCTAAATGCCACTGACTACATTTCACAGTAGACAGTAGTAATTTAAGGCTGGCATTTGTTTACGAGGGGCACTGCATTCCCCCCTCCGACAGAACTTGTGTTTTCAGTAGACTGCAATGCATTGTGGGGACAATGTCAACAACTGCAGTGCATAGCCTAGACAACTTGCTTAGGAAGAAAATTAAAAATGTGTCATTTTACAACAAAATTATACCAGTCCATTTTAGAAAATTGCAGAGCTGGAGTATTAATTCAGAACAACTATTAATTTGCTATGCTACAGCATTCAGACCATAGATTTCTATTGGGCAAAAACAAATGCCTTGTCATCTTGAACCCACTCAGACTTCTGAAGGGAGTATCCACTTAGTCTAACCCCTTGTTCCCCACCCAATACTTCTCCAAACTTTTCCTGACCTTTAGTTCCTGGAGGATACATAAAAATAGGACAGACAGAAGCTTGTTATACCTGCAGCTTTATGCAGCTCCCTTGTCTCCATCCATGGGATGAATTTATTAAGTATTATTTTTTAATGTTTATTTTGTGTAGAGATATAACACAGTAACAGGCCCTTATGACCCAAAGTGCCTGTGCTGCCCAGATACACTCATATGGCCAATTAAGTTACCAATCTGTACACCCAGTGGCCACTTTATTAGGTACACCTGTACACCTGCTCATTCTACATACTTTGTACTTCATACTTTATTGTCGCCAAACAATTGGTACTAGAATGTACAATTATCACAGCAATATTTGATTCTGCGCTTTCCACTCCCTGGATTATAAATATTAAAAATAGTTAGAATTAGTAAATATTAAAAATTTAAATTATAAATCATAAATAGAAAATAGAAAAATGGGAAGTAAGGTAGTGCAAAAAAACCGAGAGGAAGGTCTGGATATTTGGGGGGTACAGCCCAGATCCGGGTCAGGATCCGTTCAGCAGTCTTATCACAGTTGGAAAGAAGCTGTTTCCAAATCTGGCCATACGAGTCTTCAAGCTCCTGAACCTTCTCCTGGAGGGAAGAGGACGAAAAGTGTATTGGCTGGGTGGGTCGTGTCCTTGATTATCCTGGCAGCACTGCTCCAATTAATCCAATTATCTCTAATCATCCAATTATGTGGCAGCAACTCAGTGCACAAAAGCATGCAGACATGGTCAAGAGGTTCAGTTCTTGTTCAGACCAAACATCAGAATGTGATCTAAGTGACTTTGACTGTGCAATGTTTGTTGGTGCCAGATGGGGTGGTTTGAGTATCGCAGAAACTGCTAATTTTCTGGGACTTTCACGCACAAAAGTCTTTACAGTTTAAAGAGAATAATGCAAAAAACAAAAAAAAAGTCCAGTGAGTGACACTTCTGTGGGTGAAAATGGCTCGTTAATGAGAGAGGTCAGAGCTGATAGGAAGTCGACATTAACTCAAGTACCCACAGTGGTGTGCAGAAGAACATCTCTGAATGAACAACACACGAGATCTACTGATTTATTTATTGAGATCCAGCTTGGAATAGGACCTTGTGGTCCTTCGAGCTGCACCACCCAGAAACCCCAGATTTAACCCTCATCATGATCACGGGAAGACTCATAACGACCAATTCACCTGCCAACCGGTACGCCTTTGGACTGTGGGAGGAAACCAGAGCACCTGCAGGAAACCTACACGGTCATGGGGAGAACATACAAACTCCTCACAGACAGTGACAGAATTGAACCCGGGTTTCTGGAGCTGTAATAGTGTTACATTAAACACTACGCTACTGTTCCATCCTACCATGCTGTGCATTCAGGGGAGTTTTCTAGAGCAATATATGAATGGCACTACCGGAGAGAGGGCAATACCCATCCTACTCTTAGGTAATACAATGGGGCAGGTGACTGAGGTGACAGTAGGGGAGCACTTTGGGACCTGTGGTTATGGTTCGATTGGTTTTAAAATTGTTATGGAATGGGACAGAACTGATCCCCAGGTTCAGGTTCTGAATTGGGGCAAGGCAAGTTTTGACGGTCTGAAACAGGAGCTTGAAAGGTTGATTGGAGTAGGTTGTTTGAGGGCAAAGGGATCACAGGCAAGTGCGAGGGTTTTAATAGTGAGAGCTCATGGTCCTGTCAGAGTGAAGGGGAAGGCTGACAATGGTAGGGAAACCAGGATAACATGGGATATTGACACCCTGGTCAGGCAAAAGGACACATGGGTCAGGTACAGGCAGCTGGGATCAAATGAGTCCCTGGAGTAGTATAGGGAATGTGGGAAAATAAGAAGGAAATCAGGAGGGCAGAAAGGGGGCATGAGATAGCTTTGATAAAGAACATGGAGGAATTTCCGAAGAGATATTGCAAATATATTAAGGGAAAAAGAGTAACTAGAGAGAGAGAGAAGAGGGCCCTTCAAAGATCAAAGTAGACATCTTTGTGTGGAGCTGCAAGAGGCGGACATCCTTAATGTATTTTACCATGGAAAAAGATACAAAGGGCCTATTTGTTTGTCACCTGTATAAACAATTTGGGTAAAAATGCACAGGCATGTTTAGTAAGTCTGGGGATGACAACGAAGAAGGCTATCAAAAATTACAGGGGATCTTGATCAGCTGAGTAAATAGGCCAAGGAATGGCAAATGGGGTTTAATTCTGAGAAGTACAAGATGTACTTTGCATTTTGAAAAGTTAAACCCAAGTAGGACGTTCATAGTGAAGAGTGAAGTCCTGTAGAGCATTGTAAAATATGGGGACCTTGGAGTACAGGTACATAATTCACTGAAATTGGAATCACAGGTAGACAGAGTGGTGAAGAAGGATTTTGGTATACTGACCTTTCTACGTCAGGGCACTGAACCTAAAAGATGAGAGGCCATGGTACAGTAATACAAGGTACCAGTGAGGCCACCAGTATCGTGTTCAGTTCTGGTCACCCTGTTTAAAAAAGGATGTTATGAAACTGGAAAGAATGCAGAAAGGACTTATGAAGATGCTGCCAGGACTTGAGGGATGAAGTTACAGGAATATGTTGGACAGGCTAGAACTTTATTCCTCAGAGTGTAGGAGACTAAGAGGTGATCTTATAGAGGTGTATAAAATCATGAGGGGCATTGGGTGAATGTATTCACTCTTATTCCCAGAGTTGGGAATCAAGAACTAGAAGACATAGGTTTAAGGTGAGAAGCAGAAAGGTTTAAAAGGAGCCTGTGAGGCGACATCTTTACACAAAGGTTGGTATTCATGCAGAATCAGCTGTGAATATAAGTAAGGGAGTCAACTGTGACAGGAACCAGAGAAAGGGATGGGGTCATTGGTCGTGAATAAGTTTTGTTTCAGAAGCCAAAGACAATGATTTTTATTATCCAATGTATAAAGTACCAAGTACATTTATTATCAAAGTACTGCTAGGTACTGAGAGAGTTCTAGAAAATTACAAGGTTGTCAGGAAGGAGCTTAAGAATGAAATTAGGAGAGCTAGAAGGGACCATGAGAAGGCCTTGGCGAGCAGGATTAAGGAAAACCACAAGGCATTCTACAAGTATGTGATGAGCAAGAGGGTGAGCTGTGTGAGAATAGGACCAATCAGGTGCGATAGTGGACTCGTGTGCATGGAGTTGGAGGAGGTAGCAGACATACTTAATGAATACTTTGCTTCAGTATTCACTAGGGGAAAAGTCCTTGGTAATTGTGGGGATGACTTACAGCAGACTGAAATGCTTGAGCATATAGACATTAAGAAAGAGGTTGTGCTGGAGCATTTGAAAAGTATTAATTTAGTTAAGTTGCCAGAACTGGACAAGATCCAGTGACATGCAAAAGTTTGGGTCGACCCACAGATTCTCGATGATGTTTAGGTCGGGGGACTCTGAGGGCCATGGCAAAACCTTCAGCTTGCACCTCTTGAGGTAGTCCATTGTGGATTTTGAGGTGCATTTAGGATCATTATCCTGTTGTCAAAGCCATCCTCTTTTCATCTTCAGCTTTTTTACAGACAGTGTGATGTTTGCTTCAAGAATTTGCTGGTACTTAATTGAATTCATTCTTCCCTCTACCAGTGAAATGTTCCCCATGCCACTGGCTGCAACACAAGCCCAAAGCATGATTGATCCACCTTCGTGCTTAACAGTTGCAGAGGTGTTCTTTTCATGAAATTCTGGACCCTTTTTTCTCCAAGCATACCTTTGCTCTTTGCGGCCTAAAAGTTCTGTTTTAGCTTCATCAGTCTGCAGGACTTGTTTCCAAAATGCATCAGGCTTGTTTCGATGTTCCTTTGCAAACTTCTGATGCTGAATTTTGTAGCGAGGACTCAGGAAAGGTTTTCTTCTGATGACTCTTCCACGAAGGTCATATTTGTGCAGGTGTCGCTGCACAGTAGAACAGTGCACCACCACGCCAGAGTCTGCTAAATCTTCCTGAATGTCTTTTGCAGTCAAACAGGGGTTTTGATTTGCCTTTCTAGCAATCCTATGAGCAGTTCTCTCAGAAAGTTTTCTTGGTCTTCCAGACCTCAACTTGACCTCCACCTTTCCTGTTAACTGCCATTTCTTAAATTACATTACGAACTGAGGAAACAGCTACCTGAAAACACTTTGCTATCTTCTTATAGCCTTCTCCTGCTTTGTGGGCATCATTTATTTTAATTTTCAGAGTGCTAGGCAGCTGCTTAGAGGAGCCCATGGCTGCTGATTGTTGAGACAAGGTTTGAGGAGTCAAGGTATTTATAAAGCTTTGAAATTTGCATCACCTGGCCTTTCCTAACCGATGACCGTGAACAAGCCATAGCTCTAACAAGCTAATTAAGGTCTGAGACCTTGGTAAAAGCTATCTGAGAGCTCAAATCTCTTGGGGTGCCCAAACTTTTGCACGGTGCTCCTTTCCTTTTTTTCACTCTAAAATTGTACAAACCAAAATAATACACTAATCTTGCTTAAAATGTTGAAAAGAATGTTTCATCTTTATGACTTTTGGAGATCAGTTCATCTTCTACTCACTTAACTATTTATAGTAACAGAAATCTTGACCGGGGAGCCCAAACTTTTGCATGCCACTGTATACCCCAGGCTACTGTGGGAAGCAAGGGAGGAGATTGCTGAGCCTCTGGCGATGATCTTTGGGAGAAGTGCTAGAGGATTAGAAGGGTGAAAATGTTGTTCCCTTGTTCAAGAAAGGGAATCGAGATAACCCAGGAAATTATAGCCCAGTGAGTCTGACTTCAGTGGTGGGCAAGTTGTTGGAGAAGATCTTGAGATGCAGGATTTATGAGCATTTGGAGAAAATAATCTGATTAGGGATAGTCAGCATGGCTTTGTCAAGGGCAGATCATGCCTTACAAGCCTAATTGAATTCTTTGAGGTTGCAACAAAACACATTGATGAAGGTAAAGCAGTGGATATAAGGATTTCAGTAAGGCATTTGATGAGGATCCCCACGTAAGGCTCCTTCAGAAAGTAAGGAGGCATGGAATCTAAGGAAAACTTGCTTTCTGGATCTAGAATTGGCTTGCTCACAGAAGGCAAAGGGTGGTTGTAGATGGCTCGTATTCTCATGGAGGTCGGTGACCAGCAGTGTTCTGCAGGGATCTGTTCTGGGACCCCTCCTCTTTGTGATTGTTATAAATGACCTGGATGAGGAAGTAGAAGGGTGAGTTAGTAAGTTTTCTGATGACATAGAATTCAGGAGTGTTGTGAATAGTCTGGAGGGATGTCAGAGGTTACAGGGGGACATCGATAGCATGCAGAACTGGGCTGAGAAGTGGCAGATAGACTTCAACCTAAGTAAATGTGAGGTGGTTCATTTCGGTAGGTCAAATTTGAAGACAGAATATAGTATTAATGGTAAGACTCTTGGCAGTGTGGACGATTAGAGAGATCTTGGGGTCTGTGTCCATCAGACACTCAAAGCTGCTGTGCAGGTTGACTTTGTGGTTAAGAAGGCATATTGTGTGTTGGCATTCATCAACCATGGGATTGAGTTCAAGAGTCGTGAGGTATATAAGACCCCACTTGGAGTACTGTGTTCATTTCTGGTCATCTTACTACAGGAAGGATGTGGATACTACAGAAAGAGTGCGGAGGAGATTTACAAGGATGTTGTCTAGATTGGAGAGCATGCCTTATGAGAATAGGCTGAGTGAACTTGGCCTTTTCTCCTTCGAGCGACGGAGGATGAGAGGTGACTTAATAGGGGTGTATAAGATGATGAGAATCATTGATCATGTGAATAGCCAGAGGCTTTTTCCCAGGGCTGAAATGGCTAACACGAGGGGGCATAGTTTTAAGGTGCTTGGAAGAAGGTACAGAGGAGATGTCAGTTTTCACACAGAGCGTGGTGGCTACGTGAAATGCACTGCCAGCAAGTGGTAGAGACGGATACAATAGGGCCTTTTAAGAGACTCTTTGATAGGTACATGGAGTTTAGAAAAATAGAGGGCTATGTGGTAGGGTAATTCTCGGCAATTTGTAGAGTCGGTTACATGGTCAGCGCAACATTGTGGGGCGAAGGGCCTGTAACGTGCTCTAGATTTCTATGCTCTATGTTCTATGTGTGTATACTATACACAACCTTAAGAATCATCTCCCTACTGGCCTTCTACAACAAGGTAACTCAATAGAATTCATTTTTAAAAAAGACTGTCAAACACCCAAAGCACAGAGAAAAAAAAACAAATTGTGCAAGAAATAAAAGTAAGCAATTAACATGGACAGCCATGAATCCAGTCTTCACTGCAGCAGATTCAGGGAGTCATTGATTGCAGGCCACAGCCTCAGATGAGTAAACTTCGCAGAGGAGCGAGCTGAACCGGCCCATCATCGCACACCTATGGCCCCGACCCCTGACCTTTTCAATTGGCACGGTGCTTAAATCGTCCAAACCTCAGGTCGTTTCTCGCTCTCAGACCTACGCTGTGCCGCGTCGATATGCTCTTGGAGTTGGACCCCATCGCCTTGATTCAGCCCGTACCTGACCTTTCCAAGTTGGCCCGGCACTTAAGTTAATCAAACCTTGATCTTTCCTCTCCCTAGTGGCTGGGCCCAGACCCTGCTGCTTTGATTCTGCTTCGCCTCAGTCGCAGGTCCACTCCAGCGATGGCTAAACATCGATTCACTCACCACTCTCAGGACTGGGCCCAGCCATCTCGATCCAGCTGGTCCACACCGTGCCACAACCATCCTGCGCCTTCGAGTCTTCACTTCACACCGCAAAAATGCCAGGTCATACAGGCGGCTCAAAAGCTCAACTCTGAAAGGGAAGTTACAGACTACTGATTGCAGTGAGTGTTTACCGGAAAAAGTGTGATTAATAAAGTTAATAACCTTATATTCCGTCTGGGTAGCCTCCAACCTGATGGCACGAACATCGACTTCTCTAACTTCTGCTAATGCCCCACCTCCCTTCGTACCCCATCTGTTACTTATTTTTATACACACATTCTTTCTCTCAATCTCCTCTATCTCCCTCTGTCCCTCTGAATATACCTCTTGCCCATCCTCTGGGTCCCCCCCCCTTGTCTTTCTTCCCGGACCTCCTGTCCCATGATCCTCTTGTATCCCCTTTTGCCTATCACCTGTCCAGCTCTTGGCTCCATCCCTCCCCCTCCTGTCTTCTCCTATCATTTTGGATCTCCCCTTCCCCCTCCAACTTTCAAATCCCTTACTCACTCTTCCTTCAGTTAGTCCTGACGAAGGGACTCGGCCTGAAACGTCGACTGCACCTCTTCCTAGAGATGCTGCCTGGCCTGCTGCGTTCACCAGCAACTTTGATGTGTGTTGATTAATAAGGTAGCTAATTGTTTTGTTTGCTACCAGCAAGTATTCACTGATCCTCACCAGCGCCATCGTAAACCAGAATAATACAAACAGTTTGTTCATTCAGTGCTTCTCGCAAGTTTGGAGAAGTGACTCAGAGGCCCCTTAACCTTCCAGAATGTGTACAGCTTTCCAAATTTCTCTTTGGGTTGTAGAAGTCTCTGGAAATAATGAGATCTTTTGAAGGTCATGATGAATTGACTAGCTTTCTTCTTTGCTGTATAATTCCATGAGTCTAAATTAAATAACAGTGATAATGAATGTAAATTGTCTCTGTTTGGCTTTTTTCTTTTCATCTCTCACTGATCCTCAATTTACTCATTCTGCCATGTGAATAATAATGTAATTCTGTTATTGACCTGGAAGACGATGTTGAAAGCACCTTAGTCATGGCTTTGCAACAATATCTGCCAGGTCAGATCCCTGGCCAGATGTAAACACGTCTTTATCACTTCTGGGCCTGGAGTGATCTAATCAATTCCGCTCACGTAATGAAGGTTCATTTGGGCTAAATTTGACATTAATTGATTTCAATATTTTTTTTAAAAAGCAGCTTTATATTGATGTTTTACAGTTTATATAAACAAGAATTCACTCTGATATTTTGAAATATTCTTTTTTGTAAACATCGATAGTTTTAATTCAAAATCACATGGCATTATCTTCAGAAAATATCTCAGAAACTTTTGTCACACTTCTATATAAATTTTGGCTTTTTATCAGTGATATAATGGTAACTCGTGAAGAGTTAGGTTTTAAAATTGATTATCTGCATAGATTTTACTCATAATGATTTAATGTTAGAGGCAACAGCAGAACCATCACAGAACTGTCTGGCATGAACATTGAGAAAAGCAGTAATATAATAATGACAAAGAATAAATACAGGATTAAGACGAGGCTTTTGTCTAAGCTCTTTCTCCTTTCGCCCTTGGTCTCCTCCCTCAGTAGCTCGCATCCTCTTGTGCCTAGGCACCAATTCCACATGACTACCACTGTGAAAAACAAATTGCAGGCTTGAGTGCCTACAGCAGCTGAGCTCCCTCCAAGATGAGCACAGAGAGTTGTTCACTTAATTTGAGGCAGCTTGTGTTAATGATAAGGTTCATTATTATTCTGCCAGGTTCGGATGGCAGCCTCTCAGTATTTCTGACTGTGACCTAATGGGAGGTTTGGGGAATGGCACTGGGTGCCTTGGGACCCACCCAGATTAAGAACCTCTCAGTTGATGATTTCATTAACCCTTACACAGCACTCTTCCCTGAACGAAGGGCCTCTTCGAACTAATTTTGGCAAATTAGTTACATAAAAATCATTTCCTTTGAAATGATATCAAAAGTTATTTGATATGGAGGGCATAGATAGAGTAAATGCAAGCAGGTTTTTTCCACTGAGGTTGGGTGAGACAAGAACTAGAGGTCATGGGCTAAGGGTGAAAGGTGAAGTGTTTAAGGCGAACACGAGGGGGAACTTCACTCAGAGGGTGGTGAGGGTGTGGAACGAGCTGCCAGGGCAAGTGGTGGAAGCAGATTCAATCTCAACATTAAGGAGAATTTTGGGCAGGTAGGTGGATGCAAGGATTATGGAGGGCTATGGTCCAGGTGCAGGTCGATGGGACTAGGCAGAATAATAGGTCAGCACAGACTTTTTCTAGTTTGTTTCAAAGGGCCTGTTTTTGTGCTATGACTTTATCAATGCCTCCTTTTATTTATGATAGTGCTTGAAGAGACAGCTATCTCCCTGCAGCTCATACGCTGAGCCAGATGCAAAAAGATACAGGATACGGTAGCTTGGATAGGCACAGAATATGACCTTGTTAAGTTAAAATAAACACTTACATAGAATATACTTATCAGATGAAGTAGCAATTCACATGCACACCTTCCAATGCTACATGTTGTATACGATGCTCAAAATGTCAAAGTCAATTTATTATCGAAGCCTGTATTGTCATCATAAATGTGATTCATTTTTTGCAGGCATTTACAGGAAAACAAAAAATATACAATAGAGTTTATGAAAACCATCTGCAAACAAAGACTGACAAAACAGCCCGTGTGCAAAAGAAGACAAACTGTGGAAATAAGAAAATAATTGACTAATACCGAGAACGAGCTGCAGAGACCTTGGAATTCTGCGGGCTGTGGAAGCAGTTCAGAGCTGTGGTGTGAGTGGAGTTATCCACACTGCTTCAGGAGCCTGACAGCTGTATGATAATAACTGTACCTGTTCTGCTCTACACTGGGCTAGCTAAATGCTGCAGAGTAACTACTCCCTGAATAGACAATCCTCAGCCTCCGGTGATCTATTACTGTAATTCTGTAACCCACTCTCACTTTACCCCCAGAGTTGCTCCAGTGATGTCCAACACCACCTCATCTCAGGTCGGTGGGCGCTGAATCTTAAAGTTGAATTTGATGCTTTCAGATAACCACTTTGTTTCATTGCTCTCCACTGATTTCATGTTCTTTTCTGCTTTGATTGTGTCTATTTTCTTTTCTGTCTTCAATTGCTCCTTTTCAAAGTAATTGTTACCTTGACAACTTTGGTTTCCGCTCTATCACAGAAGTTCCCTCAATTTTCTCCACCCTCCCCCTCTCTTCCACATAGCACATTTGTTTACTCACATTTCCAGTTCAGAAAAGCCCAAAATAACAACTCTGCTTTTCTCCCCACCAATGCTGCATTACCCTGTTAATTGTTTTCAGTATATTCTGTTTTCATTTCCAATATCTGCAACTTTTTGGCTTCAATTTGTATATAGTGCCATTTATATTATTTTACGTTGCTCAGTTTATATTCTTATTCTGAACCAATGTTCGATTGTAGCTGGAATATTAAAGTCTGGAGCAATAAATTCAATCTATCTCTACATAGTCTGGGCTACAATGACAAATATTTATGCTCTATGTTGTAGCTATAATTGTTGTAGCAGCAACCCAATATTGCTGTATATTGCAGAACAACAGGAACTCTGCAGATGCTGGAAATTCAAGCAACGCACATCAACGTTGCTGGTGAACGCAGCAGGCCAGGCAGCATCTCTAGGAAGAGGTACAGTCGACTGTACCTCTTCCTAGGTATATTGCCGAAGTTGCTTTTGTCAATAGAAAGAAAGACTAATTAAATACAACTAACTACTAAGTCAATTATCAGAACAGCGATAGATTGCATTTTTGTCAGGTGGTAATATACATATTCACCAATAATACTCACTGATTCCCAGGGCCATTTCGTTAGCTTTCAATGCTGAATATTGAAAGGTCCAGATAGAGCGGACGTTGTGCAGATGTTTCCTATAGTGAGTAAGTCAAGGCTCAGAATATGAGAACACCCCTTTAGAACACAGATGAAAAGGAATTTCTTTAGCCAGAGGGTGGTAAATCTGTGGAATTCATTGCAACAGATGGCTGTGGTAGCCAAGTCATTGGATATATTTAAAGTGGAGGTTGATTATTGATTAGATTGGATTATGAGGAGACTCCGTCCTCGTTTATTGTCATTTAGAAATGCATGCATTAAAAATGATACAATGTTCCTCCAGAAAGATATCACAGAAACACAGGACAAACCAAGACTAAAACTGACAAAACCACATAATTATAACATATAGTTACAACAGTGCAAAGTAATACTGTAATTTGATAAAGAGCAGACCATAGGCACGGTTAAAAGAAAGTCTCAAGTCCCGATAGCCCCATCATCTCATGCAGACGGTAGAAGGGAGAAACTCTGCCTACCATGAACCTCCAAGTGGTGCAAACTTGCTGATGCAGCACCATTTGAAGTACCCAACCGCAGCGGACTCTGAGTCTGTCCAAAAACTTCGAGCCTCCGACCAGCCCTCCAACACTGAGCACCGAGCGCCATCCTCTGCCGAGCGCTTTGACCCTGCCCGGGCCGCCGAGCAACAAGCAAAGCCGAGGACTCGGGGCCTTCCCCTCCGGAGATTCTGGATCACACAGTAGCAGCGGCAGCAAAGCAGGCATTTCAGAAGTTTCACCAGATGTTCCTCCGTGCTCTCACGTCTGTCTCCATCAAATCAGGATTGTGCACGGCACCCTACTTGACAGATAACAGATATCGCCACCAGAATGGCTTCTGCGAGCTGCGTCGCGCTGCCATCTTCTCCTCCCGCCTTTAATTAATTAGGGTATTAAAGGATCAAAGGGACAGGAAGGTAGGCAGAGGGGATGGAATGGATCTTCTAGTAAAGAATGGCATCAAATTGGAAGAAAGATGTGACATAGGACTTGGAAGATGTTGAATCTTTGTGGGTTGACTTAAGAAATTACAAGGGTAAAAGGACCTTGATGGCAGTTATATACAGGCCTCCCAACAGTAGCTGGGTTGTGGACCATAGAATCCAATGGGAAATAGAAAAGGCGTGTCAAAAGGGAAATGTTATGATAGCCATGTGAGATTTCAACATGCAGGTCAATCGGGAAAATCAGGTTGGTAATGAATCTCAAGAGAGTGAGTTTGTTGAATGCCTACAAGATGGCTTTATAGAGCAGTTTGTCATTGAGCCAACTAGGGGATCAGCTATACTGGATTGGGTGTAATGTAATGAACCGGAGGCGATTAGGGAACTTTAGGTAATGGTGTGAGTTTCTGGAAAAACTGAGGAAGGTGCAGGATAGATGTATTCCAAAAGTGAAGCAATACTCAGATGTCAAAATAGTACAAATGTGGCTGACAAGGGAAGCTAAAGCTAATATAAAAACAAAAGAGAGGGTCTATAACAAAGCAAAAATTAGTGGGAAAATAGAAGATTGGGAAGCTTTTAAAAACCTACAGAGAGCAACTAAAAGAATCATTAGGAGAGAAAAGATGAAATATGAAAGTAAGCTAGCAAATAATATCAAAGTGGATAGTAAAAGCTTTTTCAAGTATATAAAAAAAAGAGTTGAGAGTGGATATAGGACTACTAGAAAATTAGGCCAGAGAAATAATAATGGGGGACAAGGAAATGGCAGATGAACTAAATGAGTATTTTGCATTAGTCTACACTGTGGAAGACACTTGCAGTGTGCCAGATGTTGAAGGATGTGAGGGAAAAGAGGTGAGTGCAGTTACAATTACAAGGAATAAGGTGTGCAAAAAGCTGAAAGACCTAAAGGTCCATAAGTCACCCAGACCAGATGAACTGCACCCTAGGTTCAGAAAGAGGTAACGGTAGAGATTATGGAGGCATTAGAAATGATCTTCCAAAAATCAATGGATGCTGGCATGGTTCCAGAGGACAGGAAAATTACAAATGTCACTCACTCTTTAAGAAAGGAGGAAGGCAGCAGAAAGGAAATTACTGACCAGTTAGCCTGACCTCAGTGGTTGGGAAGATGATGAAGTCAGTTGTTAAGGATGAGGTGATGAGGTACTTGGTGACACAGGACAAGATAGTACAAAGTCAGCATGGTTTCCTTCAGGGAAAATCCTGCCTGACGAACCTGTTGGAATTCTTTGAGGAGCTTACAAGTAGGATCGATAAAAGGGATGCAGTGGACGTTGTATACTTGAATTTTCAGAAGGCCTTTGACAAGGTGCCACATATGAAGTATGAAGCTACTTACTAAGTTAAGAGTCCATGGTATTATAGGAAAGTTACTAACATGGTTAGAGCATTGGCTGTTTGGTAGAAGGCAGTGAGTGGGAATAAAAGGATCCTTTTCTGATTGACTGTCGGTGACTAGTGGTGTTCCGCAGGGGTCGGTGTTCGGACCACTTCTTTTTATGTGGTACTGTATATAAATGATTTAGATGATGGAATAGATGGCTTTGTTGCCAAGTTTGCAGATGATATGAAGATTATTGGAGGGGCAGGTATTGTTGAGGAAACAGGTAGGATGCAGAAGGACTTAGACAGATTAGGAGAATAGGCAAGAGAGTGACAAATGAAATACAATGTTGGAAAAAGCACGGTCATGCACTTTGGTAGTAAATGGTAATAAATGTGCAGACTATTTTCTAAACAGGGAGAAAATCCAAAAATCTGAGATGCAAAGGGTTTAGGAGTCCTTGTGCAGAACGGCCTAAAGGTTAACTTGCATGTAGAGTCGGTGGTGAGGAAGGCAAATGCAAGGTTAGCATTCATCTCAATAGGTCTAGAATACAAGAGCAGAGATGTGTTGCTGAGGCCTCATAAGGCACTGGTGAGGCCTCACCTTGAGTACTGTGAACATTTTGGGGCTCCTCATCTAAGAAAAGATGTGCTGGCGCTGGAGAGGACTCAGAGGAGGGTCACAAGATGATGCTGGGAATGAAAGGGTTATCATACAAGGAATGCTTGATGGCTCTGGGTCTGTACTTGCTGAAATTTAGAGGGATGGGGTCGGGGGGGATCTCTTTGAAACCTGTCAAATATTGAAATTTTCGGAAGGCCTTGTCACAGTAGATGTGGAAAGGATGTTTCCCATAGTGGGGGAGTCTAGGACAAGAAGGCACAGCCTCAGAATAGAAGGCATTCATTTAAAACAGAGATGAGGAGAAATTTCCTTAGCCAGAGGCTGTGAATTTGTGGAATTTGTTACCACAGGCAACTGTGGAGGCCAGGTTGTTGGGTGCATTTAAGGCAGAGATTGATAGGTTCTTGTTTGGACACAGCATCAAAGGTTATGGGGAGAAGGCCGGGGAGTGGGGCTGAGGAAGGCAAAAAAGGATCAGCCATGATTGAATGACAGAACAGACTCTACGGGCCAAATGGCCTAATTCTGCACCTATATCTTATGGTCATATGGTTACGGGGAGAAGGCCGGAGAATGGGGTTGAGAAGGATAATAAATCAACCATGTTGGAATGGTGGAGCAGACTCGATAGGCCAAATGCTCTAATTGTGCTGCTATTCCTTATGGTCTTGTGGATGCCTGTTTTGCTATATTTTCTTAAATTTCATCTTTAAATATTCATCTTTGCAAGCCATTTCCTTTTTAAGCAAACTCAATAGCAGACAAGATGGGAAGTGTGAGCCAGGAGGGTTTCCTTGGAATGAATTCTCTTCATAACACCATTGCCAGTATCTTTAGAAACAGATCACGGCTCATGTTTTCTCACGTTTTGCCAGCTAGTTGCTGTGTGATGGGAAAATAGTTCCTGGCTGTGAAGGAAGCTACACCAAAAAAAAAAAAATTAAGTTTTGTTTGAAACAGAACTACATTTTTAATTTGAAAACATATATCTGCCCACGATTTTGCTGTTCAGTGATGCAGGATTCATTTCTCTAACATATTTCAAGGTTTCTTTGCAGAATTGATTTTCAATTCATACTGGGCCTTCAAGTGCCCATATTTCATATCCCTCCCCAATAAAAAACCAATCAACTAAAACTTAATCTCATGCTAGAGGTATTAAACTTCATTCTGATTCTGGTTCCGAAATCTGGCTTTCCAGTTTAACATTTACTGTAGCTACATTTAGAAATTCATAATAATCTAAATAATCAAGGATACATATTTCAAATATAATCATTTTCAATTTCACTGGTATTTGATTCTATCTTGAGTGATCACCCAAAAAAACCAATGCATTAATGCAATTGCCCAAATAGAGGCTAAACCACTCTAATTAGGTTTAAATTCAGTTCTCAGGTATAGTGTGAGACCTATGGGAAAATTGTAAGAAGAGAAGTGGAGCTCATTCATACAAACAAATGATTTACTTAAGCACTGAAACCAATTGAAACGTATTCCCAGATCTTGACTCTCAACCCTGTTGATGGAGTTCATTTGGACATTACGTTAAGACTGTAAGACCATGTGGCATAAGCGAAGAATTAAGGCTCTTGGCCTATCTAGACTGCTCCACATTCCATCTTGGCTGATTTATTAAACCTCTCAACCCTAATTTCCTGCCTTCCCCAGTAGCCTTTGATGCCCTTACTAATAAAGAACCTATCAATTTCTGCTTTAAATACACCCAGTGACTTGGCCTCCACTGCTGTCTGTGGCAATGAATTCCACCATCTAGCTAAAGAAATTCCTCCTCATCTCTGTTCTAAAGGGACACCCTGTATTCTGAGGCTGTGCTCTCTCGTCCTAGACTTCGGCAAATTGGGAAGTCACCACGGAACAAATTTAAAACAAAGCTTCACCCAACCCTTTCAATCTCCATATGGAAATAGAAAACAAACTGTTTTTTTTTTTCCTGACGAGAATAAATCAATGGTTTTACAAAATGATAGAGTATAGAACGCTTTGATATCACTCTTTTAAAAAGTGCTGCAACATACTCTGTTAATTGTTGGTTGGATGCAAAATGTGGATGTGTTTGCTGAAGAAGGTTTATGACCCTGTGGCAGGAATATAGCTAGCACACTCATAAGATGAATAGTCATCAATCATTTGGAATTAATGCACTGGTATCAATTATTTATTTATTTACTTGCTTGCTTGCTTTTTTCACAAGCAGCAGATTTATGAACTACCATACTATTGTGCATTTGTATAGACCCCCAAAATTTAATGTTATATTTAACAATGTCTAGTAAATTTCCACTGGCTGTTCTGCTTTTAAACATTGATTTTAAATTTGATTTTTGAAAATTTCAGATGTTAAGATAAAGTCAAGTATAAGTACTCTCAAGTATCTGATGAGCTTGTGAATAATGCCTGTTTCAAAACTATTCTACATAAATGGATTATGCTTTTACACAATGATGAATTGAATGGACCTATTGTATACACAACAATTGTTTTGTCTCTGGAATGATATTCAAAATCCAGTTTCCCAGCGATCAAGCACTACAGATAACAGAAATTATCTCTTATTACTAAATGTCACATCTTTGTGATAGTTTTATTTGTCATGTCACGATCAGTAAATTAGATCTGCACAATATTAAAATAGAGCTTCACTGAATCCTCTTGACCCTCAAATTTAAATCTACTGACAAAATATTTTCTTTGTGAAAATAAGAAACAATTGTTTTCCTTTAAAAAAGAGATTTTAGAACTTGAAAAGCTAGAATGGTGAAAGACAGAGAAATTTGAGGTTAGGCATCTGTTCTCACAGCTTAGGGTGATTGTGTGGCCTCTGGTGGTTGGTTAAAGTCATGAGTTATTATTTCACAGATACATCAACTCTTTGTGTGAACAATGTTGCCTTTCTTGCTTGTCATGCAAGAGGTGAAGACTATGGATGCAAGTAGCAAGACGTTAAGCTGCTCAAATGTTATTCTATTTCTTCTACAATAAAAACAAGTGACGCTTAGAGTAAAACAGTGTCAATGTAAAGTGTTAAACTTACACTTAACAGAGGAAAAAGAATTCTTAACAGGCTTCATATGTGTTATTTACAAGTTGACACAAAACCACAAACAAGGCAACAGGATTGATGACTAAGGTCCAAATATTCTACAATAATCCACTAAGTTTTAATGTCCTTTTACAATTAGATCCATTTGTGCTCCTCCAGAAATTTGTCGCTGGTCCATTGTTAATACAAGATACAGTTTCATGGAGGCTGCTGAGGTTTGCCACGGTGTCCTCAAATGCAGACTGATAATCATTTTATTATCAATTGTGCAAATTGTGCAGTTGTGCAACCATCATTGCTGGGGGGAAAGCTCTGTTCAGTTCAGGTTGGCACTTCCACTGTATCCTGAATAATGGACTGACTGGCAGATCACAGTATGTGAGGCTTCAGAACTGTGTGTCAAAAGTGGCTTAAGCAGCACTGGGACCCTGCAGGGGACTGTTTACCTTGTATACCTCGGACTTGAGATACAACACTGAGTCATGTGATCTGCAGACATTCTCTGATTACTCAGCAATAGTTGCAGACATCCCACCTCTCCCGGAAGATCCGGGAGTCTCCCGTATATTGATAGTGGCTCCCTGACGCCCGGAAATTATATACAATATCCCGGAAATAGATTGTTTTGAGAGGGAGAGGGAGAGCGAGCATCCTGACTGGTCTCTCTTCGTGCTAAGAGTGGTCCCCAACCACCGGGCCGTGAGGAAACAATATGATTTGGTGATATGAGTCAGCTGCACCTTTCCTCACTCCCTGTCACGCACTGTTGAGCTTGAACGCACGCGAGGTCATTACCCGCGCGTCATCCGTGTCGGCGCGGGGAAGGAGATCAACTCCTCGAGCTTGCAAATGACAGCGGGCTGCGAAGTATGTTTGACATTAACATCTCTGCCGGCATTCTGGACCAAAGTCAAGGCTAAATATCCTGAGATAGCCACGGAAGCACTGAAAACGTTGCTTCCATTTCCAACATCATATCGCTGCGAAGCGGAGTTTTCTGCAATGAATGCAATGAAAACTAAATTGCGGAGGAGACTGGACATAAGGAACCCCCTTCGAGTATCGCTGTCTCCCATCACCCCTCGATGGGACCGTCTTGTTGCAGGGAAACAAGCCCAGGGCTCCCACTGATTCAGCGATATTGGTGTGTTGCAATGATTTTATATGTTCATCCGGGGAAAATATGCGCTGTGTGTTTAATATCCCAAAATTACTTAAAATGTTATGATGCTATTGACTTATCACCTATATTCCAGTCGTGATTAACATCCCCCCACCCCCCCCCCCCGGTCAGCCGGTCCGCAAGAATATTGTCAATATTAAACCGGTCTGCGGTGCAAAAAATGTAGGGGACCCCTGCTAAGTAGACCTATCAGTTTTCTGTGGGCGGGCTTTACAGTCGACCTCAACAATAATGACAGTGTTGCTCGCTGCACTGTTTGCAACAGTGACTTTCCTATTGCCCATGGTGGGTTAAAATGTAAAAGACATGTTGAGGTGAGTTTAACAGGTGTCATTACAGCACAGCTAACGTTACTTAAACCAGCTGGATAGCTGCTACGCTATTGATGTCCTACGTGGTGAGGCCAAACTCCCTGTAGACTTGCTTAAAGTTGTAATAGAATAAACATGATAATATAATATAATATAAGTATATATTTTAATGTCACATTTGCTGTTTATACCCAACTGGGTTTACAGATTAGACAAAATCACTAAACAAAGTATTACATACACCCTTGGAGGTCGACGGGGTGGGGGGGGGGAGAGTATCTAGCTGTTCTATTTTTTTGCCTGCCCATTTCCTCTAACTTACCATGCAGACCTGTGATCCAATCTCCGATTGACAAGCAATAGTAAAGATACTGGAAGAGAGATCCTTAATTGTGCAAACTGAGTCTTATATTATTCAGAATTAAATTCTAGAGGTGAGATGAGAGTGACATCAAGACAAAATTTGACCAAGTGTAGCATCAAGGTGCCCAGGTAACATTGAAGTAAATGAGCATCCAAGTGGAAATGCTTCAGTCGTGTCTTGCACAAAGAACAACGATGTCACAATGGCGCGGGCTTTGGGAGCAAGGGTGGACCCAAATACAAGACACATCTTGTGAGGTTAATTAAATTTAGTTTATTATTCGTTATCAGGAGAGCTAGGCAGGAACAGGAGTAGCGAACTGGACAAGGACTGAGGACTACGACTAGGCTGGGACCAAGGGTCTGGGCTAGGACTCGGAATCGGCTCCCAGAACTAGAGGAGACATAAGAAGCTAGGGTATGGACTCTGAGCCCGAGACTGGGCAAGGACCCAGTACCTGGATCTTGCCTCGGGCTCAGACCCCAGAACCAGGCATGGACATGACATAGGCTAGGGAGAGGAGAAACATGGAAAACAGAGCCTCGGTCTCGGGAGAGCAGGTACATGGAACCATGGACACATACACAGAACACAGTCAGGACCCCTCCTTGGGTATAGGACATAGGGCCAGGACTCACACACAGAACAGAGAGCTGGGACTCCTCCTTGGGTACAGGACATAGGGCCGGGACTCATGGCCCTCCGTGGGGTAACGACAAGATGACCTGACTTACCCCCACGGAGGCGAGGACCAGACAAGACAAGACATGACCCCCCGCGGAGCAATGGCAAGATGGCCTGACTTACCCCACGGAGGTGAGGACAAGACAAGACAAGACCAACACGAATGAACACCAGACAGTACCCATCTAGCTCCGGTGATGGAACTAGACCGAAGTGCAGGCGGGGGCTGCAGGTGAGGGCTAGAGGCGAGAGGGGCAGAGAAGAGATTCAGACAAGGGGGTAGGACAGGAATCACAGACCACCAGGGCCAGGACTTGACTTAGAACTGGGAAGCCGCCAGGGCCAGGACATGACTTGGTGCTTGAATGCCGCCAGGGACAGGACCTGACTTGGTGCTTGAATGCCGCCAGGGCCAGGACTTGACTTGGTGCTAGAACGCCGCCAGTGCCAGGACTTAACTTGGTGCTAGAATGCCGCCAGGGCCAGGACTTGACTTGGTGCTTGAATGCCGCCAGGGCCAGGACTTGACTTGGTACTAGAATGCTGCCAGCGCCAGGACTTGACTTGGTGCTTGAATGCCACCAGTGCCAGGACTTGACTTGGTGCTTGAATGCCACCAGGGCCAGGACTTGACTGGTGCTTGAATGCCGCCAGGGCCAGAACCTGACTTCATGCCTCAGGGTAGTGGCGAGCTCTCAACTCGGCCCGGGAACAATAGACAACGGTTCTTGATTCCCTCCGGTGGGTTAACTGACGGACCCACCTCGGTGAGGAAACTTTGCAGGCTCGCTTCAGCGAGGTAACTGGACAAGGTTGCTCCGGTGAGAAAAGGCAAATTACCGGCACTCGCTTCGGCAGAGACTAGGCTTGCTCCGGCCAGATGACATCGGCACACCATACCTTAGATGACTTCGCTGACACTCCCGCGCCAAACTGCTGAAAGCCGGAGACTATGAACTACCAATTCAGCTGAGTGTTAATTGCCTCTAATCACCAAAGTCGAGGGACACGAGAAAACAGGGAATCAATGGTCCGGATCGTAACATAAACAAGGTAAAGTTAAAGGGACCCCGATCCAGACCATGACAGACGATTGTGGAAATGAGAGGTCAATATTTCCGCTCCCAGAACTTCATGGACAGTGTACTAGGCTTAAGTATCGTTAGCTACTTCATCAATGAAGACAGCCCTGTCACATATCATGCTTCATGGAAATCACTCAGAAAGGGTAGGATGAAGGAACACAAACCAGTCCTCACAGAGGGATCAGAAGTGCAAAGAGGTCCTAACCGGGTCCCAACATACCAATGCAGCTATAAAGAAGGCAAGATAGTGGCTATATTTCATTAGCAGTTTGGAGGAGATCTGGTTTGTCATCTAAAACACACAAAAACTTCTGCAGATGTACTGTGGAGAGCATTCTGACTGGCTGCATCAGCGTCTGGTATGGGGAAGTGAGTCTACTACACAGGATAGAAGTAAGCTGCAGAGAGTTGGAAAATTAGTCAGCTCCACCATAGGTACTAGCATCTAGTATCCAGGCCATCTTCAAGGAGTGGTACCTCAGAAAGGCAGTGCCCATCAATAAGGACCAAAACTACCCAGAACATGCACTCTTCTCACTGTTACCATCAGGAAGGAGGTACAGAAGCTTGAAGGCTCAGTGATTCAGGAAAAGCTTCTTCCCCTCTGCCATATGATTTCTAAATGGACATTGAACTCATGAACACTACCTCATTACTTTATTTTCTATTTTTGCTCTACTTATTTAACTATTTCATATACTGTACATATATTTGGATATGATTTGGATGATGGAATTGATGGCTTTCTTGCAGTTTGCAGACAATAAGATAGGTGGAGGGGCAAGTAATTTTGTCGAAGTAGAGAGGCTACGGAAGGACTGAGACCAATTAGGAGAATGGACAAAGTGGCAGATGGAATACAGTGACAGGAGGCATATGGCCATGCACTTTGGTAGAAGAAATAAAAGGGTTGAATATTTTTTAAATGGAGAGAAAATACAAAAATCCATGGCACAAAGGGATTTGGGAGTGCTTGTGCACGATTCCCTAAAGCTTAATTTGCAGGATGAGCCTGTGGTGAGGAAGGCAAATGCAATGTCAGCATTCATTTCAAGCAGACTAGAACATAAAGCAAGGATGTAATGTTGAGACTTTATAAAGCACTGGTGAGGCCTCACTTGGAGTATTGTGAGCAGTTTTGAGCCCCTTATCTTAGAAAGGATGTGCTGAAACTGGGAAAGATTCAAAGGAGGTTCACAAAAATGATTCCAGGATTGAATGGCTTGTCATATGAAGAATGTTTGATGGCTCTGGGTCTGTATTCTCTCAAATTCAGAAGATTGAGGGTGACCTCATTGAAACCTATTGAATGGTGAAAGGCCTTAATAGAGTGGATGTGGAGAAAATGTTTCCTATAGTAGGTGAGTCTAAGACCAGAGAACACAGTCTCAGAATTGAGGGGTGTCCTTTTAGAATGGAAGTAAGGTAGAATTTCTTTAGCCAGAGAGTGGTGAGTCTTTGGAATATTTTTTCACAGGCGGCTGTGGAGGCCAAATCTTTATGTATATTTAAGGCAGAGGTTGATAGTTTCTTGATTGATCAATGCATGAAGGGATATGGGGAGAAGACAGGAGATTGGGGCTGAGAGGAAAATTGGATCAGCCATGATGAAATGGCAGAGCAGATTCAATGGGTCAGATGGCCAAATTCTGCTCCTAAATCTTGTGGTCTTATGGTTTTATATATTTACTGTAATTCTGTTCTTTTCTCTATATTTATCATGAGTTGTACTGCTGCTGCAAAGTAAATATGCCGGTGATATTAAACCTGATTCTGATTCTCTTTTACGCTCAAGGATACTAAATTGCCAGACATTTTCCGTAGATAGAAGGATAGACTCTGGGAGGGGAGAGCCATCTGCCATTCCTTCAGATCCATGCGTTCCCTAAATACAATTGTGGAGTGCCAATATAACAAAAGCTGTGCAAGTAGCAGGACAGGAGAACCAGAGGGAAAGGATGGACAGGTGAAGAGAAGATTAGGGAAGTGACCCCCCCCCTTTTCCTCAACTTCCCAATTACCCCCCTCTTTTCCCCCTCCTCCTTCCCTTTTTCTTCCACGATCAACTGTCCTTTGCTATTTAATTCTAAATCCTTCAGCCATTTACCTCATCCACCTATCACCTCCCAGCTTCTTACTTCATGCCCCACCCCCACCCATCCTTCCCTCTCGAGTAGTCTCACGGATAACTTGTACTCCTTCCCCTCCTCCCTCCTTATTCCAGCTTCTGCCCATTTTCCTTCCAGTCTCAATGAAGGGTCTTGGCTTGAAAGGTTGACTGTTTATTCCCCTCCATAGATGCAGCCTGAACTGCTGAGCTCCCCCAGCAGTTCCTGTGTGCTGCTGTAGAAAGAATAACTACTTAACCAATGTCCAGCTTTAGTTGAGGGCAAACTTTCATCACAGCACCTTTCTTATTTATTAGGAAAACATACAGTGTATTTTTGTAACATGTCCCTCATATGACAATTTCAGTTTAACATCTCATTAGGTGCTCACACAAAGAATAAAACACTAAATCAACCTAAATTCCAGATTGAAATCCTGGAACAGAGTTAAGCAGGGAATGATGTGACTCAGGCGTAGGAATACAACCACTGAGCTAAGCTGCCATGTACAACCCCTTGTGCTTCTGGCTCCCCACAGGTGCCTAGCTTGACACCGGACACCATACTTGGCATCTCATTCGCGACATCTCTTCCTCAAAGGTAACTTGGCACAGAGGTTTAAAATATCACTAGCAGGCGTTCAGCTTGTTATCTAGGGGCACAGCTTGATGTCAGTGCTGTGTTTGGGATTGTTCAGGATTTTACATACAAGCTCTTTCCCAATTTTCTCCATTGCTTGTGTTCTTTTGAGATTGCATGAAAATAAACTTGCCAACAAAATTATGGAGCAGTGGAGTGGGGATGGAGGGGTCTAAAGTATCTGCCCTTGTGAAATGTGACTGGGGATAGTGATGAGGGATTAATCTGTGTGCAGTAGACGAACTGTTGACAACACTCCACCTTTTACAATGCTTGCTGGTGAGCATTGATCCAACGTGCAGCAGAGCAGCATAACGGTTAGCATAACGCTTCAAAGTGCCAGTAATTCCCGCCGCTGCCCGGACTGAGTTTGAATGTTCTTTCCGTGACCACCTGGGTTTCCTCTCACTTTCCAAACAAATATGGGTTAGGGGTTAGTGGGTTGTGGACCTGCTACACTGGTGCTGAGAGCACGGTGACACTCGCGGGCTACGCCCAGCGCATCCTCACATTGTGCTTGTCGCTGACGCAAACAACGCATTTCGCTGTCTTTTGATGTTTCGATGTACATGTCACAAATAAAGTTAATCTTTTATCTACCCTTAACCTCACCATACATTTAATTGTCTGGATGGCTAAACAGAGGGCTTAAAATTTCCCAGCACCACATGAAGTTAGACTGTGGTGTGAGGGAGTGAGGTGTGACTGAAAAGCCTAGCTGGTTTCATTGAGGATGTGTTTAGGAAGTACAGATGTCTCATGCTTTCATTCTCTTTAACCTTCATAGAGGATTTTTGATTTCCGGCCACAGGGACTGATGTGGCCTCCTGCAGAAAGCTGGCCTCCTCGTCTCACACTTCACTCCGAGAGGTGTTTGCTTATTGTGAAAAGACTCTTAGATCATCCATAAACACAAGAGATTCCATAGATACTGGAAATTTTGAGCAACACATACAAAATGCTGGAGGAACTCAACAAGTCGGGCAGTTTCTTATAGGTGTTAAAAACAGGAGTGTGGGGACATGACTGACTGAGACGACTACAACTGAAAGCAAATTAACTGTATGATGCCAAAACTGTCTCCAGGCTGTACACCATGAATATTGCCCAACAGAGGACAAACAGGTGTTGGTGCCAACCTCTGTGCCTCTGGTTAGAAAGCATATTGGACCAAGGAAGGACCATGCTGCTCAGAGGAATTGTAAAAGTGACAAAAGCAGTGGTCCGACTACAACAGTTTCTGTAGGCAACATATATGAGAAAGCTCCTGATATGTTAATCAGGCAGTTATTTATGAAATGCAGGTTGGTTTTAAGCTGGAAGAGACTTCAGGGAGCTTCAGAACCGGAAGAACCAGAAAACTTCAGAAGGAGTTGAAAGAACCAGAATCTAATCCGCATGCATTAAGGTTGTTCCATGAACTTCAAGTGGGAGACAAAAGGCTGCTGGTGAAAGTAGATGCAAAGACCAAAGCCCAGCTGGATGAATGGAAGACCAAAAAGTAAGGAGTCAATGGAGATACAATACAGAGGATTAGTCAGATGATGATGCAGATGAGGAAACCAAAGAGGAGAGATCAGATCATAAAGGGATTGATAAATGAACTAAATGCACCTTCCCAAGATCAAGATGCGCATCCTAGAAAGCAAAAAAGGGAAAAGAAAGAGGAGGATGATGTAAGTGCTATGGAAATGGAAGAGGATATATGATACATAATTTCTTGAGAAATTAGCAAATTCTGAGATACAAGAAACAAGAAGGTGAGGAAAAGAAAGACGAAATTAAAAAGGAGAGAGGAGAGAGAGAAGGAACGTGAGAAAGAAAGAGCAGGAATCAGAGTGTGGATGAGACCATGATAAGGACAATGAGAGAAACAAAGATAAGAAAGGGATCGAGAGCAGGATAAAGAGAGAGAAAGAAGTTGGAACTGGGAGGGAAGCAATGATCAAAGTTAGATCCAGAGAGAAAAGCCAAGAAGCAAAGAAACAAACACAAGAAAGTCTGCAGATGCTGGAAATCCAAAGCAACAGACACAAAATGCTGGAGGAACTCAGCAAGACGGGCAGCTTCTATGGAAAAAAACAAAGTAAGGTGTCCAGAATTGTCAGAACCACTTCCTACAGTTTCAGAGTCATCTCCTGCAATACCAGGGAGGAGGCCCTGGAACCTAAGATCATTCTCACAGCCACAAGTCTCACCTGCCAAACAGAGTGACCTCCCTTATCAGCGAAGATGTTACCCACAAGAGTTATATGTTAAGATGCATTCTATATTGAGTTGGAGTTTATAGCTAAGCAGGGAGAAGTGTTGTACATTTAATATTTCAGTAATACTGTATTTGAGTAATATTGTAAATATGTTGTTTGATTAAGCATTCTTGATCTTTTAAATAATGCATTAGGGTTATATGTAAAATTACGTGATTTGTATACATCATGACACTACTACGTCATACTTATGTACCTCACTTGAAGTAAAAATGAAACTAAGCAGTGTTAATCCCAGCTCCACGTTTTTGCTTTCAATTAGTTTAATGTTTTGGAGTTACAAAACATAACACCTTCCAACTGCTGAACCCATGTTTGCCACTCAAGCTTAAAAGAGGCCATTTTCTAGAACATGAAGCAACAAATGCTAATGTTGTCAAAAAAACTGCCTTGCTGGTTCCCTTGCCCGCAATTCTGTCAAGCAGATGCTACCTGCATACACGTCACCAGTAGACGTGAGGTATGCAAGCCCGCAGAGAGAACCACGCGCAAGTTACCAACTTCAACCGGGGCTGTTCTGCACAAATTGGAACAGAGGTTAGTAAACTGTAGGTCTTCACCTCTGGCCCCAAAAGGCATCATAGCACTCATTCAGCAGAATGTTGCACCCATAAGCTTTAATATTTTTAAATGATCCTCCTGTGCCTATCCTGTACCTAATAAAGTGGTCACTGAGTGTGCATTATCGCCTGCAGAATAACCTTCCTCAGTGAGTTTCGTTGACTGAAATTTTTGAAAGTGTCGAATGTAGGAGAGGATTTTAATCCTCATAGCTCAGTGGGAATATGGCAGGCAAGCAATAATGGTTGGTTGGTGTGAGTTGAGAGAAATGCATTTGGAGTATTGTTTACTTTGATAAATGTTAATGACTGAGTATGGCAACTGACACATATTCTAACATAATTAAAGTGTGTGTAGTTTAGAACAGATTTCAAGAGGACCTACAGTGCTGTGCAGAAGTCTTCGGTATATATATATATATATATATATAGCTAGGGTGCCTACAACTTTTGCACAGTACTGTATTTGTCAATGTGGAGTGGAGAGCAAGTTTGTAAATCCAGCGGGAACAAAGGATGTTGAGACTGCTGAGGGTGGAGTGCCGCAGGAGGGGTGTGGGACAGCTGGCAGAGGAGGAGTGCCGGGGTGGGGGGGGGAGGTGAGTTACACGGGTACAGATACACCCAGCCCTGGAACACCATGCAAGGCCACTTGATTTCGAACAACTGGTTTATTGATCATTACAGAATATCTCACTGGTGCTTCCTGCTCCCTCCCCTCTCCCTTCCCCCTTTCCCAACCACGATTCCCCTCTCCCTGCTCCTCTCTCTCTCTCAGTCCACAATAGAGACACATATCAGAATCAGTTTATCTTCATTCACTTATGTCACAATTTTTTTGGCCACAGCAGTTCAGTGCAATGCATAAAATTATTACAGCAATGTGCAAAAATCTTAGGCATCCTAGCTACAGTATATATGTATATGCCTAGGACTCTTGCACAGAACTGTATATTATACACACTGATGGCCCAATTAACCGTAATCCACTGAATATACTGTATTACCAGCAGCTAAAAAATAAGACATTTCCGAAGATTCCAAGTAATTCTTGGCAACATTTTCTTCCACAACCAGCATGTCCCTTTTGGAATGCCTTGTCTTCAGATGATGCCACCAAGTTGCCTTGAACCGTTGCCAACCATCGGTATCATCAGCTCAAAACTCACATTCAAAATGTTGTCAGAAAGGCATGCCTGACAGGCTTTTTGAACAAATACACTGAAGGGCTTCAGGACATAAAGAGACACCCCCAGTGGCAATAAGACACCGGCAACATCAAGAACGGCTGCAAAGGGGAAGACGGAGGGCTGGCAAAGAGAGGTTGAAACAACTTAGTTTAAGTCAAGAGAGTTGGACATTCTCATCAGTGAGGTATGTACCAGGAAGGAGGTCCTTCACATGGATATTTTATGTTCTCATGAGATATGCCAGGATGAGCTGTGGATTCCCAAAAACAATTTCAATGCAACATTCCATTTACCAGGTCAGAGACTCATTTATGACGATCATTTAATCAGTGCAGACCAATCTGCAGAGTCCCTTATATCACTTTAGGTCTATTCTGTCGTTGGGAATCATTGTAGTGCAGAGAATTTTATGGTTAGCTTTAACTGCTAAGCTTGTAGGCTCCTTATGAAGATCATCTCTCTGTCCCAATGCATTCTTCCTTTGCCCAGCTGCAAGATGAATCCGTGAAGCTGAGCAGGGATGTACAACTGGTAAACTCTACATTTCCCCTACCCTACTGCCCTCAGGCCTCCCTGTTGTCCTCTGGCTCCAGGCTCACTTGCTGCTCTCCTTCTGTGGCTGGCTGCTGACTTTGGATAGTTGGGATGTGCAGCAGCCAGCAGTGAAGATTCCACACATGATTACCAGGCCTCCCACTAGAATGACATAGGCAATGGCAGAAGAGCAGTACTTCATTGTTTGCTGGGCTCTTTTTGTGTTCTGCCTCTGCTTTAGGAATTTGAATTGGTGGAACAAGCCACAGAAGTGAAGGGTGGCCAGGATCCATCCTTTGGAAAGTCCCAGTCAGCACTGATTGCACAGTCTTCTCCAGTGTGAAACCTTTTCACAAGTATGACAGATGCTGTCAGGAGCTTCCACAAACATTTGCACATACAGAGAGTAGAATCACACACACAAAATGCTCAAGGAATTCGGCAAATTAAGATTCAAGATTCAAGTTTTTTTATTCATGTACGTTGAAACATATAGTGATAGGCATCATTTGTGTTAACAACCAACACACCCAAGGGGGTATTGGGGCAGCCTGCAAGTGTCACACGGATTCTGGCACTGATATAGCATGTTCACAGTGCTCAAGAGAAAAACACAAAACACAACAAACAACCGAAAACTACTGTGAAACAAATCCTGTTCCTCTCTCCTACAGATACAGTCCTCTATCCACTAGACAGTCTGTCTTCTTCCATCTCTAGCCTCAGATTCAGGCCTGGACATGCAGACTTTGGGCCTTCAGCTTTCCCAGTGACTTCCATGTATCACAGACCAGGATCTCTGGCCAACAGGCATTAACTTCCACACTTCCGGTTTAACCCCCTGGGCCTCGATCCTCTGCATTGACATCAGCATCTGCCAATCACCAAACCCCAGGTCTCAAACTCTAGCCTCGCTGATGTTGGAACCCGAACACTAGGCCTCGAACACTAGGTCTCACTGATTCAGGAACCCAGGGGGTCATCGTGCCTTGCTCCCCCTGTCCACATATAACTCTCAGTCCTGAATCTGCTGACCTCTCGCTGACCTTGGGGGAGCCACCAGCCTTTGTGCACACTCTCCTGTCAGCCCAGCATCTGGCCGGACATCCCAGCCCAGTCAGAATCTATAGAGAGGAATGTACGGTCGACGTTTCAGACTTCATCAGCAAGTGGAATGATTGGTAGATGAGAAGATCTAGGTTATCAAAGGGTGGCCTTATCAGGGAAGTCTATGCCTGTCTACACTCATAAGAAGCGAACAAAGTTGATGGCTCCCAGTGCCCTACATGCCACCTTCTCAATAAAATTAAAATTAAATAAGATTATTTCTTTTAAATACATTGTCTGGGTGACCTTGTTACCAAATGGAAGGAGCAGTCCGGATGAATCCAAGAAAGTGCCCACAAGTCTTCATCAGAATGAAGGTGGTCTTCGATAAACCCAAGCCTGCATTTACATGGTTTATTGGAAAAATCCAGGTAGGATGTGAAAACTGGGTGAGTAAGGTCCTTGATCACGGGGATGTTCACCCTTTGCTCTGAGAACCTATTCCACCTGAGTGGTTAGCTGTGGATTTAAAGCTGCTCCACTAACAGAGTGCTACCACCTTTGTCAGCAATGAGGCACCCTTATATGACTATCCCAAGAGTTAGACGCTTAAAAAAAATCCTTGATAGATGAGCTACATTCTTGGGAAGTGTTTCAGCAAGTTGCAGTAAACCACAGGAGAAAACATGCCATGCTGCCTTCTCAGAGTTGGTGGAATTTGGATGGTATCTGAGCAGCTACATTGAGCTCAGAATCTGGCTAGTCAAATCTCCTCATTCCGATAAGCTGCCCCCTTAGATAGTGAAAAAAAGCAACGAGTTAGTGTGTTCAAATTGTAGCGAGGATGATCTGCAATAGGTTGCACCATTGACTTCTGATATACATCAGGAAGGATCAAGTAGGTAACTTGCTAAAGGTGTCATAAACTTGGTGTTTAATGGCAGGATAATATCACCCAAACCTTACTGGTGTGCCATGCATTGAAGTACCTAAATCGGGAGATTATGCAGATGCTGGAAATTCAGAGCAACACACAGAAAGTGCTAAAGGAACTCAGCAGATCGGGCAGCATCTGTTGACAGGAATAAACAGATGCTTTGGGCTGGGACCATTCATCAGGACTCTGAAATACCTATTCCACTTTCATAAAAAACAGATTTCACCAGGAAATGTTCAAGGATGGAGCTATATTTTGTGCAATTTGAGTGCATTTCAAATTTCAGGAACCAGGATTCCCCAGCTTATTCAAGAATTGAAATGACACATAAACACCATCAGTTCTTCTTCAAGTTCAGGAAGACATCATACCAAAGCCCCTGAACCCAGCATCCAGCTCACTGTCTAGAATTCCCAGATGTGTGTGACATCTCTGACAAAGGGTCCCCAACCTGAAGACATAGTTCTGACAAAAGAGTCCCTGACCTGAAATGTTTCGCTGTTTCTTTTTCCACAGATACTGCCCGTCCTGCTGGATGTTGTTCCAGCACTTTCTGCTTTGTTTGTTCATGTACCAGATGGAAAACTGATCGTGTAGATATAGATGCATTTAGATCATGGCTATTTTACTACTGACTATGTGTCTCAAGGATCAACATGAAGATCAGGATTTCTGCAAACAAGAGGTGAACTTTCAACTATGTCATATTCTCTCCACTAGCACACATAGAGCACAAGGTCAGAATATCTCACATCTTGATTCATAGTGCACGGAACCACGCGGACGAAATTTTGCTGCTTGTCCATCTCAGGAAAGAGAAATAAAACCAGTATTTGTGTTAAATTTATTGAGGCCCCTTAACGTGTTAGAACTACTACAAATCTCTGTTCTGCACCCTCACTAAGTTATATCAGTGCATCTCTCCTGTATCTAAGCGCCCCTACTCAGTGATATCTTTTAAAGCAGGGGTTCTCAGCCTGGGGTCCACTGATCTCTCAGTTAATAGTCAGGGTCCATGGCATAAAAGGTTGGAAACCCCTGTTTTAAAGCCAATTTATAATTGTTTGTGTCAGCCAAATGCAGTTTTTTTTTCAGTCATTGAACACCTTTCCACTTTATGTTTTTTAATCTCACACAATATTCCTATTGCTTTGCTTGCAATATTGGTTATTGCACTAGACAGGCTGCATTCATGCATTTCTCTGCAGAGATTGTCTCTGGATTACAAGATTTACTGAGCAGTTTGGGAATCCCTGCAGACGTTCTGAAAGTGCCACTTGAATTAGATAAGCAAGACTGTTTTGTGAAGTCCATAAGGATGTGCTGTACTGACAGCTCATGCAATGTGTTCTTGCTTGTCTCCAGAAAATAAACCAGTATTTATAGAGAAAACCCCTTGCAACCAGCCCCACGAGGGGATGCCTCTTTAAGCTTCTTCCACATTATTGTGGAGGCAGCAGCTGAGCTAGACCATCTGCTGCTGGCTGAATTAGGAACAGCTTCAAGGACAAGGTCATCTCCTCTGTGAGAGAGCAAGTCATGAGGATGTAGATTTAAGTTCCAACGATGGGGGCATCTGTTAGATAAACCAACCTGTAGTTTATAGCATCGGAAAGGGAATGGCTGATTTGCCAGGGGAAACACCTTTACCGGTGGGAAAGGGACCACACCCAGGGAGGGAAGTATGGCTCTTTGGCGGGTATCTCAAGTGCCCAGATTGTAGCATATGCTTCCCAGGTATAAAATCGAATGCCTACACAGGGCCTAAAATTCATAAAAAGACCAAAAGTTACTAAGTTTCAAAGCAAATTTATTATTAAAGTTTGCATATGTCAGCATGTACTATCTTGAGATTCATTTTCTTGCAGACGTTCACATAACGAATGAATATAACAGAATTAATGAAAAATTACACTCAACCAACGCGCAAAAGAAGGCAAACTATGCAGATAAAAATGAGAAAAACAATTTCTTAAAGGCCACTAGCCTCAAGTTTGGATCATGTTGTGTCCATTTTTTAAGACCAATTAGGTTAACCCATAATATCAGCAATAAGCACGAAAAACCTGCAGATGCTGGAAATCCAAAGCAACAGACATAACATGCTGAAGGAACTCAGCAGGTCAGGTAGCATCTATGCAAGTGAATAGACAGTCGACATTTTAGGCCGAGACCCTTCTTCAGGACCTAGAGTATGATTGCATTACAGGGCATTCCCAGGTGAAACTTCTCTACTCAGTAGAGAAATTGGACCAGGTACCAAACACCCACTGTTTCACAACTCCAATGACTTAGGTTCAATCCTGACCTCTGACAGTGTCTTTGTCAAGTCTGCATCATGGATTTCTTCTTGATGTTCTGTTGTCCTCTCACGTCACCCCCCCCCCCAAAAAAAAGTGCAGGTTTGTAACTCAATAGGCTTCTATAAAAAGTACTGAGTGAGAGTCTGTTTTGGAGTGTGACTTTTCCCCCCCCTTTCCTAGTTATTGAAAAGTGTCTGACTCCCCCCTTCACCCTCTCGAACAACTCTGCAGATACTGTAAGCTTCACAACAGCAGGTGGCCCTGAAGTATGGGAGACTGGGTACACTTAGTCTGTCAGTATAGTGTTGACTGACTCCGAGAGCTTGTTCTACCTTTCCTGGTGTTTCACTGTGCACCTTGTTTGTCTGGATTCCAAATGCCATTCAAGCCTATGAGATTAGGTTGGAATACTTTTAGGTGGGGCGGCACAGTGGTGTACTGGTTAGCACAATGTTTTACAGTCCCGATGACCTGGGTTCAATTCCCACCGCGGTCTGTCAGGAATTTGTATGCTCTCCGCATGGGTTTCCTCCAGGTGCTCTGATTTCCTCCCACAGTCCAAAGACATTCTGGTTGGTAGGTTAATTGGTCATTGTAAATTGTCCCGTGATTAGTCAAGGGTTAAGTTGGGAGTTGCTGGGCGGTGAAGCTCAAAGGGCAGGAAGGGCCTGCTCTGCCCTGTATCTCAAGTGTGGTGGAATCCGGAGAGATGCCTTTGCTGAAGGGATGTTCAAATGGTGATTCCCACGGGGGCTGAAGACTCTTTCCTTGCTCTTTTCAATCGTTCACCCAGGTCGGTAACCTCACCGACGAGAGGCCAATGTGAGCTGGTGACCGGAATTGACACAGAGCTCAGGAAGACGGTTGGCTCTGCAGTCATATCCTCAGTGCTTTTAGAAGCTTAAAGATGCTGTTTGTTACATGCCATTCTGAACTTCAGCAATTCCCTCAAGCACGGCTGCTGTGAGACCAGATGTGGACTAATGCGAGTTCCCTGCCAGAACCCGGTAACTACTCACAGCTGGCTCAGCAACTTTCATCACAGACTTGCCTTTTGAAGTCAGTCTCAATAACATATCAGTATGAATAAGAACCTTAGGAGTTATTCAACAATGGATCAGTATCCATCAATATGTAGCAACGGTGACCTTCAAATGCCTATATTGTATTTGATGATGTGGTCTTCTCAACCACTGATTCACGAGCCACAGCGACTCGCTCTGGAGAGAGTCATCATACTCCAGGTCAGACAAGAGATAACCCAGGTCAGGTTTCAGACCACAGTACCCAGGTAGATCCTTGGAATGATGGCGGTGGTGAGGAGGTAGAGAAGAAGAGGAAGGTCAAGTGGCCAGCAATGGCAGGTGAGAAGGCTTGGCATGTATTTGATGAGGATACCAGTATGATGTTGGAGAACACTCTCAGGGGAACATCAAAGAGAAAGTTGGAAGTGATGGGCGATATGATTTACAATGTTGGAAAGTGCCGGTTTGGTTTGGTTAAATTGAAGAAAGCAAAGCCTACACAGACACCAAGCAGGTGCCAGAAGGAGATTAGTAGGTTGAGGAGAGAGCTTAGATCGTTGAGACAGAGGTGGAAGGTAGCAAGTGAAGGTGACAAGCCAGGGCTTGCTGATCTCCGAGAGCATTTTCGAATAAAGTTAGCATCACTCCGTCTTGCAGAGTCACAACGTAAAAAGAGAAAGAAGAGAGAGAAGGCAAGAAAGTCTCGTGAGTTCACAAAGAAATTGTTTGAACAAAGTAAGATGCAGGCAGCTTAACATCTCTCAGCAAGAACTTGAGGATCACCTGGGAAGCATTTACTCAAACGAACAGCGGGAGGCTCCTTTGCTTGACATTTCAGGGCTTGTGAAGCCTACCGAGCCAGGAGTGAAGTTCAATCTGTCAGAACTCAAATTGGCAGAAAAGCAAGGTCAGGCTCAGTGCCAGGACCTAATGGAGTGCCGTATAAGGTGTTCAAGAAGTGTGAAGAGCTGAGGAAATACTTGTGGAGATTGTTAAAGGTGGTGTGGAGACAAGGTGTTGTTCCTTTGTCATGGAGTGAGGCTGAAGGAGTATACATCCCTAAGGAAGAGAATTCTACTACTTTGAATCAGTTCTGACCAATTTCACTCCTGAATGTAGAGGGGAAGATTATGTTTGGCATTCTAGCAGACAGAATATCTTCATTTGTGATAGAGAATGGATTGGTAAATACATCTGTGCAGAAGGCAGGAATACCAGGCTTCCTGGGATGCCTCGAATGTACTAGTATGATATGGCATACCATCCAGGAGTCGAAAAGGTTGAGAAGAAATCTGGCTGTAGTCTGGCTCGATCTTGCAAATGTGCATGGTTCTGTTCCCCATGTCTTGATTGAGTTTGCAATGGAATTCCTATGGATTCGTGCTATGGTGAGGAACTTTGTTATGCAGTACTACAACGATTTCCGGATGCGGTTTTCCACCCAGCAGTTTACAACTAGGTGGCAGAGCTTGGATGTTGGAATCCCAATGGGATGGGACCCATTCTTTTTGTGTTAGCCATGGAAGTCATTGTGAGGGCTGCAGAATCAGTGGGACCAGGTGTTTCACTTGATGGCGGAAGGGAGTTACCACCAATATGAGCATTCATAGGCGATCTCACCCTTTTGGGTCCTAGCATGGAGCCAGTGGAAAATGTATTATCTAGACTCAAGGAGCTAATGGATTGGGGAAGAATGAAGTTCAAGACCAAGAAGTCAAGGAGCCTTGTTTTTAGGAGAGGAAAGCTGGTTGACTTTCATTCCACTCTTTGTGGAGAGGAGATTCCATCCATTCAGGACCAACCAGTTAAGAGCCTCAGGCGATGGTACACAGAGGGGCTGAGAGACACCAAGAGGGTTCAAGAGACAGGACAACAGATCAGCAGAGGTCTGATGTCTGTCGACAAGTGTGTCTTGCCTGGCAAGTTGAAGTTGTGGTGCTTGCAGTATGGACTGATGCCACGGATAATGTGGCCACTAACTGTCTATGAAGTGGCAATGTCCCATGTTGAGGCAATGGAACGGAAGATCAACAAGTATGTGAAGAAGTGGCTTGGAGTACCGAGCAGCCTTACCAATGTTGCAATCCACAGTAGCCAGACAAACTTACCACCCCTGTGCAATCCCTTGTTGAAGAGGTCAAGGTAGCCAAGGTCAGATCATTCTTGATGCTTCAAGACTCAAAAGACCCTGTCGTCAAGAGCGCCCAACTGGGTGTGAGATCAGGCAGGAAATAGTCAGCCCGTGTAGCAGTTGATGAGGCAGAGTCTAGATTGAAGCACAAGGAGACAGCTGGGGCTATCCAGCTAGGCTGCCAGGGACTTGGATGGACAACCCACAAGTGGTGGTCATCTTCTACAGGTAAGGAGCGCCGTGAGCTTGTAACACAAGAAATACAAGAGATAGAAGAGGAGAAGAGGTTAGCTAAAATAGCTGGCCTGGCCAAACAAGGGGCTTGGACCTAGTGGGAAAATGTTGAACAATGACATCTATCTTGGAATGTTCTGTGGCAGATGGAATTGCTCCGCATTTCTTTTCTATGCAGAGCAGTGTACGATCTGCTCCCAACACCTGCCAACCTCAGCACCTGGTATGAAGATGAGACAGACAGGTGTGCTGCTTGTGGCGAGAAGGGAACACTTCAACATATTTTGAGTGCATGCAGAATCAATCTTTCCAGTGGCATGTACACTTGGAGACATAACAACGTTCTCAAAGTTGTAACAGAAGTGGTTGAGCAGAGAGTACTGCAGCACAACTTATCTCATGCCCCATGCCGCACAGAACATCGCATATCATTTGTAAAAGAAGGCTCCAAGTCAAGGGTGTACAGCGCAGGCTCACGATCAAGCATACTTTCTTCAGCCAATGATTGGTGTGTCAAGGCCGACCTGGATGGGAAAGACAGTTTCCCAGAGCAAATAGCTTTCACCACATTGCATCCAGATATAATCATATGGTCTGACACCAGTAGAGAAGCGGTTATTGGTGAACTCACAGTCCCCTGGGAAGACAACATCGATGAAGCTCATGAGCGCAAGCTAACCAAGTATGCAGAATTAAGATCAGAGTGCAGAGACAGAGTGCGGAAGGTCTCATGCTATCCATTCGAAGTAGGCTGCCGTGGGTTTATTGCGTTCACTTTCCAGAAGTGGCTGCATGACCTTGGCTTCACTAGAAGAGAGATCAAGTCAACCAGCAGGGCTGTAGCTGAGGCAGCAGAGAAAGGATCAGCATGGGTGTGGACCGAGTATGTCCAGAGGGGCAGATAGTCAGACAGTGTACACATATCTTTCAAACCCTTCAGTACTTGCATAGACACCTGAAGAGCAGACTATCTGTTGGATGGAAGCAACCAACAAATCTGATAGAGGCAGATGCCAAGTTTTTAAGCTCACCAGTGGGAGGTGGTGCTTTAGCACTGCTGGCCCACCACCTCGAGGGAGTCTTGATCATAAGCGGGCCGAAACTCCTGAAGACAGGTGGCAGATCAACTGATGATCCCACTGCTGATAGCACAGGACAGTTAACATCTTAGTCCACATGTATTTTCAACTCAATTCATTTATTTAGCATTTTGTGGACATGAATGATATTGGCAAAGCTGATATTTATTCAGAGCTATTTAAAGCAGAAAATGACATTCAATTTATCTTTCCCGTGCTGGTCGAGAAAGAGTTACCTAGACTAATCCCACCTTTCAGCACGTTACCCATCGCCGTGTAAGCCATGACTCTTCAAGTACACATTCACATGCTGTGGTGAGGGTCCCTGTCTCCACCACTATTTCAGGCAATGAATTCTAGATGCCTACCACCCCCTGGGTGTAAAGATGTTTCCTTATCTCCCCTTCAATCTTTTACCAATACCATTAAAACTCGCCCACTTGGTATTTGATCCCTAATCTTAGGGAAATGCAGCCTTCTTATTTACTCTGTTCACCTTTATAGTTTTATACACCCTTTTTAAGTCTTTTCTCTTCCAAGCAAACATCTGTAGCAGCTCTATTTTTTCCCTTTGCCAAAATCTCCCAGTGCAGTAGCACTTGTGAACCATCTCTGCACCCTTCCTTCCACATCTTTTCTGCAATGCAGTAAACAGGCCATGTGATACTCATTCAACAGAATGTCTTACAAACCTTTTTACTGCCATATTGATCTTTCTTGCTACTTTTAAAGATCTGTGGACATAAAGTGCGAAGTCTTTTTTGTTTCCCCCACATCACCCATAATCCTCACTGCCACCGAATGCTCGCTGGCTTTGTTGCACGGCCCGGACACTTTACTTCATGCTTCTCTGGTTAAATTCTATTTGTCAATGTTCTTCTGGGCTGACCAAACCACATTCTAGAAATTTCCCTTTCTCTGTCAACATGCAGCTAAGCATTTGCAAATGCCCTCGACATTCGGGCCCAAATCATCAATGTATATTTCAAAATGTAAGGGAGCAGTGCATTGAGCCATGTGGAATTGTACTGGTAACGACCTTGTAGCCACAAAAATATCTTGTTTGAAACTTCTGCAGTGAAGAACTTTTAATTTTCCAATCGTGCTAAGTACAGAATGTTCCAAAATTAAAATGCCACAAACAGTCATTAGGTTTGACGGTTCTGGCTGTGTGTCATCACCCTGAAACATTAGCCTTGTTTCACCTTTCACAGATATTCATTTACAGGATGGGCGGATATATCGCTTGCGCCAAGTAATTTACAGGGCGGGCGGATATATTGCTGGCCCCATGTAAAAATCTTGACCAGAGTCCTCCTTGATACCCCTCCCTCACCAAACCGGCTACTACACAAGTCATCGTGTTCATCTGGAGGCATAACATATCTGATCCTCAGCAAAGAGAAAATGGAGGGACAACACCAGTCACTATACATGACTTCTCAACCTCAACAAATAATGGAAACCCAAATGGCTAAATTGCCAAAAAAGAGTGTTGCAGAGGGAGAGCCATGGACTTGATGCAATTGCATAATGCAACACACATAGGAAATAGGGAAGGAGTGATTTCTCAGTCTTAAACCCCACAGAAAGTGGCCTGCCTATATACATGCCCTTCTGTAAATAGAAAAAATATATAACTGAGCGAGCAAATGTAATGAACTTCATGGCTAACATAAAACATTATTGGTTCTCAAAATCAGGTATAAAACCAGGCAAACTTGGTGCTTGGAATCAGGTACAGAGGAGATGTCAGGGGTAAGTTTTTTACGCAGAGAGTGGTGAGTGCATGGAATGGGCTGCCGGCGACAGTGGTGGAGGCGGAAACGATAGGGTCTTTTAAGAGACTCCTGGATGGCTACATGGAGCTTAGAAAAACAGAGGGTTATGGGTAAAGCCTAGGTAGTTCTAAGGTAGGGACATGTTCGGCACAGCTTTGTGGGCCGAAGGGCCTGTATTGTGCTGTAGGTTTTCTATGTTTCTATGTTTCTAAACTTACAGGAAGGCAAGCACTAGAACAGGGACCCCTGCTCTACAGTTGACCCGTCAGCAGAAGGGAGTAGAACTGAGAAAGGTTGGTCAATGACAGGCACAGTGTTAGCCGAGGGATGCTGAACCTGAGTACCAATTCTGTCCAATCTGGAGATGGGAAACCTTTGATGTTGATTGCTGCTGGATCAACTTTGCATGAGTTTGACCTCAGCTTTAAATCAACAAAGTCACTGTGACCCAGATTTGTAGTCATATTAAATCTTTTCTATGCAGGTCAAAGTCTTACACAATTGGAAACTTTCTATGTATTATGCTGCCAAAGTCCACATTTTGCCCTGCCTGATGAAGGGGCTCAGCATGAAACATCGACTGTTTCTTCCTCTCTATAGATAATGCCTGATCTGCTGAGAGGCTCCAGCAATTTGTGATTATTGCTCAAGATTTCAAATATCTTCAGAATCTCTTGTCTTCATGATGGCCCTTCCTTTTGAGGCTTCTATCACTTGCTTAGTACGTTCACAGATTACCAATGGAGTGATTAGACATACCTGCCCTCAGGTGACAGTGGTGTAAAAGCTCGAGTTAACCAATAAGAGAAACAGAATGTTGTTTACAGTTCACGCTCTGGATAATGACTCAGCCCTCATGGAATTGAGGTACAGAGGTTTTTTTTGATATGTCCAAATGAGATTTACTTGACCCATTAGAAGTTCTGGAGTAAAAACAACTCTGTGTTGGCAGGAACATCTCTTGACTCCATCACACTGAGCACTGGATCCCCACAAGGCTGTGTGCTTAGCCCATTGCTGTTTACACTGCTAACACATGACTGTGCAGCCAGATTCAAGGAGAACCTGATCATTAAATTTGCTGATGATACCACGGTGGTGGAGCTCATCAGCAAAAATGATGAAACAATGTACAGGGAGGAGGTCAAACACCTAGAGAGCTGGTGCAGTGATAACAACTTGATGCTTGATGTCACCAAAACCAAGGAGATGATCGTTGATTTCAGATGGTCTCAGCCTGAGCACACACCCCTCAGCATCAGTGGCTCCACAGTGGAGAGAGTGGTAAACATCAAGTTCCTTGGGGTGCAGATCTCGGACAATCTCACCTGGTCCAGGAACACCACTGGAATTGTGAAACAGGCCCAACAGAGATTGCACTTTCTGAGGAAGCTTAAACAAGCATCACTCCCCACTAACATCTTAACTACATTCTACAGAGGCGTGGTTGAGAGTGTGTTGACCTTTTGCATCACAACCTGGTACTCCAGCTGCAGTGCTGTCGACAAAAAAGCCTTGCAGAGGGTGGTTAGGGGAGCAGAGAAGGTTATTGGGGTCTCCCTACCTTCTGTCCAAGACCTCTTTCAGAATCGATGCCTCCAGAAGACACGGTACATCATTAAAGACCCTTCACACCACCTCCATGAACTGTTCGTTCTTCTGCCATCAGGCAAACGTTACAGAAGCATCAAAACTAAAACCACAAGGCTACTAAACAGCTTCCTCCCACAGGCAGACAGACTGCTAAATAGCTGCTCCACCTGACTCTGCTTTGGACACTTTTAACTTGCACTGGACACTTATAACTGATTTTAACTGACATGTGGCTGTTGTGTTTTACTATTTATTGTTATGTTTATTATTTAGTGTTGCGTTTGTTATGTTATGATTGCACTGCTCCTGGGAAACGCTGTCCCATTCTGCCCTGCAGAGCTGATGCACGGTTAGAATGAAAATAAAGTTTTTTGAATCTTAAATCTTGAATCTTGAAATCCCCCTTCTTATCTCCTCTGAAACTGCTCTCTTTCTAAATTTGGACATAGCACAGGAATCCCAAAGGAGTCCTCAAACGCTGCCTATAAAATAGTAATTGCAAGCACGGCGGACACGATGAAATGGATTGGGAAATAAAAGACTTGTGATGCAGAAGTTAAACATAAGAAGCATCAAAAATGAATGTGCAGAGAATTTGTAACAAATAACTTCCCTTCTTGCTAAGCCAAGCGTGCGCTTCTAAACCAGAAAGCAATTCCCAGATCCATCTGCTTCCTAAGTTTCAAACCTGTAAAGATGTGAATTTGTTGTTCACCCTCCCTCAGGTAGGGTGATGTTTTCTAACAGAAAAACGTAACTGCATCAGCTGCACATCTAGTTTCATGGTCTGCTCTCCCAGTCGGCAAGGTGAACACTTCCAGTAGAACCTCAGGGAATTGATGTAATTTGATGGTAGCAGTGAAAGGTACAATTATTCTTTTAGTTGTTCCCCTGCTGCATTAAAACTATAGCTAAAACTGATCCAGAAATTTCTTGCCATTGCTTGAACTCTTAAAGTACTTTTTTACTTATGTAACGCTCAGCTATATTGGCTCGTGTATATCTAGGGGAAATCCTGTCCGGCGCACGCCTGTACGCTTCCGGTTGTGTCGGTTGCTGTACCACTGCCACCGAAATCAGTTCCAAACATCAGTCATCAGCCAGCGCACACAGTACGTTGTACCAAGTACACTTTATAGATATTACTAAGCCTATGAAATTAATATAAGTTCAATACAGAAAAAGAAGGAATAGAAAAGGCGCCAGACTTATCAAAGTTCAAGTTCTTTGTGCACAAGTTGGAGCTCAGGAATTTCCTTGGGACCACCCGGACCCTATCGACTCGCAGCTCAGGACCACCTGGAATGATCAATGGGAGCCTTCCCGCACGTCTGTCATCCTCCTGGTCTCTCGTCCGACTCCCCCGCAAAAACCCTCATTCCCAGTCATCTGAGACAGCATTATCAACCCAAGAAATAATAACATGAATACCCATTGTCAAATAGCACCCTGCTATCTGCATTAAACCAAGCAAATTTCTAGCTGGAGACTTTCTCAGCATTTAACATAACATAGAAGCCATTTTAATCCACATACGTAGCAGTTTAGAAGATTAACATAACAAAGAAGCCATTTTAAATTTAATATAACAAAGAAGAAACCCCGTACACTTAAGGTACTTAAAGAAAAGTACTTTCCTTTAACTTTGCTAAAGCATAACAATATTAAAGTTATTAGTTCTGATGGTCATCACGACTGAGGTAAGTAATGCAAACCTGGGCGTCTATCACACAACTATTCAGGAACAAACTGCTGCTCAGTTTAATGAAAAGTTTTTTGATTTCACCCTATCAGATTGGTTGGTTGCTAGATGAGCAATCGGGAATTGGCGGCGAAATAGATCGAAGTGGAAATGGGTGGTATGGCAGCATAATGGTTAGCACAGTGGCTTACAGTGCCAGCGATCTCCAGTCAGGTTCAATTCCTGCCACTGTCTGTAAGGAGTTTGTATCTTCTCCCCATGACTGCTCGAGTTTCCTCGCATGTTCCAAAGACGTATGGATTGGATTAGGGTTAGCAAATTGTGGGCATGCTATGTTGGCCCTGGAAGCATGGCGATACTTGCAGGCTGCTTCCAAAAGTTCTTGTACTGTATTGAAGCATTTCAATATGTAACAAATAAAGCTAATCTTTAAAACATTAAATCTTTAGACTGGCTGGGCTGAAGGTAGCATGGATGGCTGGAAGGGCTTGCAGAGATTGGGAGTGAGGGGCTTGGACAAGGAGATCAGAATGGTCAGTGGGGAGATTTGAATGGGAAGGATGTGGATGAAAAGACAGTGGAGGAGGAGAGTTGCAGGATTGCTGTGGGTTTGGAAGACATCACTATATTGAAGACCAGAGCTAGTGAACATAGAAGGGGAGATTGGAAAGAAGGTGAGGGAAAATATTTGACCACATCAGCTTCAGAGGAAGATCAAGAGTCAGTTGGGGTGGATGGGGGTGCAGTTTGACAGAAGGGGGGGATAGTGACACACTAGGAGTAGTAACACACAGTCACATGAGAAACAGGTTAGGTTAATGGGTTGTGGAATTTAACCCTTCCCAACCTGACCCCTAAGGAGTGCTGCTTACAATAGTTCTTTGTCTCCATTGAACGATTAGATTCCTTGACGTCTAGAAACCCAACATGTTGAAGTTTAAATAGAGGTGTAAAGTTGGAAACACACAACCTCAAAACAAAAAGAATGGTTCGTTTCCTGCAAACATTCTTCTCTTACTGCATACCCAGCAAAGCCGAAGTGGGCCGGTTTACCTTCAATGTTCTTTTCTTAATACAAACACCTTCAATATTCCAACACTAGGCCCTAGGTCAACCTTATAATTAATGAATTTATTTAGAAATACAGCATGAAACAGGCCCAACTGGCCCAGTGAGTCAGTCCGCCCAGCAGCCCATCGACTTAACCCTAGCCTACTCACAGGGCAATTTACAATGACCAATTAATCTACAAACTTGTATGTCTGGACAGTGGGAGGAATCCAGAGCACCTGGAGGAAACCCACACAGTCACCAGGAAAATGTGCGAACTCCTTACTGGCGGTGCCAGAATTGAACCCTGAACTCCGGTGTCCCAAGCTGTAATCGCGTCACACTATCTGCTGTGCTACAGTGGAGCCCTCTGGGGGTTAAAGTATTGTCTAATGAATTCCATCACCATCATATGCCTGGACCAAAATAACTTTCTTTGGAGCTAGCCTGGGCTCAATAGGCTGAGTGACCTCTTTCTGAGTTGAAATAAGCAAAGTTATTAAAGGCTTAGTCAAGATTCAAGTTTATTTATCATGCATACATTGAAACGTACAAGGGTGTGTTGGAGGCAGCCCACGAGTGTCATCACACATTCCAGTGCCTACATACCGTGTCCATCTGTAATGACAAAAGATGATGATAATACCAAATAAATTAAGCTAATACTGCTCAGAAAAGAGAACTGTGAGATTAATATCAGCCCATAATGTTCTCCAGATCTGCAGATTCACAACTTGAGGATTGTTCAAATATCAGTAGGAATGCCTCCAGCACAAAACCATGTCTAAAGTTTGAAAATTAGAATGCAGCCTTTCAATAAGTCATCATGAACTTCTCCTCAAAGTGAAACAAAGCAACTTCCTGGCCTTCATTAGGATTAGGGAAAACTTCTTCACACAGAGAGTGGTGAATCTGTGGAATTCTCTGCCACAGGAAACAGTTGAGGCCAGTTCATTGGCTATATTTAAGAGGGAGTTAGATATGGCCCTTGTGGCTACGGGGGTCAGGGGGTATGGAGAGAAGGCAGGTACAGGGTTCTGAGTTGGATGAACAGCCATGATCATACTGAATGGCGGTGCAGGCTCGAAGGGCCGAATGGCCTACTCTTGCACCAATTTTCTATGTTTCTATGTTTCTATGTTTCATGATTTTGTTTACATCTCCATGGCTGTGCGTAAGGCAAGCCAGTTGATCACTGGGCTGGAGGAAGGTACACTTTGGAAGGACAAACTCCAAGGCAGAATACAAAGTAAATGGCAGGATACTTGGTAGTGTGGAGGAGCAGAGGGATCTGGGGGTACATGTCCACAGATCCCTGAAAGTTGCCTCACAGGTGGATAGGGTAGTTAAGAAAGCTTATGGGGTGTTAGCTTTCATAAGTCAAGGGATAGAGTTTAAGAGTCGCGGGGTAATGGTGCAGCTCTATAAAACTCTGGTTAGGCCACACTTGGAGTACTGTGTCCAGTTCTGGTCACCTCACTATAGGAAGGATGTGGAATCATTGGAAATGGTACAGAGGAGATTTACCAGGATGCTGCCTGGTTTAGAGAGCATGCATTATAATCAGAGATTAAAGGAGCTAGGGCTTTACTCTTTGGAGAGAAGGAGGATGAGAGGAGACATGATAGAGGTGTACAAGATATTAAGAGGAATAGATAGAGTGGACAGCCAGTGTCTCTTCCCCAGGGCACCACTGCTCAGTACAAGAGGACATGGCTTTAAGGTAAGGGATGGGAAGTTCAGGGGGGATATTAGAGGAAGGTTTTTTACCCAGAGAGTGGTCGGTGCGTGGAATGCACTTCCTGAGTCAGTGGTGGAGGCAGATACACCAGTGAAATTTAAGAGACTGCTAGACAGGTATATGGAGGAATTTAAGGTGCAGGGTTATATGGGAGGTAGGGTTTAAGGGTTGACACAACATTGTGGGCCGAAGGGTCTGCACTGTGCTGTACTATTCTATGTTCTATGTTCTATGTTCTATGTTCCAAGGTAGGATCTGCAGTTTGATGTGTCCTGAAAAGTCAGTCCCAAGCCTGGAAGAAACTTGCAGCAACTAACTAACTGAGGAGCGGCAACCTCACAATATTTGGTTGACTTACGTGAATGTTACCTTCGCTGTCCTAGATTGAGCATGAGTGATTTTGTCCCATTTCAAAAAATAAAAATTTTCAGCTGGAGGCTCTGAAATAACCTAAAAATGTTCAAGGGCACTGCAAAGAGAACAAAAAGAAATATAAAGGAAAAGTAAGAACTTCACAAGGAGATTTGTAGGAAACTGCCATGAGTTTCCACAGAACAAATTTGCAATAAGTTATCCTTGGGACTCTGTGGTAGGAGGAGAAATGCTAAATCTCATGTCAGCTACAAATTAGTGCAACTTCCTGTTTGGTAATCTGCCCAGGATAGTAAATTTAACAAATGGATCTTCCTTGCTGCTTCTTTATCTTGATTTACCAGGGCATAAATCTGCATTCCTTAGTACCAAGAAATGTTTCTTTAATCTCAAGGCATTTATAACCACCACACTTTTTTTCCGGCAGATCCTCAGGAGTGTATGGGAACAAAAGGAAGGGAGTGATGATAAGAAGGTAACAGAAAAGGGAAAACAATCAGTGTTTATATAGACTTACCATTGTCCGAACAGCACCTATTTTGGCAAATAAGTTGCCTTAGTTATTTCATCGAGCAAAAGTAGGACTCACAAATAGATGTGGAAGAAGCTGTACTAACTTTAGTAAGGTCTGAATTTATCCAAAACTGTCCTGATTCAGGTGCCTTCTTGAAATGTAATGTCATCCTTCAGTAGGAAGACTTGCAGTACATTCAGTGCTAAATCTTTGTATTGTAAATTATATGTGTTTCTATTTGAGTTTAATTTGGCTTTAATTACGGTATATTTTTTAAATTCCTCTTTGTTCAGCTGCGATTTCTTAAGTTTCTTAACCAAGATCATGTTCTCAATCTGTTTTCACATACTTTCAGTAATGCTGCAGATAGTTAGAAGCTATACATTATATGTGAGAACTCAGAAAAATTATCTTCCCGTTAGTCTTTGCTCCATGAGTGCTGTTTCCATTCAGCACCACTGACAACACTTATGTAACATTGGGGAAGCTCCAGCGGCAGGGGCAAACCTGCTACTTTACATGGCAAAACAATGAAAAACATAATACAGCTCCGACTTTTTACCCAACACCACCCACGTTGTTCTGCCTCGCTTCTCAAACTCTCCAACCGAACTATTAAATAGTACTTCCTTCAGACAGTGTGAACACACACCATTAGACCATTAGACCATAAGACATAGGAGCAGAATGAGGCCATTCAGCCCATCGAGTCTGCTCCAGCATTCCATCATGGTTGATTTATTATCCCTCTCAACCACATTCTCCTGCCTTCTCCCTGTAATCTTTGTTGCCCTTACTAATGAAGAACCTATCAACTTCCATTTTAAGTATACCTCAATGCCTTAGCCTCCACAACCGCCTCTGGCAATGAATTCCAGAAGATTCGCCATCCTCTACTTAAAGAAATTCCTTCTCATCTCTGTTCTAAAGAGATGTCCTTCTATTCTGAGACCCTGCCATCTGGTCCTCGACTCAGGGTGCAATAGTGTTAAGCATTTGACTGACATTCATTCCATTCATGAAACCATTAATGATTCAATTCACTGGATGCAGGAAGAGGAGCAGAAATATGTGTAAAGGTAAAACTATTAAATAAATTACCGATCATACTACATTTTGGAATTAATAATTTGAATTACTGATTCGTCATTTGATATACTTAAAGTGAAAGTTGCGATTAACAAGGGCATCAAAGGCTATGGGGAGAAGGCAGGAGAATGGGGTTGAGAGGGATAATAAGTTAGCCCTGATGGAATGGTGGAGCAGATTCGATGGGCCGAATGGCCTAATTCTGCTCCCATGTCTTATGGTTTTATGGTCTTATTAATAATTTGAGTCATGTGTTTATTGAAATTGTATCAATTTTATATTTACTAAATATCCACAAAACCTTTTATGAGCTCCATCTATTCAGTCTCCAAAATGCTTGGCCAACTTTGAATCTATCTCTCATTACTTATCCTGTAATATGATGTACTTAGATTTGTTGCTGTTATCTAAATAATTACTTACAAAATCTTATAGTGAGGATCTAACTTATGATCCTTATGTGATTAGGTTCTTGATTCTTGAAATAATCAAAACTTGCTAAAATGATTACAAGGCTGTTTGATTCCCAAGAGCAAACAAATACGAATTGATCATTTGACACAGGAACACATATATGTGTGTTCATGCCAGGGTTTTCATCCCTGTTAGTGCAAGCATATTTCCCATGTCCATTCTCACCACTCCACCAACCAATTTACCCCTCGCCTTTCAAGGACGTAGAGCAGTGAAACGCAGCAGAGCAACACTGCTTTAACAGTTTCAGTCATCATGTCACGTAGCAGAGGTTTGCTTAAAATGTTGGTTGTTGAATGTGTGCAGCCAAGCGAAGAATCACCACTCATGTTGCTATTACACATTAAGACTTGCTTGATGGGACCAGCAAAAGCCTTTCTCCAGCAACATCAAACAGATTACCACAAGAAAAATCTACAGTAGTTATAGATTCAGCCAGCTCTATCATGTTCACAGCCCTCCCCGACCTGAGAACATTTTCCAAAGGCAATGCCTCAAGAACTTGATGAAGGACCCTCACATTCCAGGACATGCCTGCTCCTCATTATTACTATATGGACCATAAAACAGACGAGCAGGATTAGGCCACTCGGCCCATCAGTCTGCTCTGCTATCCCATCAAAGCTGATTGATTATCCCCTTCAATCCCATTCTTCTAATTTCTTTCGATACCCTTTGACGTTCTAACTAACAAACAAAGTATCGACCTCAGTTTTAAGTATACTCAATGACTTAGCTTCCTCAGCCATCCATGACAATGAATTCCACAGATTCACCACCCTCTGGCTCAAGAAATTCCTTCTCATCTCTGTTCTAAATGACTGTTTCTCTATTCTAAGGTTGTGTCCTCTGGTCCTAGACTAACCTACAGTAGAAAACATTCTCTCCACACCCACTGTGTCTAGGCCTTTCAATATTCGATAGTTTTCAATGAGATTCCCTCCTCCCATCATTCTTCTAAACTCCAGCGAGTATAGGCCCAGAGCCATCAAATGCACATCATATGTTAACCCTTCCATTCTTGGAAACATCCTTATGACCCTCCTCTTTGGGATGCATCTACATCCACTCTGTCTAGGCCTTTCAATATACTCAAAGACTTGGCCTCCACAGCCATCTGTCACTACAAATTCGGCAGATTCACCACCCTTTGGCTCAAGAAATTCCTTCTCATCTCATGGATGTTCCTCTATTCTGAGGCTGTGCCCTCTGGTCCTTGAGTCATCCGCTGCAGAAAACACCATCTCTACATCCACTCTGTCTAGGCCTTTCAATATTCAACGGGCTTCAATTTCACCCCCCTGCCCCCCATTCTTCTAAAGTCCAGCAAGTACAGGTCCAGGGCCATCAAACATTAACCCTTTCATTCCCGGAATCATTCTCATGAATCTCCTCTTTGGGATGTATCTACCCTGCACCTTCCAAGTTGTCCCCTGAAATTCCAGCCATTGCTGCTCTACTGTCATCGTGCTAGTGTCCCCTTCCAATCAACTTTGGCCTGCTCCTGTCTCAAGCCTCTGTAGTTCCCTTTATTCCACTGTAATACTGATACATCTGACTCTATCTTCTCCCACGCAAACTTCAGGGTGAAATCTATCATATTATGAGCACTGTCTCCCAAACATTCCTTTACCTTAAGTTCCCCAATCAAGTCTGGTTCATTACACAACACCCAATACACAATTACCTTTCCCCTAGTGGGCTCAACCACAAGCTGCTCAAAAAGCTATCTCATAGGCACTCTACAAATTCCCTCCTTTGGGATCCAGCATCAACCTGATTTTCCTCATCTCCCTACTATTAAAATCCCTCACGACTATCATAACATTTAATACCTTTTCTATTTCCTGTTGAAATTTATATCCCACATCCTGCCTACACTTCAGAGGCCTGTATGTAACTCCCAGCAGGGTCCATTTACCCTTGCAGTTTCTTAACTCTACCCACGAGGATTCTACATCTTTCGATCCTACGTCACCTCTTTCTAAGGATCTGATTTCTTTTTTTTTATCTGCAGAACCACCCCACCTCCTCTGCCTACAAGCTGTGTCCTTGGATGTTAAGCTGCCAACCCTGACCTTCTTTCAGGCACATCTCAAAGTGATGTCCACAATATCACACCTGTGAATCTCTAACTGTGCCAAAAGATCTCTACCTCATTCTGTATACTTTGTGCATTCAAATATAACATCTTCAGTCCTGTATTCATCACCCTTTTCGATTTTGTCCCTATGTTACACTTCGATTCATCCCACTGACTGCAATTTTGCCCTGTCATAGACCTAGCTATTCTCACAGTCTCACTACATAATGCATCGACTTGTGTTGCTACTGCCCTGTCCTCAGCACTATCACTCCAGTCTCCATCCCCCTGCCAGCTTAATTTAACACTCCTCAACAGCGATAGCAATCCTGCCCACAAGGATATTGGACAGCCTCGGGTTCAGGAGTTACCCACCCTCTTTATACAAGCCATACCTTCCCCAGAAGAGATCGCATTGATCCAGAAATCTGAAACCCTGCCCTCTGCAGCCATTCATCTGAAATAGTAGGGGACAGAGGATCCAGTGAGATGGAGGAACTGAGGGAAATACATATTAATAGGGAAGTGGTGTTAGGTAAATTGAAGGGATTAAAGGCAGATAAATCCCCAGGGTCAGATGGTTTGCATCCCAGAGTGCTTAAGAAAGTAGCCCAAGAAATAGTGGATGCATTAGTGATAATTTTTCAAAACTCTTTAGATTCTGGACTAGTTCCTGAGGATTGGAAGGTGGCTAATGTAACCCCGCTTTTTAAAAAAGGAGTGAGAGAGAAACCAAGGAATTATAGACCGGTTAGCCTAACATCAGTGATGGGGAAAATGCTAGAGTCAGTTATCAAAGATGTGATAACAGCACATTTGGAAAGCGGTGAAGTCATCGGACAAAGTCAGCATGGATTTGCGAAAGGAAAATCATGTCTGACGAATCTCATAGAATTTTTTAAGGATGTAACTAGTAGAGTGGATAGGGGAGAACCAGTGGATGTGGTATATTTAGATTTTCAAAAGGCTTTTGACAAGGTCCCACACAGGAGATTAGTGTGCAAACTTAAAGCACACAGTATTGGGGGTAAGGTATTGATGTGGATAGAGAATTGGTTAGCAGACAGGAAGCAAAGAGTGGGAATAAACAGGACTTTTCAGAATGGCAGGCAGTGACTAGTGGGGTACCGCAAGGCTCAGTGCTGGGACCCCAGTTGTTTACAATATATACTAATGACTTGGATGAGGGAATTAAATGCAGCATCTCCAAGTTTGCAGATGACCCAAAGCTGGGCGGCAGTGTTAGCTGTGAGGAGGATGCTAAGAGGATGCAGGGTGACTTGGATAGATTAGGTGAGTGGGCAAATTCATGGCAGGTGCAATTTAATGTGGATAAATGTGAGGTTATCCACTTTGGTGGCAAAAACAGGAAAACAGATTATTATCTGAATGGTGGCCGATTAGGAAAAGGGGAGGTGCAACGAGACCTGGGTGTCATTGTACACCTGTCATTGAAAGTGGGCATGCAGGCACAGCAGGTGGTGAAAAAGGCGAATGGTATGCTGGCATTCATAGAAACAGGATTCGAGTACAGGAGCAGAGAGGTACTACTGCAGTTGCACAAGGCCTTGGTGAGACCACACCTGGAGTATTGTGTGCAGTTTTGGTCCCCTAATCTGAGGAAAGACATCCTTGCCATGGAGGGAGTACAAAGAAGGTTCACCGGATTGATTCCTGAGATGGCAGGATTTTCATATGATGAAAGACTGGATCGACTAGGCTTATACTCATTGGAATTTAGAAAATTGAGAGGGGATCTTATTGAAACATATAAAATCCTAAAAGGATTAGACAGGCTAGATGCAGGAAGATTGTTCCCGATGTAGGGGAAGTCCAGAACGAGGGGTCACAGTTTGAGGATAAAGGGGAAGCCTTTTAGGACCGAGATTAGGAAAAACTTCTTCACACAGAGAGTGGTGAATCTGTGGAATTCTCTGCCACAGGAAACAGTTGAGGCCAGTTCATTGGCTATATTTAAGAGGGAGTTAGATATGGCCCTTGTGGTTAAAGGGATCAGGGAGTATGGAGGGAAGGCTGGTACAGGGTTCTGAGTTGGATGATCAGCCATGATCATACTGAATGGCGGTGCAGGCTTGAAGGGCCGAATGGCCTACTCCTGCACCTATTTTCTATGTTTCTATGTACCATTATCCTATTCCTGTGCTGACTAGCACATGTCACTGGGAGTAATCCCGGGATTACTACTTGGAGGTCCTGTCTCCCTGACTCCCTATCCTCACTGCGCAGGTCCTCTTCCGCCTTTCTCCCTGTGTCGTTAGTGCCAATTTGCACCACAACTGCAGGCTTGTCACCCTTCCTCTTGAGAATCTTCTGCAGCTGCTCTGACCCCTTCTGGACCCTGGCACCTGGGAGGCAACACACCACCCTGTCTTCTCTGTCATGGCCACGGAATCTCCTATCTGTCCTCCCCAGCGACTGAGTGTCCTGTCACAACCACTCTGTCTGACTTTACCCTTCCTTGCTGAGCCTTAGGGCCGGCCACAGAGCCACTGGCCTGGCTGCCGCTGCTGTGCCGTGATGGTCATTTCAGCCCCCCAGCAGTATACTTGTCACTGATGGGAACCCTGCACTGACTGCTTAACTCCTCTTACTTTTCCCAGTGGTCACCCATCTATCACCTTAAGCCCACACCCTAAGTGTGACTGCCTTAGTAAGTGATTCATCTGTGATGTTTTCAGCTTCCTGGATATCCCAGAGTGCATCCAGTTCCAGCTAGAGTTCCTTGGCGGTGTCAGTCAGGAGCTGAAGTTTGGTGCACTTCCTGCAGATGTAGTCATCAGGGAGATCATTCAGTGCCCTGAAATCCCACATCTCACAGGAGAAGCATTCCACTGCCTGGACCACCATCCTGCCTACGCTTGTTATATTTCCAACCTTTCAAACTTAAGTTCTAGCCTCCACCTGTTCTCACTCAAGCCTGCTGAGCCAAAGCTTGACCACTCTAACACTGGCCCACCCACACAATGGCCTCTCTGAGTGCACTCACTTCTTTTAATTGGCCTTTGCTCATTAACCCAAGTTAGTGTTTTCTCTGGGGTGTATGGGGTGACTCGGGAGGGGTAGCACATCTGGTGCCCTTTTCAGGGCAGCTTGTTCACCTTTGGTCCCCACCGGGTGCTCAGCTCTCACGTGTGGCTCCAAGTAGCTGTAACACGCACAGAGGCCACACCCCGGTAAACCATCTCGGCAGACAGGTCAAACCAGGTGAGGATAGCCGACGGGTCTTCGACACTCGGTGAGGTAGGGGACCTGCCTATCCCAGCGTGTGAAGTCTGGCCTTGGCAGATTGAGCGGAGGAGACCGATTAATGGTCCAACAGCCAAGAAGGCAGGCCAGCAGGCACTTGTGGAGTGCTAAGAGCACGGCAAGGCACTTAGATGTCTTGGTCATCCACTGCAAGAGCTGGTGATCTCTTTAAACTCACCCGGCAGAAGGCAAAGGCAAACCACTGCTGTAACTTGCCACGAACATGATTTCCCAATATGTCAGAGCGGCGTGGAGGGAAATCGTCTGCTAACTGGAAATTCCAGATGTAACCTACGACGACGACAAATGTTATCTCCAGCAATCTCCCACTCCATAGACAAGTCCCAACAGACCCCGGTCCCTGTTTAAAATTGGCATGTAAAATCCACAAGAAACTGTCTTCAGCACACTCAACGAATTCCCACTCTACAGACAAGCCCTAACAAGCCCCATTCACTTTTTTTTAAACTGACATGTAAAGTCCGCAAAGAACTGTCTCCAACTCACTCTGTGATCTCCTACTCTGCAGACAAGATAAGGGAGGAAGTAGAGGAGCCTGAAAACATACGTGCAATGTCTCAGGAACAGCTCCTTCCCCTCCGCCATCGGTTGTCCGAACTGTCATGAACCTATAAACACTAGGTCAATATTTTGCTCTCTTTTGCACTATTTATTTATTTTTTAAGTTTTTTATTGTAACCTATAGTCATTCTTAATGTACTCTGCCACAAAACAAAAAACTTCACTGCAAAAGTCCGTGATAATAAACCGTGATTCTGTTTGTTATTCTGAACCCTCACAGATCCATCTCAATGCATGCACCTATGAATTTCTAGGTCACTATCTTAAATTATCTTACCTGTTTCAGGTGTGAAATCATTCTCCTATCACAGTGAAACATTACTGCTTTGTATTTCAAGGGGAAAGCGATTACACTATCATAAGACCATAAGACATAGGTAAAAAATTAGGCCATAGGCCATTCAGCCCATCAAGTCTGTTCAGCTATTCCACCTTGGCTGATATATTATCCCTCTCATTCTCTCACCTTCTCCCCATTTCTTCTTCTTCGAGAGAACTAGAATATAAAAAGCACGGATGCTAAGGCTTTATAAAGCATTGGTAACCTTTAACATCCTTATTAATCAAGAATCTATTAACCTCCATCTTAAGTATACCCAATGACTTGGCCTTCACAGCTTTCTATGGCAATGAATTCCACAGATTCACCACGCCTTGGCTAAAGACCGTGAAAATGGAAAGAGGTGAACTGGTTATGAACCCCAAGGGCAAAAGATAACATTTGGCTGAATGGGGCTAGCATATTGAGATGTGGTATTGTTTGATTCCCATAAAACAGCTCTGTTTAAACAAAACTGGGCTGACAAGAAATTGGAAGAACATTTGACTTTCTGTCTGTTGTTGATTTTAAGCAAAACTACATTATCTCTGATCTGAATTCCTGATTTTATGCACCCTTTATATTATCAACAGATTTTGTGCACAAAAATATGTTTCATCCTAAATTGGCATAATTAATAGAAAAGGCAAGAGTTACTATTCATAACATTTGAAAATATTAGAAAATATTAAGACAAATATGGTTTAATTGAAGCAGAACATGTTTGTCATATACATTTCTGTCAGACTCGGAGTTGCCATAAAGAAGGAGGTGAGGGAAGCAGGAAGATAAGTGAAAACACAGTGATGATACAAAGTTAGGTGGAGGGGTCAGCGCTGAGCAAGCAGGCAGTCTGCAGAAGGACTTGGACTGATTAGGAGAATGGGCAAACGAGTGGCAGATGTAAAACAGTGCATTGAAGAGTATGGTCATGCACTTCAGTAGAAGGAATAAAGGCTTAGCCTATTTTCTATACGGAGTGCGGATTCAGAAATTGGAGGTCAAAGGGATTTGGGACTCCTAGTGCAGGATTCCCTAAAGGTTAACAAGCAACTTGAGTGGGTAGTAAGGAAGGCAAATGAAACGAGAGCATTCATTTTGAGAAAACCAGAATAAAAGATGGATGTAATGCTGAGACTTTATAAGGCATTGGTCAGACCACAGTTGGAGTATTGAGAGCAGCCTGGGGCTCCACATCTAAGAGAGGATGTGCTGACATTGGAGGTTTATGAGAATCATCCTGGCAATGAAAGGGTTAAGGTATGAGGAGCGTTTGATGGCTCTGGGCCTGTACTCACTGGAATTTAGAAGAATGAGGAGGTAATTCAATGAAACCTACCAAATATTGAAAGGCCTAGATAGAGTGCATGTGGAAAGGTGTTTCCACTGGCGGAGGAGTCTAGGATTAAAGGGCACATCCTCAGCACAGAAAGACCTCTGCTTAGAGCAGAGGTGAGGAGGCATTTCTTCAGCCAGAGGGTGGTGAATCTGTGGAATTCATTGCCACAGACAGCTGTGGAGGACAAATCATTAGGGATATTTAAAGTGGAGGTTGATAGGTTCCTGATTACTAAGGGTATCGGAGATATGGAGAGAAGACAGGAGAATGGGGTTGAGAGGGAAAATAAATAAAAAATAAATGATTGAATGGCAGAGCCACAGGATGGGCTGAATGGCAGAGCTACTGAATGAGCTGAATAGATTATGTGTCCTCCTGTGTCTTAGTGTCTTATGGAAAACAAATAAAGGGAGAACAGTGAACAGGGAAAAACAGCGCAAGGTTAAATCTTCTTGCAATAATGTCGAAATGGCAACATAACCTGACTAATTTACTCTGAGGTATTTATCCAATGTTCCGAGCAAATGTCACACAATCACAGAGTCATACAGTCAGACAGCAGAGAAACAGGACTTCCGACCTCTCCACCTCTCCACTCCATGCGGCCTGATCTCTTGCACAGACCCATCTACCTGCTCTTGGACCTCCAAATGTCTCTTCAAAACCGTCCCACCAAGTACCTGTCCAAACTACTCAAGCATGAAATATAGAAATTCACTGTTGAATTCTGAGGCCTCCTTCACTCAGTTCACAACAGGTAGTGAAAAAAGAGCTACTTTTTATCTCATTATACTTGCCTGCTAAGAGGAGTCGATTTCAATTGGAGCAAATTATAGAAGCTTAAAGCTTTGGACCAAATCACAAAATTCAATCTTTGGGCAGCTTACTAAATCATATGTAACAAATTGAATCACCGCTAGGGATACCTTGGAAGTTCATGGTAAGGAAGGGATTTTGTAGAATTGTCTCACGTGGTGAAAGGGTACATTAAGACAGAAGGACATATCCTTTTCTCTGGGAAGAACAGACTTGTTTCAAAAACAGAAAACACTGCAAACACTACGTGGGTCATAATCATCTGTAGACAGAGAAACGGAGTTACTGCTTCAGACTGAAGACTCTTTGCTGGGTTTTTAGTCTGAAATATTAACTATTTTGCTTTCTGCATCTCCTCTCTAACATGCTGAAAGATTCCAGCAGTTTCTGATTTCAGATTTCCAATATCTATACCTTTTTAAAATGGTCTTTCACAATTCTGTTTCAAATTGCTTAAAAATAAGCAAGATCCACCTTAGAAAGCAGGAGGCCTGTTTCTTTCTGGTTAAGTAACTGCTGAACGGTTCGACACTGGTTAGAAACATGGAGCCTGTTTCAGTGTAGTTAGAAGCCTCGGGACAAGCTTCATTCTGGTTCGAATGCCAAGGTTCCAGTCAGTCTTGATAGAAAGTGGCAAAGTTGTTTCTGATGGTGGATGAGCCGTGCTGGGGCATTGCGAGGCGCAACGTGTTCGAGCTGGAGTCGCAGACGGAGTTCGTATTGCTGCCAAAGGTGGAGTGAGCGATTTGGAGAGGAGTCGATGTGGAAGATTTTCGATATCCTTCTGCCCAACCCGGGTGCGAGGTTGGATCACTCGAAGCGCCAAGTTGACTTGGTGAGATTGAAAACGTCTTCGGGCTGGGTGGCCCTGGGAATGTCTTTGCGCCTGGATCCAGGTCCTGGAGCATGGCACTGCCCGGGCTTGGACAACTTAAATGTCGACCCAGATTGACTGGAAGCCCAAGTGTCGGGTACGGAAGCAAGGGTCAGACTGATTTTGCTCACACTCCCGTGAATGTTTATTCCTTTCACCGCGGTGCCGAGGCTGTGAACTGATCCGGCCGCTGTGCATTTCTGACCCGCTGGTGTGATAAGCTGGGGACCAAGGTTTATGCCTACTCCAGCTGCTCTGGGAAGGGATCTGGTACCCAGTCTGGTTCAGGGTGCTGTCGGCTTGCTTCTATTGTTTGCATGGTGTGTGTGTGTTTTCTGTCTCTCTGCGCAGTGCTTTTTCGTCTTTTTTTCATTGGGTTATTTGGGTTTTCTGGTTTGTGGCTGCCAGTAAGCAGACAAATTTCAAGCTTTAATTTTACATTCTTTGATAATAAATGTGCTTTGAGTCTTTGACTGTTTAAAAAGCTGCAAACTTATTTCAGCCTGGTTTCAAAGGTGAAGTTTTACTTTTGCGTTTTACTTCTTGTTTCCAACCTACAGACCTGCTTAACTCTGTTTAGTTAGCTGCTGACCAGGTTGACATTCATTCAAACGCTGAAGATCAGTTTCACTTCAGTTAGAAGGAAACAGATTTGTTTTCGGCTGGTTAGAAGGCTGCAGCCTTACTCCCATCTCGATAGATAGCTGTGTAGCTTTTTGAGAAACTAACAACGTGCTAGAACAACTCACACAAAACGCTGGAGGAACTCTGCATCTATGGAAGAGAAAAATCAGCTGCCATTTTGGGCTGAGACCCTTCATAAGAACTGGAAAGGAAGGGGGCAGAAGCCAGAGTAAGAAGTCATGTGGAGGGGAAGGAGGACAAACTGGCAGATGATAACTGAGTATGAACATAGAATTCTCCACCTTCCGGTAATTCCCTCCCCCTCCCTTCCCCTATCCCTATTTCACTCTGCCCCCTCCCCCAACTGCCTATCACCTCCCTCATGGTTCCGCCTCCTTCTACTACCCATTGTGTTTCCCCTATTCCTTCTTCACCTTTCCTGCCTATGCCCTCCCTGCTTCCCCTCCCCCACCCCTTTATCTTTCCCCTTACTGGTTTTTCACCCGGCACCTACCAGC